>NC_053450.1:145565477-145878887 GCF_015227805.2 Hirundo rustica | reverse complement strand
AATTGGAGTGTTTCTGGGTTTTACTAGAATTATAGAAAAAGTACATTTTTTTCAAACACATTACGCTGACCAGCAGGGATTGTCTGAGTTACCAGATGTATTTGATTTGGAATAGGCAAGGAAGGTTTTAAGGTATTTTGCTGTTTATTTATTTGTTTCTTCCCATTAAAATCCTTACCCAGGCTGAAAGAGAAATGCACTCTACACTTGTACAACTCATTATTCCAATTAAGATTGCATTATTGTAGTGCAGAATAATTTGTCTTGCATTCTGTAAAAGGGCTGCTGTTCAAAAAAAAAAAAAGAAATGAGAGGTGTATTTGCATCCAAACTCACTTTCCTACCGTCAAATGTCAAATTTTTGACAACAGTGATTTGTCAGAACATTAAAGAATCATGGAAAAGTTAATATCTATTTTTGTTTGTGAGATAATTACTTAATCTTGGATCGATGTGGAAAAAAATGTTGGTGTCTCTGCTATTTCAGATTGTGTCCAGTTTTAAAACTACAACATCAAGGGCAATCTGTCAACTGGTAAAGGAATATGTTGGCCACAGGGATGGTATTTGGGATGTCAGTGTCGCGAAAACTCAGCCAGTGGTGTTGGGAACTGCATCTGCTGGTAAAGTTTTGTGTTGCTTGAATATTTAGAAAATTCTGGTTAAGTCCCTATGCTATAGCAAATACAGATCCAAAGCATACTTGAAGACTGAGCTCCACACTGGAAGAGTCCTTTCAAAGAAGTTCTGTAGCTGAAAAATCCTTAAAATTGGAATTTCCTTTCCCTTGGAAGGTTCAAGCATACTTGTTGGTCTTTCTGAAGTATGTGCTGGTTCACTTCCATGCAGGTCACACTCTCCTTAGCTCTGGCATCTTGGGTGGGGTGGGTGGGTGGGATGGGGAGCTGCTTGCTTGGGGAGGCTTCTGGCACTGAATTCCATATGGCTGGGTACAGAGAGCCCTGCAGGCTTTCTATCCTAGCATTGTTCAGTCCTTTTTTTATAGAAGTTGTACGTGTGGTCATAGTTTGCATATTCTTGTGGTTTTGCATTCTGTCTTCTGCTTCAGAACACAAGGGCAGCTGAAAATCTTAATTTTTAGTCCTTTTACTTTATTAGGTTCATTCCTTCCACTTGAGGGGGTACAAATATTAATGAACAAGTCACTAAATCTATTATAGTCCAAAAATCAATGTACAGACTTGTGTAGTTTTGGAAAATTATTAGGAAAATAAATCATAGCCAGATAGAATCAGTCAATTTGAAGTGACATTCTTCTGAGGCTGAAACAGAATCCAAAGGTGCTGCCTAGACTTTAATATTTATGGACCAGAAATCTGTGCTTCTTGAACTGACCTGTTACAATATTTATGTGCCTGCTGAGGGGCCACATTTTGTCTTTGTGTGGGACATCTTGTCTTTGTCCTGATTTAACTTGGAAACAGCAGTTTTCCAATTCAGCTTTAAGGTCCTACCCACTTAAATACTGAAGTTAATTGTTTATTTTTGGGTGTGGCAGGATAAAGGAGTGGCATTTAGAGTGATTTCCTTTTTAAATTAATTTTTTTAGTGCTCTGCAGTGACCTATATGCATTTGGGATTTCCATGCAGGAAGTAAATAGATTGTACATAGAATTCCTGTTTGTAGTGACTGCCTTTTTCACCATGGAATGCTTTCTCTGTTTTTAACTGAGTCTCATGATACACAGCTGGAGCATTGTACAGAAGTATTTAATCAAGTTAGGAAAAAATATCAAAAGTAGAATTTGCCTTTCAGTACTTGCTGCAAATTAATCTGATTAGGACAACACCTTTACTTTTTTGGGGAGATGTGTACAATGACAGGAAGAAGTTACATTTTTTAAATAAGGTGGTAGTCAAGAGTTCTACATTTAAAGTCTATTTCTTATGGTATGTGTTACAGTGGAAGATAACTTGTTTGTTGAAAGGGTAAAAATGAAAAACATATGTTTTTAACTATTTACAGCTGCTTTTTAATCTTTGTAGATCACACTGCTTTGCTGTGGAGCATAGAAACAGGGAAGTGCCTTGTCAAGTACGTGGGGCATGTCGGCTCAGGTAAGATAGGGGTATGTTGCGAAAACTGGAAACAGCATGGGAGGGGAAAATGTGTTTTGGCCAGCTACAGAAAGGTTTATTGTGATTTCACTTGCAGATTTGCCAACATCATTAACAAGTCAGTTGTGATGTTCCACTACTTTTCATACAGAGAACGTTTTGTAATATCATCCTTTATTGGAGAGGCACATGAAAACAGTTTTGCAAATGCTAAATGAATAAACAAGTCCATATAAAGAAATTTACAGGCACAATTACGACACTCAGAAGTTAAATGTCAGAACTCATTGTTGTGGTCTTGTGCATGAGACCAAAACAAAAGAACAAAAGAATCTTATATAATCAGAAATCAGCTGTTTTGCAGGATCTGTGTTATATTTGGGTTAGAAACTACAGATGCAGAGTGAATATCTTTTTGCACTTCTTTGTTTAAGATCCCATATATAATTTGCTGCATAATATGAAGATCTTGTTTTTAAGACAGTTAAATATAGGTGTTTGTCTTTCTTTATACCAGCACAGCATGAATATTGTGGAAACTGTTTTTTAAACCCCTCTTTAGGTGGGGAGGTGCAGTGCAGTGAGTGTTTTTGATGTTAATCTTAATTTTTGGTGTCCAAATTTGACAAGAACTTGATTAACCCCCTTCTGCCTCTTAATGACTAAGAATACAGAATTTTATAGACCAAAACTGGAGAGGTTTTCCATAGCTTTAACTTGCTATTGTGAGCTGAGTAGTTTGTCTGATCATACCCTGGGAAAGTGAGGAACCCAGTTATTGACCAGGATTGTTTGGTTAAATAACTCAGTACATCACATGAACTTTGTGACAAGAGTACAAATAGAATTAAGTTCTAGAGAACTGTTTCATCTGTGAGTTGTACTTTTTCTTCCTGCTCTATTACTTCTAGCTCCTACAATACAAAGATAAATGCATAGAAACAACTGGTAACATGGTAATGTGTTCAGACTTCTCAGGCTGTTTGCTGCATGGACCTCTAAGTTCAATAAAGTCATGTTTGAAAACTTCACTCACTTGAATGTTCATGCTGGTCGTTTTCTTTTAAAATTGCTATTTGGATTACGATGAAAATAAGAAGTTCTAACTTGTATTTATAAAAACTGTGTTTGAACAACAACAAAAAAGAAATGATATTGTATATAAGTTTTATATAACTATATACATCTATAAATTATAATAGAAATAATATATTTTTTATGTAATAAAACTTTTTTTTTTTTGACAATTGATTTGAAATGGTGCAAAGGTATTGAGTGCCAGCTGCTGGTGCCCCACAGAGTTATCTCAGTTTAAGAAGTATCTTTCTAGACTCATTACCACACTCTCCCAACAGTATGTGCATCTATTTTACTTGTATAATGGATGGAAATGAGTTCTAAGTTCTTTCTTGAATTGAATCTTATGCACTTAAATGAAATGAAGAGCTTTGTTGGTTGATGGAATTCTTGTAGGGCATCATGTTTTGATTACATGTGGTTGCAGTACTGAAATCTATTTGTTACTTGCATCAGGTTTTCAGGCATTTGTTCTTGCAATCCTACATAATAAGCAGAATGCTGATGGTAGCATATATTAAGTTTCCATTAAGTTAGAAATAAATATGGATACTTAAATTCTCTTTATGGATGTCCAGAGTGTTATCCCCTGTCAGCTTAGATACTATTTGAATGTGGTTTGTTTATCCTCTCTAACATGAACTACTTGTACTAGATTCAGGAAATAGCTTGCTAGAAAATGTGTTGTTGTATAATCAATTGTAACTGCTTTCCTTGATAGTATACTTTTATATCACCTAAAAGATTACTACCAAAAATTGCTGAAAACTTAAGGCGATTTGATTTTTCAATGCTTTTAATGATAAAATATTGTGAAAGAATTATTTTAGTATACTAACTTAAAACTTTGTTTCATACAGTAAACTCCATAAAGTTTCATCCCACTGAGCAAGTGGCTCTTACAGGTATGTAAAGTTTTTTCAGATGTTAGATGTGCTAATCTTGATGGAAAATAAGTGTAATTTGCTAATTTGTTCTGGTCGCCTCTCTCCCTATTGCTTTGTCAGCATCCTTGTTGATTGAATTGTTTTTATATTGAAGGCATAACAAATCAGAGCTAGATCTTGCCATCTGTGTTTTTCATATCATGTTGTCATTTGTGCTTGCCTGCTCCAAACCAGACACTTGGAATCATGCATCAGGTGAATGTTCTGGAATTCATCCCAGAGTACTCAAAGAACTCTAGTTACGGCAGGATCTCTCAGTACTCAAGGAACTTTAGTTACGGTGTTACGGCAGGATCCCTCCTGATTACCTACCAAAGTTCTTGGGAGTCTGGAGAGGTTCCTTCTGACTACTGTTACTCTGATATTAAAAGAAGGCTGTGAGGAAAGACCCATGGAACTACAAACCTGTTAATCCAATCTCAGTTCCTGAAAAAATTATGAAGGTTATACTGGGTACTGCTGAAAGGCTTTTAAGGAATAATGGAGTCATCAGGCACTGTCAACATGGGTTCACAAAGAGTAAAGTCCTGCTTAAATAATTTGACATCCTTCTAGGATAAGGTCACCTGCCTAGTGGATGAAGGGGATGTGGTGGATTAAGTTTTTCTGGTTTTTAGTAAGGGTTTTGGTACTGTCCATCACAGTGTTGTTCTGGACCAGTTGTCCAGCTGTGGGATGAGCTGGTTCATAGTGTGTGGTGTGGGCAGCTGGCTGAAGGGCAGAGCTCATGGTTGTAGACCCCGGCAAAGGATCACCAGTGGTGCTCCTCAGGAATCAATTCTAGGGCCAGCCCTGTTCAATAGATTTATCAGTGACCTGGATGCAGGAACTGAATGCATCATTAGCACGTTTGTTGGTGATACCAAACTGGGAGGTGCTACTGATTTTCCTGAGGGACAGGAGGCCTTTCAGAGGGATCCAAGTAAGTGAGAGCACTGGATGATGATTAATGGGATGAAATTTAACAAGGTCAGATGCTGCAGCTAAAACAGAGTAATGCTGAGCACAAGTATAAATTGGGAGAGGAGTGGCTGGAGAGCAGCCCTGCAGGATTAGAACATGTTTGTTCTGACCATAGGAAGGACAATCTTGAGTTTGCCCTTAGTTAATAATGAATAAGTCTGTTTTAAAGCAGATGGAATTAACATCACATGGTACCTTCTGAGCTGTAATCTGTTACTAGTTAAGCTGAGTTGTTTAAGGCAGAAGAGGAATAGCTTCACACTTCCTGTTTTGGGTTTCTTGTTAAAACTATGGTAAAATATTTAATGGAAGAAATCATTGAATAAAGAGCCCCTGTATTTTGAGAAACAGTAAAGGAGTATCTGGTGATGTATTAAATGCCTTCTTCAAATGTTACATATGAGCAGTGGTGAGACTCATGTTCTGATGTGTGATATTCAATTGCATGTTACACTGTAGGAGTGATTAATTTGGTAGCTGCTTATATCTTGCATAATGAGTTACATTTGAGATGTTGAGACTTGCTTACCATAAGGTTTGTAATGGTGTTTGTTAGGAAAAATGCAACTTAGACAGTATTGCTAAGTGTAATATTTAAGCTTGTTTTTATTGCCCGTGGAAATACTCTCATTTATTCTCTCTCTCTTTTTTTTTTTCCTTCTCTTCCCCTGTGCAGCATCTGGAGACCAGACAGCTCACATCTGGAGGTACATAGTACAGTTGCCTACACCTCAGCCAACTGCAGATTGCAATGTAAGCAATCAACTTGCTGCAACTAAACTAATTGCACAGCAATTTCATCAGATACAGGTTTTATAATAAGACTGAATGTTAAGTTTACACATAATTAAAAAATTACATGATTTCAGGACTGCCAAAGGTGGGATTTTAAGGTTTTAGTTTAACAGCTGTATTTCAACTTTTCTTTGAAAGTAGACTCCATGTTTTCAAAGGCATTTGGTGCAGAATAGAATTTGGAGCTTCAAGTAGATGAATTGACTTTTGTTCGAGGTAGTAAATGTGTAAATGAACTGTAAATGAACAGTTGAATAACTTATTTTTTGTAATAATGAAGTTGTTTTTAAACTGGTTAAATTTTGTAGGGTAACTTACTGAGGCACCTGTATTAGCTGTAGTTGCTGTGGATTGAAAACTGATTGAAACAAAGACTTGTTATTTTGACATTTATTTAATTGAGTCTTTATTGATTTCTAATCAGTCCTTCCCAGCACACATCACACTGTCTGATTTTGTTGTCCCCAGGCCTTTATTTAGTCAGTATTTACTCTAGCCTGTCAAATGCTTATTTTACTTAAAAGCACTCTTACTAAATTGTGAGGAAAACACAATTTATTGCATGAGCTTCTCAGTAGGCTAAGCAGAGGCAAGAGTTGACTGTATAATACAAGATAGATTTCTGAATGGAAAATGTCTGATTCAGTTTATTTAATTTGGAATTTCCATTTTGAAAGAAAATACAAATGTTATCTTTTCTACCTGTAAGTAACATAAAAGAAAGATGTTTTTGTCTTGTGTAAGTGTAAAAGGAGTTCAGAGAATGATGTTTAACAATGAGCAAAAGAATTTATTTTGCGACTAGTTTACATCAGCACTGCATGATGACTGTGTAGTGACCAACAGAAAAATATTGCTGTAATGATTTGATTTTTAATGGATAAAAATTTCTGTAAATTACTGTCTTCCCAAAGATTAACATAGTCGGTGTCCTTTTAGATGCTTCCTACCTTTAAAAATTGAAAGCAGAAAAATTCCTTGGTAATGTGCTGCAATGAAATTCTGGGGTAATGCACTTACCAGATAGTAAAGGGGACAGATACTCAGAGCTAAAGAGTTTGGCAGAGATTGTAAAATGAAGTAGAAACATTTCACCACTTCTCTGGTGGCCTGTTCCAAGGCTTGTAACCCTTTTGGTGAAGAAATTTTTCCTAATATCCAGTCTAAACATCCTCTGGTGCAACTTGAGGATGCTTCCCCTTGTTCTATCACTTATTCCTTGGGAGAAGAGACTGACACCCACCTGGCTGCACCCTCCTTTCAGGGAGTTGTAGAGAACAGTGAGGTGTCCCCTGAGCCTTCTTTTCTCCAGGCTGAACAACTCCAGTTCCCTCAGCTGCACATCAGCAAGTTGTTAAAAGATGTTAAAACTGCATTTAACTTACTGGTTATATTCCTTCAACTAAGTTTGTGATAGTGAGTACTGGAATAGGCTGGGTGCAGCAGAGTTAATTTACCCACATTCACATTAAGGGGATTGGGAAACATTTACACTTCAAAATATAACTTAGAGACATTCCTTCCCTTTTATTATACATCTTTTTTTCTCTTGCATTTTACAGCAAGTGTCTGGAGAAGATGAAGTTGAAATCTCAGATAAAGATGAACCTGATGGAGATGGAGATGGTTCCAGTGATTGCCCCACTGTCAGAGCCCCGTTAACTTCACTGAAAAGCCATCAAGGAGTGGTCATAGCAGCTGACTGGCTTGTTGGGGGGAAGCAAGCTGTGACAGCATCGTGGGACAGGACAGCAAATCTGTATGATGTAGAGACTTCTGAACTTGTCCATTCTCTTACAGGTATTTGTTCACTCACAAAAAAAAAAAAAAAAAAATTAAATTGGTGGTTTATTTTTTATATGAGGGATTATTTGTAGATACTAAAACACTGAGAAAAGTAAGTTGTTTCTCTGGAGCAGGATGTGAGTGTGTACCATCTGCTGCTCAGAGTTGTAATAGTTTTAAAAATTGCAGTCTTGTAAATCCCCTGAGCATGAATTTGCCTTCTTTTAAGCTTATGATTTAACCTATGAAAAAATAGTTGTTTAAATTGAATGTACCCAAATTTTAGTTCTTGCAGAAGGCTTTTGCTGTGTTCATGGTGTGTTAAGCAGCAATAACCTACACTGCTGGATGTGAAATGAGTAGTGTGGTTTTTGCCTTCAAATACATTCCCAAACTTTTACAGCAGTAACAGGATTAAAGTTCAAAATGATCGTTACTCCTTTCTGTTTGGGAAAAATAGAAAAAAATCATCAGCATTTCATTCCAAGTGTAAATGAAAAGTCTTATTTTCATTACTTTATATGTTCTCATGTGTGATTGTAGGGCACGACCAGGAGCTCACGCATTGTTGTACACATCCCACCCAGCGTCTGGTGGTGACATCGTCACGCGACACCACCTTCCGTCTGTGGGATTTCAGAGATCCTTCTATCCATTCTGTGAATGTCTTTCAGGGCCACACAGAGTAAGTGACAGCTCCTTCACAGATTTTCATAAGTTCAAAAAGTTGCAAATCTGCCCAGAACTGTTGCTGTGCGCTTTTTGAGGTACTGAGTTCATTCCTGTTTTGTGAGACTGATTTTCACAGAAACCCCCAATTGTCCTCCTTCAAGTGTGGCACAGCAGTACGTAATTTCCAAAACAGCAGCCAGGGCTCTTGGTGTGCTATTGCTCATATGGTAAATCTTGATAACAATTGTTACAAATAAAGCTGATTTAAGGTATGAGGTTCTTTTTGGCACCGGTTATGCTTGCAGTTTGGGGTTATTGCTGTGATGCGGTGGATCAAGCAGATTGCCTCTGCTTGTCTTGGTACTCACTGTGAAGTAAAGGTTACTCCTCTGAAACCAGTGGATAAAAAGGATTAATTTTTACTCTTAAAAGCTTCTAATTTTAACATAAAATAAGAAAAAAAAGTAGAGGTACCGATTGCCGTGTTCTGTCAAAACAGTGATTCTGATGTAACTTTTTTCATTACCAATTTAGGCTTAATGTTATTATACTGACTGCTATTGAATGTGGACATAATGTAGTCCTGAGAATCTGTGTTCTGGTGTCTGCTTTCTGATTTTTTGAGCTCTGATACATGGAAAATGCAGGTGTAACTTGGAAATACTTTACCCAGGGAAGCAAATCTTTTTTTGACTTGTGAATGTTTGAACTTGTCTGTTTCAGAAAAAAATTTACCTCCTTTCTTCAGAAGAAAAGATGATTGTTAATCCTAGCTCAAAATACAAAGCTCAAATATTTGTTTACATTTCTGGTTTTTGTGAATGCAAATGTGTAAATTTACATTATGACTGAGTTTCAGTACCCCCTTTTTCTCAGCTATTGTCTTGCCTATATATAAACTAATACCACTTTTAATGCCCTCTGCCCTGGATTCCTGAGCTGATAAATTACTTGGTGCTTCACAATCATCCTGTATAAGTGGCCACCTTCTCATGGAGCAGTAAGCTTGATTTTGTGGCCTACATCCTAGAATTGTTTCATCTCATCACTTTTGTATTCGTCTATCACTTTTCCTAGACTGTTGTATAAAGTTGGAAGGTTTTGTTTCCATTGGTACTTGCATTTTTTTCCCAAGCTGATTAACTGTTTTGTCTCAGGATGTTTTTTTAAATGGCCAAGACTGACATTTGTGTTTTCCCATGTATTTACTGAGAGCAAACGATGCTGATCTTGGGTGGTGGTGCATACTGTAAAAACTGTTAGCTGGTGTTTTTGGCTTCCATTGCTGACAGCTATAAACTAACAGAGAGTTTATTTTTTAGGAATGGAACCTCTTCAGTTGCTCTTACTCTAGCTTTTAATTGTCCTCATATTTGTGCTTGTCTGCTGTATCAACATCTCTATTTCACACTTGTATGAGTTTTTAGTATTGACATAGGCTTTTTCATCAAATATACCCTACATCTGATGGTCTCAAAACTGATTTTACTTTTCAGTGGCCAGGGCTGCTGAGGTCTCTCATTGTGGAAGGGGTAATTCTGTTACAGGTGTGTCATTGTTAAATGCAGACAGAGCAGAGACGGGGGGGTTGGTGTTTTTGCAGTTGAGACATACTTTGAGGAATTTTATTTTTGTTCTTTTATTGTACTGCCTACTGGCAAAATATTTTTAAATTACCCTCTCATCAACACTACGACAATCTCTTCACATTAAGCAGCACAGAAGAAACTGTTGGAGGTTTTTGTTTGTTTTTGGGTTTTCTGAATGTCTGTTTGAATAATTTGCCAAGGATTTAGTATTTTGGTAGGCCTTTGGCATCAGTTCCGTGCATTGGATGTTACAGTTGTTAACACCGGTGATTTAAAGTCCTCAACCATAAGTTTTAACACCCTCTGGCTCAATAGTACCTCATGAGTCTGGCGCTCACAGAGCAGCTATTTTTTCACCAGATCAACTCCGAACGCTCTATGCCAATATAATTAGCTGCCAAACATCTCGATCACGAGGCCAGCGTTCCGTGTTGATTTCGTACACCCCGAATCGGGCTTTGTTTTGGGATGTTTCTCACTCCCTCCCGTCCCTCCCTCCCGGCGCGGGAGCCGCGCCACAGCCGCTCTCCAGCAGGTGGCAGCACCGCGCCGCGGCGGGCGCCCGGCCCGGCCCGGCAGCGGCGGCGCGCTCTCGGCTCCCTTTAATTAGCCGTCATGAGCGACGCTGGAGGTGTGCTCGAAATGGCTCATTATCGTGGAAAAGCTAAAACCGATGCTGATGTGTTGAGACATTAAAGAATCCTGCTGTAGACAGAGCGTATTAAGCTTTTGTAGAGTTAGTTGATGTCAAAAAATGAAGAGGTGCGGTGCCTTGTCCTGTATGTCATCATCTGTGAGAGATTATTTGTATCTTAAGTGGATTAAGAAATCACCTATCACTTTGATGTCCTGGACATAGCTTTATTAAAAGCATGTTTATCATCCAGTACTAAAACAGTTTAAGAAAATGAATTCTCTTCCAGTAAGGCCAGAAGGAATCATTGTGATCAACCTGTCTGTCTTGATCTTGCATGGATAACTGTTTTGAATTAAGGGGTAATTTTAGAATTGCCAACTGTATGTTAGCTTGTTCCAGTGGTAAAGATTTCAGTTTATCTCTTGGCAAAATCTATACGTTGCTTGTTGCAGTGTTTAATTAACTTCCCTGTTAAACTTTTTGCTAGTCTGTCTAGCTTCAGATTCATCTTTTGGTTTTTTTTTTTATTTTCAAGAGCTTTGTTTCCTATGTTAAGTACAGAAGCTTCCTGTGTTTTCTTCATGTATTTTCTGTTCTTATTTACAAGTTACCTATTTTGCCTCAAAGTGTATTTCTAAATATATTTTGACATTTATAGACTAAATATAGTACATTGATAGTACTTTTGCCCTTCAAGCCTGCATTCAGCTGGGGCCTTTTTCGAAGTTGTATCTTCCCATTGAAGTTTCCAGTTCTGTAAACATTGCTTGTTTACATTTTTCATATATATGTATGTGTATATAAATATGACTGTTTCAGTTCAATAAATGACTTATTCGCCAGCGCCCTCTCACATAGCAGTAAAAGTATCTTGTCACTTACTGTTTTAGATTTGCCATGTCCCCAGTTCATCTCACTTACTTGTTCTTTACTTATGAAAAAAATATGAAATGGTGTGGAAATAAGACTGATGTTTGCTTAAATAGAAATATTTTTATTGTCTGGTTCTGTGTGTGTACCAATTGGAATTTGTCTTACTAGAGATGTGAATCCCCAGTCGCGTCCCCATATGAAAAGTTTAACAGAACTCTGGGAAAAGATTGCATTTATGTTATAATCTAATAATTATAATTATGCTATAGTAATGCTATAATTTGTGGCCTGTAAGCTAAATTGATTTCCTGAGTTAAAGCCTCCAAAAATCATACTGGTGACTCGTATTCCAATATCTTTTTTTCCAGCAGTTACTGCTTTGAAATACATGACTGATAATAACAGCTGTTCTCCTATTGAGAAATTATTCAATTTAGAGGTTATTGATTGGAGCTCTTCAAGCTGAACTAAGGTTTTGTTCTGCAGAGCAAAATGGTTCTGGCATCTACATGGCAGTGTTCACATTCCACTTCACTTGTGCTTTCCTTTGCTGACGCCTGCACAGCCCATCTTATCCCAGCTGTGAAGTAACTCTGGTGTTGACATGCTCCTGAATATCTGCTTGATGAGATTTTCTGTCCCTTTAAACACTCTGCATGTGCTGGGGTCTGTGTTGATGTGTGGAGCCTTCTAAAATGTTAACGTTGGAAATACTTACCATTTGTAGTCTAAAAAAACCCCAAAAACTTAGTCTATACAGGTCTAGGCAGTACTTTACAGATTTTTTTTTTTCATTTATTCTGAGAGTTTAGTAACACAAGAAATAAATTAACCCCCTTTGGGCAACAGAATGTTTAGTAGCTAGTGAATTCATATACAGTGTTTAAAGTACAGCTTTTGTTATACGTTGGAAATATTTTGAGTCTTACATGTAGCTGAAAAATTACTTGGTGAATAATAAAGGGTTTTTTTTTTTCTTTAGTGACTGTGAGAGGTGCACAGTGGTTGGGGATATTGCTCTTGAAATGCTTGAAAAGAAATATGCAGGGCTTCCAAGTCTGTACTTGCAAATAACACCCTTCAAAGAATAAAAGTGATGTCTCCAGAAGCATCTTTGGGTTGCTATCCTTTAGTGAATATCCTTTGTTAATGCTTTTTGGTTGTTCAGTATATAATTATGCTCCACCTTGCCATGGCAATTAAATGCATTTTTGGCTTTAAAACCCCCCATAAATTAGAGTGGGTGCTTTTGTGCTAGCCCCAAAAAATGACAAAGTTTCTTTACTACTTTTCAAACTTACTGATCTTTGTGGGTAGATTGGGCCAGTGCATCAAGCATGAATGTGTGTTAGTTGTGGAATCTGTATCTGTGTGTTACTTTCTGGGCAAACTCAGGAAAAATATTTCTGATCATGGATCTTATGTTATTTCTTACAAAGAGCTTATAGCTCTTTTGAACTGCAGCATATTCCATCTCCTTTCACTCTGCTTGTGTGGCTCTAAGAGACCAGAAGGGAAAGTTCCTGTTCATTTGCTGCCTGTATGTCTCTGAATGTGCAGCTGAATGGTGAGTTGTGCTTCATCCTGAGAACTTCGAAATTAGAGAATTGCAAATATGTCTTGTTTCAAATTTATGTTTTCCAGCTTCTATACTTGCTGAAGAATCTGCATTAAAAATTATAAAAATTACTAAGCAGCTGCTGATGAGGATGCTGGGCTGAATTCCGACACTTAGTGAATTGAGAGTTAATGTCAAAATGGCATTCTGTTTCAAGAGACTGGTAATTGCGTTAGTTTTTGTGGACACTTGGGTTTGCCAAGGTCAGCTGGCTTTCTCAGATTCTTGGGTCTGCAGGATTTAATTCTTATACCTTATTTATGTCTGTCTTGGATGTATTGTTCTTGAAAGAGCAAGTCATGGCTGGGGGAGAAATTCCTTTTCTTCAGGCAGCGATGTCATTAGACATCCCTGTTGGGAAGCAGTGTTATTCTCGATATGCCCAATATTACAAGGTCACTGCTACATATTCTTACTCAACCACACTTTCTTGGTGAAGTTAAAGCATGTGTAGATGTAGTCCTAAAAATGCAGGTTTGTACCTTTGACTAAGTCTGTGCTTGGGCTTTAGTCAAAACCTTTGTGCCAAACAAAATGTAACAATCTGGATGCTATCAGTGGTGTTTGATCAGTCTAACACATCTGTTCTTTTCAAGATAGTCCTGTTCTTGCTTCAGTTATTAAGGACTTTAGTGATGCTTTGTCTACCATTTTTATGTTGTTTCTCATCGAAGAATGCCTTAGGCGTTCCCCATGTGTGGATATCTCAATTGAGCTTTTGTAAAAAAATGCAGAATTTTTGTGATGAGACATTCAGTTTTCTCCCCAAGCCTCACTGATTAACTAGATGGTTCTGATATTGCTGTTAATATTCCTTCCTTGTTTTGTCTGCTTAGGGACATTTTTCCTCTTGCATTTCATTGAAAAAAGGCTCCAAACTTGCATTTCACACACTGTTCTGATCCTACATTTGCATGTTGAATATTCTTTAAATAAAGATTATGGCCTGGGCTTGAAGCTCTAAGGGTTAGCTTATTTGAAATGTTTCTAGTGCTTCTAGAAGCGCATTTTACAAAGCCTTTTGGTTTACATTTACTATGTAGATGTAACAGAGCATGGTAAGAGGTCAGTGGTTTTCTTAGACTTGTTAGCAACCTTAATAAATGATAACTCAGGGATCCAGCTTTGAATATGCTTCACTTCCCACGCTGAGTGCTTCTTCATAGATCTGTTTCAGGACAGACTAGGGCCAGCGTGTTTTACATGCCTTCAGCTGGTCCAAGTTACCAGTCCTTGCTCTCTTGCACAGCCTGAATTCCCAATTTTCTTTTCTAACATTCCCCCAACCTGATACTGGCATGGAGTTATCACAGTGCCACTCTCTACAGCTCCCTGAAAGGAGGTTGTAGCCAGGTCAGTCTCTTCTTCCAGGCAGGCAGTGCACGACAAAAGGAAATGGTCTCAAGCTGCTAGGGAAGGTTTACGTTGGACATTAGGAGGAATTTCTTCACCGAAAGGGTGATTAGACATTGGAATGGGCTGTCCAGGAAGGTGGTGGAGTCACAGTCCGTGGAGGTGTTTAAGGGAAGAGTGAATGTGGCACTCAGTGCCATGGTTGACCTGGTGGTGTTCAACTCTAGGTTGGACTCTATGACCTCAGAGGTCTTTTCCAACCTAAATGATTCTGTTATTCTGTAATTCCTTCATGGTTTGTTCTTACGGTTTCTTGAGTTGGAGAAAAAAGCTCTGCTGATATTTGGGGATAAATCCACAGACAGACTTTGGGAATTATGTGGGATTATGTGTGTAGCTCTTCCTGGAATCAAGTGAATGCTGAATAGCAATTCTGAAACCTGAGTGCACTCAAATGTGGAGGTACTGGTAAGGCTCCTTACCTGGGCCTCCTGTGACCAGTGCCATCTCCGGTTGAGATGGGCAGTGGGGTTGTCCACATCTGGAGGTTTTAAACACAGTTCCTGGTTTTCCTTGATGCTGCAGACTGCTTGATATGGGGATATGCTTTGTTCCCCTAAAACAAAGGAAACTTGTGCAGAAAATATGATACCAAATTGAGCTTCCTTTAGGTTTTGTCTCTCAGTTTTACTACTTAAAACAAGAGGCATACTTGAGCCCTCAGATTTTCCTGCTTGCATACAACTGTAGGTAATTGTATGTATTCAAGTTACCTTGAATAAATTTATCTGAAAACTCTGGTTTAGTCCATTTTTGTCCCACGCACAGATTTATGCATGTAGATGCCTGTTCAAGGCCATGAAAGCGTGTTGTCTACCAGTTTGATGGTAAATCCCAGTTTAGGTTGCAAATCAAAATGGAAAGAGCAGTGTTAACTTCTTTTTTGGTGCACTGCCAGTGAGAGTTCTGCATCAGCATTTCATGGTCCAACATTTTCAACGTTTTTCTTCTTTCCCCCCTTCCCCTGTGTGTGAAATTTCAGCAGATTGTTATGCAAAGCAGTTTTGTGTCTCAGTGTGACTGGGGAGACAGCTGTTGGGCCTAATGAGGAGTGCGAGCGCCACAGCATTTCTGGTGATTGAGACCCACGGAGGGAGCAGGATGTTCGAGGCCAGGCAGTGGTGTGTGCTGAGGAAGTGCCACGCTGTCAGCTGGAAGTACACGCTCGGCTGCTCCCTATGACAAGATAAATGAGTTTTGCTGGGGTTTGGCGGTGGCTGAAGCTTTTTTGGAGAATAGTAGCAGCACACCAAACTCCCTGTGGGACCCACAGTTTGAAGTGTCATAAGAGTGCTTCCTCTTTGCTTGTTTCTTTTTTTTTTTTTCCCTTTAATGTCCTACAATACCTGTCATCTTTTTGAGTTATTAAAAATCTAATGTCTTCTAGCATTCAATTAACATGGGAGCTGATGATCTTTTGTTGACACTTTTTATTAATTTAGCTGAGGGGATGTTAACCAGAGTTTTATCTGGGTTAGAACATACTGGAGACTAACACAAGCGAAAATTAAGTCTGGCCACATGAAAATAGTGGATAAAAGCTTTTAATCTTTGTGATATGGATGAGGTTATGGAGACAATGCTTTTGAAAGGTTATTTGTTTTTTGGCTGCTTCTGTTAACTTCTTCCTTCCCACAGACTTTGAATCCCTCTCTTGTCACCATTCTCCTTTAGTTGTGTTGAAATCCTGGTTTAGTTTATATTTATAAGTAGGAAGTGGCCTTTCTTCTTGTTGCTTTTTTTTTTTTTTTAATTAAAAAAAAATAAACACAAAACTAAGAAAAAAATTGCTGAGATGCATCTGTCATATTAAGAGATGCCCCAGTTGGAATATCAGAGGAGACAGAATGTAATTTGTACTGCATAAGATCTATGAGCACAGCACTTGCTCATGTTTCAAGTAAGTAGTGTTGAGCATGTTTCTGAATTTAGATGCATATGATTTCTTAAAATATGAACTCATTATGTTCCACTTAAAAAAAAAAAAAAAAAAAAGAAGGAAAAAAACAAAACAAAACAAACAAAAAACAACAACAAAAAAAAAACCACCAAAAAACCCCAAACCCCACGTTGTCTTTACTCAGATGAATGAAGTGCTGGTAACACTCCCCAGAGTTGTCAGGTTTGTGAGAATGATACTGTTTTGGCCTTTCTAGACTTGTTAAGTTACTTAAACTTCAAGCCTTGCAATTCTATTTTGAAAATGAGATATCTTTGAGAATTGAATTGTCTGTTTTCCTTAGAGGAGTCATGCTTCATTTTTGTAAAAGCACAAGGAATGTTATGCAGACATCGATATACTGTTTGGTTTGGAAGTGGGACCAAAGTTCTTGATAAACATTGGGTTCAGTAAGAATTGCTTTTATATTTAGCTATTAAATTCAAAACTTCTTGTGTAAAAGACTGTTTTCACGGTCCCATGTGCTTGCAAATAGTGCACATCCCAGTCTGCAGGGCTTGCAGGGCCAAGCTGAGGCTGAATGGAGGGTTAAGACCACTAAGCCCCTTTAAAGTTGTCACTAAAAACAGACTAGCAGCTTTCCCTTTGCCTCTCTATCAGTTGCCCTATTTCCAGAGAGCTGCAGCAGAATTTAATTGTATTTTTATTTTACAAACTTTTGCTCGGTGTATCCAGTAATATCTGAACGGTTAAGCTGAAAAGAGTGAGTTAAGCTGGAAAGGATTTTGTTATCTTTTGAGGGTCTTTGGAGGTGCAGGAAGGATTGAGCTAACCTGGGGTTGGCATTCTGTTTTCCTGGAAATAGTTTTGAATGTTTTCATTTAAAAATGATAAATCTAAGGATTAGAGAACCTTATGTGGTCAAAGAAACGTAACCATGTTTGAAAGTGATAAATGATAAAGCAAAACCAATATGAGATCAAAGAAGCTGGAAAGCTCTTTAAAGTTTTGAGAAAAAGCACCCAAATGTGGAGGGTTATTTTAAGACAGTTTCACAACGTATTCCAGCTGTAATTGGAATAAAATGTATGTTGGGAAAACAGATCAGTTTTGTTTGTTGGCAGCAGAATACCAAAGTGCAGTATATTCACTCACCTGGAGATTTTCTGTGCCTTGAATTCTTTATGCTGTTGTGTGCTAGGAAGTCTCCCAATGTGTGTGGAAATTATGGAGATTGAATAGAGAATTTTAAACTTATAAACATCTCTTCATGAGCATTGCAGCAGTGTAGAGATTAGTGAAAACCTGAATTTTTTTTCTGAGCTTCTTTGTGTAAAGAACCTAGTGAGAAGTGCAGATATTCGTAAATTTAAAGGAGTTTGGGCCTGTAGGAGACGACTTTAGTGGTAAGAACATGCCAGCTGTATTGTGCAGCAGCTTGACTGCATGAGTGAATTTTCTTCCTAAATAAGAAGGTGCCTGATGAAAGAGACTCAGCACTTGTGGCCTTCATGTGTGTTGTAACTTCTTGACTTTTTGTTCGTAAAGTCCAGAAGATTACTCGAAGACCTCTTGGTTCTTTCTGTAATCATCTCCCTGGTGGCTTAGCTGCACTCTAATAATGTGTTAGGAAACTTGGTATCATGAATAAAGTGGGCCTTCATCCTAATTAAAACTTAATTTGGTGTCAATTTAAATTAAGATGCTTGCATAAACCAGTCCATTGTGACCTGGCTTGTGCTAATCTTAATCAGCAGCTGGGATAGGACATGAATTCAAATTTCTGCAGAACAACTAAAGTGACAGTAACAACTGACAACTTAAATTAAAATTACTAAATTCTAAGAAACTGATGTGCATGACCCAAGTTACAAGATAGGTCATTAAATCAAAGCTGTAGAAACAGAATTGAGAAGCCTTCCCTAATGATTATAAGGAAAGACAAAAATACTTTGTTAGTACGTTATGTGGGCGGAAAATAACTGGTTTTGAGTTGGGAATTCACACAATTATGATGAAAATTGTAGTACAAAAGCTTTTAATTGGTTAAATATAAAATAAATGTAAAATATTTAAAAATAATCATAGAATCATCATGAAAATTGTTTGTTTGAGCCTAGTATATTGATGATATACTGTTATCTGAAGCTGTAAAATACAAAGATAATAAAATTCTAAAATAAAATTCATTATAAAATAGCTTCTGGAAGTAACATGTTGCACTTTTAATTGCTAGAAATATTCTCATGAGTCTTTCTCTGACCGCCCTTGTGTATTTCTAGGCATAGTAGGTAAAATTTATACTGTACACTTGTGCTTCTTATTACTACTTGCCATTTCTTATCCGACTCTCAGACTTTAGCTGCTTGTAAAACAGGACTAGAAATCACAATTAGCGATTGTCACATTGCTGTAGCTATTGGTAGTGGAAATATACTGGAGACTCTGTGGATTACAGCATATTTGTGTGTTTACAGAATAGCTTTAGCTACATCTCAGGTGTTTGGGACCTCCTCAGTATCTGTGCAGTGAGTAAAAATGGGGTAGTTCTACAGAAATCTTTGCTTGGTTACTGATCTCAAATCACTTAAGAAGAAGATCTGTGCTCTGTGCTACAGATTCATTTGGGGTTGTGTGATAAACCTGTTGGACATTAGTGCAGAACTCCAAAAGTGAATTCAGGTTTCAAGATGGGGCCTGTTTAGCTTGTGTCAGAATCAGTGGAATATGGAAAATGCCTCCCGAGTGAGTCTCTACTGTTGGGCTGCTTCTGTTAGCACTTGGGCCAGTCAAGCCCTGTTCACCTTAAGTGTCATAGCTTCTTGTAAGAATAGTTTTTTATTCAAAAATAACTGCTTGGAATTTTAAAATTTCAGATTACTCTGCTTAAAAAAAAAAAAAAAAAGGCAAGCTATATATACTAAAGGGAGCGCAGGAACAGAAAGTAAAACTTTAAATCAGCAGCTAGTTTAATAAAGAAGTTTAGAGTTTGACATCTTTGTCTTTACTCCTGATTGTTTAGCACTGTGACATCTGCAGTTTTCACTGTGGGAGACAATGTTGTTTCTGGTAGTGATGACCGTACAGTGAAAGTCTGGGATTTGAAAAACATGAGGTCTCCTATTGCGACGATCCGCACAGATTCTGCAGTCAACAGGTAAGCAGATCTCTGAGTTACTGCTTTGTTTAATTCATGCTTTCTTCATGAATTCTTATTTTTTTTCACATGTGGGAATGGTTTACAGCTGTGCCACAGAGGTTTAAACTGCACATTTCTTTCCTGAGAGGGTGTTCAAATCTTGGAACAGGCTTCCTAGAGAGGTGGTTGATACCCCAAGCCTTCCAGTATTTAAGAGGTATTTGGACAATGCCCTTAATAACATGCTTTAAGCTTTAGTCAGGCCTGAACTGGTCAGGTAGTTGGACTGGATGATTGTTGCAGGTACCTTTCAACTGAAATAGTCTATTCTATTAATTCACTGAATATACATTTATTTTTTGTCCCTGAGATTTATAAGAATTTTAAAAAGGTCTGAAATGGTTTTATAAAATGCAGGTGTGATCAACATTTATTTTTAGTAAGTACGTTGCCTTTAAGAAATTTTCTATAAGAAAATGCAAATGTTAGGGCTATTTGAGGCTCTAGTACAATAGAAAACTCCTTAATGGTTCAATTTTTTTTTTTTTTTTCTTTTTCCATTTGTGAATTCTAGCCAGGAAAAATTCACCTTCGTCCCTTCCTATGAGCTTAAATTCGTGCTGTCAGTTTCTATTTGCCAGGCTCATTGTTTCCCACGCAGCCTCCTTTTGTCCCTTCTCTGCAGGATTAGCGTGTGCGTTGGCCAGAGAATCATCGCCCTTCCCCACGACAACCGGCAGGTTCGATTGTTCGACATGTCAGGGGTGCGGCTGGCGCGGCTCCCTCGCAGCAACAGACAGGTACCTGCAGAGCTGCACCTTGGTGTGTCTGTCCTTCCTCAGGCAAGGTTAAAAGTGGCATTTGGTCTCTCTAGCTTAAAGCTGAACAGCACTGGTCTGAATGAATATGCTGGTACTTATTAAAAATAACCGACGTGCCAGTATGGAACATTTGCAACTTTTTTATTGGAAATGGTGTTTCAAGTTGATTTTGTCATGATTTTTCCCCCTTACTAAAGTGAAACACGTCTGCTTTCTCTATGAAATGGAAAAAGTGTGTAAGAGCATTTCAGATGTGTTTTAATGTCTTGATGCGAATTGTGTCAGAAAAATGGGTCACTATGAGGTTTAATGGTGATTTTCTCATGGTGGGGTGTTTGTTTGTTTGTTTTTGTGGGGGTTTTGTTTGCTTTTGTTTTAAATTACACAGTGTCTAATTGGTTTATATATTCCAAGCTGCATGGGGCTCTGAGTAATGTGGTGTAGTGGAAAGTGTCCCTCCCCATGGCAGGAAAGTTGGAACCAGATGATCTTTAAGGTCCCTTCCAACCCAAACCATTCCGTGAATCAATGGCATAGAAACATAGAAGGAAAAAATGACGGTCAGTTTTGTGAGCTCACCTTATATGATTTTGTGATGAATTTTAATTTTTTTCTTCTATGCTTATTCACATACATTCTAGATCCATACTACCATGTAATAAACCATCCTTGCCACAGCCATCAAGTTTTGTTCCTTTATGGCACTATTTGCATGGCAAGAATCACTAATGGAGCAAATCAGACTAAGTGAAATTAATTGGATTATGTCACATAAATAGGCCTTTTTGGGGGTTGATTCAGCAGTTCTTGATGGAATTTAAGAAGGCGTTCTAAGACTTACTCTCTTTTAGATTTTTTTCTAATTTAAGTGGGTTTTTAAATTTATTGTTGTCTCGAGGTTTTTTTTTTTATGTGCGTGTGTGTGTGTGGTTTTTTTTTCCCTTAGTAGTTCCATTCAGGCTGACACTATTAAAATCATGACTTTTTTTTTTTTTTTTTTTTTTTTTTTTTAAACCTGAATGTTGGTCAGAACTCTGTTATGGACATTTTTGTTGCTATTGAACTATTTTCATCAGTATGACATTTTTTCTGCTGCAGTATTACCCCTCCTGAATTATAAATGATATGGACACTTAGTCTTGCAGGCTTGTTACAAAGTAGTTGCCTGTCACCGAGACACACAAAGAAATCACACGCAGACAAGAGATTTTTGCAGGGGTTCTTCTGATCTAGCTCCCAGCTGAAAGAGCGGAGAGAAGAAGGCCCTTTGTTTATTTTTTACTTTTTATACATTTGTGGGTCTAGCAGAAGATTGGCTTTTTGGGGTTTCTACCCCTCAGCCTCAGTGGCCAGACAAATTGTCAGTTACAATTGTTTTCAAGTTAGAAATATGCAAACAAAGGACAAAGAATGAACAACAAAGGATTTGTTTATATTACTTCTGTGGGAAAGGTAGAAAAACTGCTCTAATATTCTACAGTAACTAAAAGATCTGACTCCATTTATGAAAATCAAAAGGCTAATAAAGAAACTCAGAAAAACTAGGATAACAGTTGCCAGCAAGTAGTTCCTTATTTTAAGACTGCTTTTAATAAAAAAAATGCTGAAATTGAAATTTGATTTGCTTTTGTAAAGAAAATGTAACTAGATAGCAAACAGACCTGGGAAAACTCAAAAGTTTTGATGCATCTTTTGTATGCATCTGTCCTTATGGATGCCGTGCTGGTGCTAAGGAGTCTCATCATTATGAAAACTTACACCTTGCAGATGCCTTTAGGATTCTCCAGGGCTGTTTGCAAAGAATAGTGTGAGGATTGGCAGGGTCGCATTCTGAGCTGCAGCGAGCTGTTGCCCCAGCAGTTCCCAAATCCGTGTCGGTAACGGTGCTGTCTCTTGCGCTGTGGCAGGGGCACAGGAGGATGGTTTGCTGCTCTGCCTGGTGTGAGGACCACCCCATCTGTAACCTCTTCACGTGTGGGTTTGACCGTCAGGCCATCGGCTGGAACATCAACATCCCCGCTTTGCTGCAAGAGAAGTGAAATGCTGAGAGAGTTTCTGCGTTTGTGTTGCTGTGGACTTCTACACCTGGGCAGACTTTTCTGAACACTGGTCTGCTGTCACTGTAAAAGCTCTTCCGTGAGGGGAGACTTGAGCAAGTGTTGTTCTTGTTACCACATTGTGCACAGTTTGCATGGGTTGTACAGAGAAATGTGATTTTTTAAAAACTAGTTTGTCTTGTGTATGAACTTTTATATTTTGGCATCCACTGGTCAATATGTTCACTGTTGCGTAGAGCACATTAAGTGTTCATAAGTTATTTAGCGTTTAATAGTTACACAGTAGGGCATTACATTTGTGACATAAATGTGAAACTTATGTAATTACTGTAGAGAGTGTATACAGTCTGTTATGTTTTTCCATGACTCTACATATCTGCCTTGTGTTAAAAGGAATCTGCAGGGCTAAAACTTTGAAATGAAGTGTGAATTTCACTAGTTGTATGATTGTAAACATTTTCCTGTTTGCATCTGATTTGAATACTTTTTTTAGTGCTGCCGTATAGTGCAACTTCAACTCCATTTTTACTCTGGCCACTAGAGAGATAGTAGATTTGAGAAGGAAAATGCAAGCAACTTGTAGTGAGTATAGACTGCCAGGTTTATTTGTTATCTTTTTTGTACTTTTTATTTTGAAAAAAGAAAAAGGTTCATTCTGCCCTTCTTATATAAAGTGATTCTGAAACCTCATCACATTTCATATTAGTAAAAATCCAGAATATTATGATTCTAATCACTGAAATCTAGTCAAGCAAATTTTGAAGCACTTTAGTTTATAGCTGTTGTTATAAACCATTTATGAAAGTTTGACTTTACCAGGGAACGTGAGCTAACCTTTGTAAGAAGGATTAATTCCTTTTGGTGATCTGCCCAGAAAGGAAATAGTTTTTTGGGGGTTGATGATTTTGTTTATGTACCTACAGTGAGCATACTTTTAATTGTATTCACTTCCCATATTTTTATTTTGAGCCAGCAATACAAAGTAAATGAGTACTACCTCAAAAATGAATGTCAGTCAAGATGCATCAAATCTCTCTGTAGCCTAGAAAAAAGCACTTTTGGTCTCTGGCTGAAGTACTATCTCTGACAGGAGAGGAAAGACAATCATCCCACATGTGATTCTTTAGGTAGTTAACACATGGAGCAATACTCTAAGTCAACATCGTCTGTCACAGTTCTGTTCTCAGCCGTGACAGGGGCGCTGCAGTCCCTGTCCTGTTCCAGAAGGGGGTGAGCAGCATAGCTCGCCCTTCTTTCTCCCAGTGATCTTACTCTGGTTTTGCCCCTCGCTGTGTTTAGCTGTTTTTGCACTGGCAGTGGGGTGTTGCTCTGCAGCTGTTTCTATCAGTAAATGCAGGTGGCAGCTGGTGTCTTGGAAAGAATAGAAAGGCTGCCTCAGACAGACACTTGTTTTTTTGGCTAAAGGGAGATGCTGCCCCTGACTGTCTGACATATCACAGTACAAGATGAAGGGTGGGGGTAAGGAAGGGTGCACTCTGACAGTGGGAATCTTGGGGTTCATGGTCTGTTGGCAGAAGTATTACGAGCTTTTTATCTCATCATCATGATTCTGTGCAACTACAGCTGTGCTCATGTCCTCTACAGCACTGTTTATGACATTAAGACAGGAGTTACCTGGTTCTCCTGTTTAACACTTGTGTGGCTTGGGAGTACAGTGGGATGGGATAATGAATTTATCGGTGAGGAATGGAAGGAAAACAGGGGTCCTAAACATAATTTTGGACTGTAACATTAAGGAAACTCAAAATATTTAATGAAGAATATGCATGTGTAGTGTCTTTATAGTACATGTCATCAGAGTAGTTTGATCCCTTGTTTTTTTCTGTTGTGGGGTTTGGGATTTTTTTGTGAGGTACAAGATGGACAACTGTTCTGAAATAATCTTAAATACTAAAACTAGTGAGGTTGCAGAAAGCAGCTGCAGAGTTTTAAGTCTTTTGGTGGTAAGAGTTAAATGGTGTGACAGTGTTTATTTTCTCTTTTTTTTTTTTTTCTCCTGGGATTTTTACTCTGGGTTAAAGCCATTTGATGTTGGGTTACAGGTTTTATTCCTTAAGAAAACAAGACTCACTTTCTTTTAGTTGGTAACAGAGAGA
The DNA here is from genome assembly GCF_015227805.2 of Hirundo rustica. Classification (NCBI taxonomy): domain Eukaryota; kingdom Metazoa; phylum Chordata; class Aves; order Passeriformes; family Hirundinidae; genus Hirundo; species Hirundo rustica. The sequence continues at coordinate 145,854,405 of NC_053450.1, read as the reverse complement.
ACTTTACAAAGGTTTATGCTTCTTTTAAAAAAAGAGAAAAATGTCTGGCCAGTACAAGCAGTTTCTCCAGCATGGCCTGCATGTAGGATCTGGAGCAATGGCTCTCCTTCATTACCTGAGGCAGAGGAGGGAGTCATTGGTTTGGGGCCTGCTAAACTAAAGTGTCTAAGCTTCTCTCATACATATGTAATACAGAACCACTGGACTCTATGCAGTTTAATCATCATTGCTGCAAACTTTTTATATCACCAGAGGGACCATCCTCTGGCACCAGGAATGGGTGATTGCATGGCTTCATTTTGAAAAGAATCAACCAAACAAGGTGCTAGAGCCACGTTCTTATGAGCAGGCTAATACTTAAATCAGCTGAACACAACTATCACTTAGTTTTCTATACTGTAATGAAGGGTAAGCCAAACTGCCATTCCCCTTGAAGCAAAACATATGAGCAGGGGTAGTGAATAGTACTACATTGACTAAATATGTGGAAAACATTTCATGGCTCTAAATGTTCTAAAGAGTGTTTTTTCAGCACTGAACAATGTCCAGCATTTCATTAAATGGAGGAGAGTTGCAGTTACAGTTTCAGTATTGTGCAGAATTTCACAGAAAACTCATCACCAGGCAAAACCAAGCTTCTGTGTCTTTCTCTCAAGCAATGCACATCAATGTTCACAATGTTTGTGTATACTTTACAATCAGAAAGGTCTGGAATGAAACATCTTATTTGTTGCCTAAATCTGTGAAACCTGCCTTTGGGGAAAAGAATTTATAAGTTATGTGGAACCACTTTTTATTATTCTGCTAATTTGTTTTTAGATGTAAACTGTTTTTCTTCATTACAATTCAAAATGCATTAAAACATTCAACATTTTTTTTTTTTTTGCAATTTGCTGTTCTTCTGTGTTGCATTAAGGTGGCTGCTGATGTTGATGTTTCAATTTTTTGTAGTCAGAGGATCTTCCTATTCACTTTTCTACTCAAAAAACAAGCTGCATGTTTGTTTCTGAGGCATTGATGAGGACAGTTTGGAAGAGAAGTATCGTTACCATTCAGGATGGCTCAAATAATACGTAGAACTTTGGTTCATTCAGAGGGCATTATAGCAAAGGTTTATTGAAAGACAAGCTCTTTTATACAGTATTTCGGTACAGTGGATATTTGGTTGTTTCAGACCAACACCTCTCAGTAAATATCTTTGCCAGTAAGCAACTTGGAAACACACCAGGTGTCAGGAAGACGATATCTACAAGGATTGTTTTGGGTTCCTCCTTATGATTTCCCAGGCCCAAGTGAGAGAGTTATGTACTTGGTTTTACCAACAGGCTTCAAGCTGCTGCCTGGAGCCTAAAATCAAATTTCTGACCTCTGTCAGTTTCTACAGAGAAGTCCAAGTCTGTTTATTACAGTAGGTCTTCTGTAGAACTAGTAGTCACGGTGCCAGTAAAATATCTAGACTGAAAGGGTGTTCAGGACTCCATTGGTACTGTCTTCTCCCGTTCTGTATGGAAAAAAAATTGTATCTTATGCAGAAGATGCAATTGCAATTTATACACTTTAAAAACTGACATTTTAAAATGAAATCTAAACAAGTTTTTTTATGTTTAGTTTACAACGAAAGTATTGTAAAACTACTCTGATGAGTAGAGGGTACTCTGCACCCTCAGTTTTTCTGTAGGTTAAAGGTTGGTTGGTTGTTGCACCCATGTTCAAACCAAAGCTGTGTAGTGTTGGAATAAAACCCAGAGCACACTTGGTGTTGTAGAGAGCCTTGGGTTTCAAAAGCCAAGGCAGAGTCCTGGCTGGTACCTGAGTGCAGGATGTTGCCTTATGTGCATCTTATTCTCCTTCAATGTGCTTTAGGATCCCTCATTGCCACATTTGGAATTAATCAGAGTTGCTGGTGATCTGGACCAAAAATAAGAGGCCGGAGTTCCAAAGTAGCACAATAGACATAAGGGCGGGGTTGAGATAGAATCCCAAACCCTGGGCTTTAGTTGATTTTAGTTGAGGGCTTCCAAATCAGACCTTACTGCCAACTGACTTAAACTTAGTATTTTAGTGTTATTTTAAACCTGTGAGTAAATATCATGCACAGTAAGTGGTTTCAGGAGTATGTCTGCTTTAAACTTGAAGATGAGCTGCAGAAAAACCATTCTGTCATGCACCAGAGTTTGCTCTTTATGCCATCATAGAAATTTTATTTAATGCTCTGTTGAGACCTGAGTATGTCACTGAAAAATTACTCAGCCTTGTGATACTTTATTTTTAAGGAGTGTTGTTACCTTTTCTAATTCCCACAGGTCAGAGTTTTCTGAACATAAGTAATTTACAGACGCTTACAAAGGAAATCCTGTTTAATTCAGACTGTAAATCCTGGTAAAATCATACCATTAACTGGGATAGCTGTTACACTGGAGCAGTGTGGGATTTTGTAGATGTACTGCTTGTCAATATCCTCCAAGTGAGAATGTTCAGTACTACCACGAGGGGCTGTTTCTCAGAGGTGTAGGGTTGAGGCTGGTGAGCGTTTGCAGCATCGAACCCAAGTTCCTGAATTAGCAGCTTGGTTGCCTAGTCCAGATTTGGGCAGTTTTCTGGCATGGTTCAGCATGCCATGTAGACGTTGGAATTCAAGAATTCAGACTTACTCTAGGAAAATGGAAATGGTGCGAAGTGTTAATTGTGGCACGTACAATAGAAGAGAGTTAATGCAGAAAAATTAAACAGTTAATGCAGAAAAATTAAACAGTTCTGCCTCTGCCTTGAATTGTTTTGAAAATGGAAGCTTCAGCCTGGCTGGTGACTGCTATGCAGTGGAATGACACCACTGCATGTCAATTGTGTTGCCTTACTCTACCTGAAGTTTCATTTCTGTTTGTTGGAAACTGTACAATTCTGCCTCCTTCCACCAAAACTTGTCATGCTTGACATTTGTTTGAGTTTAACATTAATTTTGTGTGGTTCCTTTCCCACTTGTATTTGTGATCTTGCTCTTCTCCCTAGGGCAGAACAAATTTAGTTACATCTTTATTTCAAAGCCCTGTATCAATGAAACAAGACCATCCAGCAGTTCTGTGCTGGGAGGAGAGAACTGACTGATCTCAATGTGCAATTTTTCATCTTCACGATTTTTTAAAATTGTTCTGATGAAAGTTTTTAATAATTGAAGTTGCCTGCAGGCTGTATGCATTAATGGTTTGGGGTTAGCGAAGACTGAATCAAGTCTGTGCACCTTAACTGATGAGAGAAAATACACTTGCAGTGATGTTGTAGGTGACTTAATGGTTTGGAAAGGAATATACAGTGATTTTAAGTGCTGCAGAAGAATTATGGAGAAAGACTTTCCTTAGTTTGGAGCTTCTGTGCTGTGTGCAAGTGTGGTGACCCAGCATCTGAGAAGGAATGAAGATCATTTGAGAAACATGGAGGCACATCTGTGGTGAAAGCATTTGGACTGCAGATGAGGAGCACAGAGGAAGAATAATGAAGGGGAATGAGAAACAGAAATAAAATTTGGACAGCTGAGGGAGGCAGGCAGAAAGAAAATGCAAAGTAGTTCAGAGGAGTGCATGTCTATAAGATGGAATTTATTGGTCACTTGGAGATAAACTGCTGGGAAGTCAGTGTCTAGTGAATGCCCCGGACTTAGTGAGGAGAAGGGAAAGCAGAGATGGGAGCAGGGCAGGGCCGGCCTGCAGGGGGGAAAACAGCAGGACTGAGCTCAGTGGGAAGCATGGGTATTGGGATGTGCTTATGGCTAGAGCCTCAGCTTAACTGGAAGTTAAGGTTCCTTTGCATTTTTAAAATCAGTCGTCTTGGTTTCTGTGTTCTTGATTTTGGGGGATAAGCTTATAGCATATATAGGGACAAATATAACCGTATAAGTGTTGCAATGGTTCAGAGATCACTCAAAAGCTGATGCGTTCCTAGGATTGCAAGTTACAAGGATTTGTAATCTTAGCAGAGAAGTGCAGATGTTAAATACAAACTCCAGGTATGGCAGCAGGACATGTGGGTTATTAGGAGTCACGCCCAGACTGGAAATTTCTTGAGTGAATAGTTGATTTGGAAGAAGATGATGTTTTGCACAATCCCTTTGAGAATATTTTATCAATCCAGAAAGAATCAGAGTGGTTTTGGTTGGAAGGGACTTCTAAAGGCTGCCTGGTCTAACCACCCTGCAATGAGCAGGGACAACTAGACCAGTTTGTTCAGAGCCCTGTCCAACCTGACCCTTGAATGCTTCCAGAGATGGGGCATCCAGCACCTCCCTGGGCATCCCGTGCCAGTGGTGAAACACTGACACAGGTAAAGTTTTATAAAAAGCTTTTTCCTTGTATCTAGTCTAAGTTGATCCACTTTTAATTAAGTTGACCCCTTCCCCTATCACAATAGACTTTTGTAAAAGTTTTGTCTCCAACTTTCTTAGAGGCCCATTCAAGCACTGGAAGGTTCAGTATTTTAGGCCTGAACAGTCTGAATTGACTAGGGAATCTCTCTAACTAAGCCAAAATGGAGGCACCCAAACATAGAGATTTCATCAGGGAGATACTGATGTGTTTTCAGTAGTGCCTTAGTTCTGGGAAAGGCAGAACTGGCCTTTCCTTCAAATTTTCACCTTGTTGATCTGTCAAAATTTGACAGTCTTGTTCACAAATCCAAGTAAAAATATGTATAGATTTTGACTTCAGTGATCAAAATTCTGACTCCAGTTGCCCCCAATGATTTTGGTCAAAGTGTAAATCTTAAATACAGACAGGATCAGTCTTACATGAAGATGGCATTTTGACAGGGAGGAGAACAAGTAACTGGCTGACTTCATCAAATTAATGTCATACACTTACGTGGGTTTAGCATTTAATACTTTTACTGAATCTTCCTCCTCAACATGCTTATTTGGATCAAGGTGGAAATCTCAATTTGTTTAGGGTGTTTTTTTTGTTGTTGTTTTTGTTTTTGTTTTCGTTTTTGTTTTCAAACCTTATCTAAATATTTGCTCTGTCACTGAGATCAGCCTTATACAGACACAAACCCGAACCTGAGTATTTTGTGGAGCAGTCTCTGTCCTCTGAGGCTGTCATGTCTGAGCATACAGAAAGGTGAGTAATCCTGACAATGAGAAAGAGTAAAATCTGACACACCACACGATAAACACCACTGAAATCAGGTTGTTGGTATGATAAAAACTTAAAGTACAGAATTAAGCGTTAGAAGGGAGAGAGACGAAGGAAAGGCAAAACTTTTCAGCAGCACTTTAAAGGGTAGAGGGCATAGTGATGATGCCGTTATTAATTAAGATTGTTTTTCAGTGTGCATAATTGCAGGACATGTTGTTCTGGCCTCTCGTGTTTTATGGAGCTTGTGAAAACTGTCTCTGCCAGAAGGCTGTCAGAATGTTGGATGCTGTTGTTGAGTGGTGCCACCTTCAAAGGTGCTGAGCTCCCATCAGCGTTCTCCGCAGTCTGGCGGGTGGCTGCTAGCTTGGAAAATCAGATTCATGAGCCTAAATATGGATCTAGAAACTTCATTTTAGGTGCCTGTTTTTGAAAATGATACTCTAATTTTGTATATATTTTATATTGCTGCTGAATTAATGAGCTGAAAAGTTCTTGGCCACAGATGCATGGTTTACTGAAATATAAGAAAAGCAGAGAGATGGTTTTCCCTCCCAAATTATATAAGGCTACTTGAGTTTACTGTTGGAAAACTGAAGCTGCATTGCATCAGTTCAAGATATAATTACTTGCTGCTCAGTGAATAAATACTTTCTTTCAGATGCTCATTTTTCATCTTGCAAAAATCTGACCAGCTTTCCATAGCAAAGGAAACTGAAGGATTAGCTGATTATAGATGTATATATATGTAGATATAGATATATTAAAATCCCAGACTTCTCTGCCATTTCCAGCAAAACTGAGGAAATCAAACCTGGCTATATGTGTATGGCTCTGACCATCCAAGCTGATGCTGTGTTTCTGTAAATATGTGATGTTCTGTTGATCTCTCCTGTGCTGACTTGAGGACACCACTGGATGCCCATCTGCAGATGAGCTACCAAGGGGCATCTTTCATGTCCAGAAACAAGTGTAAATACAGGAGGTAACAGAGGAGGTACGTACTTCTGTCTCCAAATGGTTTTTGACCAGAAAATACAATTTCCTTGGACTAAGCAAGTGCACAACATTTATATACTTTGGTGCAGGCACAGGAGCCTGACCTTGACCTCATCTGAAATGGCATCAAATGAAACTTGCTTGTAACATTTTTGTGCCAGCAAGAGGTGGAGGGACCTCTTAAACCCTGCATTTTTTTCTTTTTTTTTCTTGCTCAACAGCAGCATCTTCCTTATGTCCATGCAGGTTTATGTTTGCAGTAGTATTTTTAATTATTTGATTTATTTTGTCAAACTACTGTTTTGCTTTTGGAAAACTTTCTGACTAGGACTTAAAAGAAGTGGGTATAAATAGATCAGTTGTGTACAGTGAATTAAAGGAACAAGAGCCCATCAGAGAGCCAGATCCCTGTGATACACAAAACCAGCAGTCATAAGAAAAATACAAGTATCAGCAGGCATCCTGAAGTTTTGCTCTGCTGGAAAGGGAGACAAGCAGAGCAGCTTCTGGAAAATAAAGCAGTAAAGGAGTACTGGGCAAAACCCTGCAAGCACAGCATCCCAAGGATTGCTCCTGCTCTACAGATGAAGCTGTTAGGCAGCAATATGGTGCTCACAAACACACACAGATATTGGAGGCTTCTCCTTCACATTTTAGCCATCTCAGAACTTTGCAAATTCCTTATTTCTCCCTCTTCACACCAGCTCTTTGCACTGTGCCAGGCTGTGTGGGAACCATGGGGATAACAAGGGATTTGTGAAGAGAACTGCCAGGATGAGGCACTGGACAGAAATGTTTGCTCGGAAAGACATTGAGTATCAGGTCAGAGTGAGCCTGTAAAAGCTGAGAGAGAGGGAGGAAGCAGCTGCAAAGGGTCTTTGCAGTCAAACCAAGAATCTTGTGAGGTTGTGCAGCCTTAAAAAAACCCAAAAAAACCCAACAAAACAACAACAACCCAACAACAACAACAAAACCCCAACAACCCAAACCAAACCACCACCACCACAAACAAACAAACACAAACAAAAACCACACCCAAATAAACCCACCACAAAAGACCCACACCAAACACCTGATGTTACAGACTTCTTAAAGAGATATGGTCAAAGGAGAATGTCATTTTCAGCTGTATCAACTGTGAGACTAAAGGAAAGGAATTTGCAGGAACTTGAGGTGTGACCAAAACCATCATTTTTGTTTGGCTGAAGAGGGAAATGTTGTGATTCACTGATGGTATAAAATAACAAAAAAAAAGTTCAGAACTAAATTGTGAAATAAATGCAACATCCAAGAACAAGGCAGAACTTAGGGAGAAGCAGCTCTGCTCTACTTCAGTACCAGGTGAGCATTGGGAGAGGGTGGGCAGATAGGCATTTGGGTAGAAGGAAAAAGTCTGGAGAGAGGCAGCTTTGTGTCTGAGCTCAGCTGGTGTTTGCAGAGAGATGATGACAGGGCCCTGTGGTGCTGCAGGAGTCCAGTGCCCAGCATTCCCCAGGAGCTCTGTGGGTGTGCCAGGGCTGGGGCTGGTGGCAGTGGGTGGCTGTACAGGGGACTGGGACAAGAACTCTGAGGAAGGGAACATCAGCTTGACCATGAAATCACAGGAGAGGGTGAGAGGGTGTGAAGGCAATGGGCTTCAGTCACTACAGTGAGTGAAGGAGTTGAGAAGATTAAAAAAACTGATCTAAGTCAGTGTCTGTGAGAGTAAAAAGAGGAGCAGAGAGGGTGACATCATGGTTTTGTCACTTTTCTTTTGGAGGAGCTGATGTGATCAAGGCAGTGAGCAGGAACACTGAGTATTTGAGGACTTGGCCGAGGCTCTGGGAGCGAGTTCAACCAGGTCCTGACTGGTGTTGTCACAGGTTGAGAAATGAAGTTCATCTGAATTTAAAAAAAGACCTACTTCCCTGAATCCCCAAAAAGGTTTTCCTTGTAGCTGAAGTCTAAGAAAATTGGAATAACATCTTCCTTACCAGAGAGGCCTTGGTTTGTATTACTTTGCCACAAGGTCAGGCATTCATTGCAGTAATCTCTCTGTGCATGAGGTCTCCAAAGCTGTGTTTGCAGCAGGGATGTGCATTGCCCTGAGTGCTCCAGGATCACAGTGTTTAGTATTACAGATATGTAATCCTGGGTTTGGGCTCTTACTTGTCCAAATGCACTCTGGTTCCACCCCTCCATCCCTCCATGCCATGCTGTTGGCCTCAACAAGCCTTCAGCAATCAAGTGTTTGCAAGGATCTCCTCTGCTTGTTTGGCATCTTACCTTGAGCCACCTACCACTGTCTTTGAAGCATCACTTATTTCTGCTCTAGAAATAAGAGAGCCACAGCCACTGGGATGTTCCCTTGCACTCTTCTCTCTGCCTCCTGAAAAAGGGTTTTTCCTCACTGTGTTCAGCATCTTCGTGTCTCAAAGTGACTTGAAGGGACACAGAAAGGTAAAGCCAAGTGCACAAACAAAGATTTTTCCTCACCAGGCTTTTTCCTAAGCAGCTTCTGTGATGCCACAACCAAGCTGCTCAGTCAATAGCCTTTATATTTGTTTTCCCATACTGAAGGCCAAAGATTAATTTATCTGGACGTCCATTCCACCTTGCAACAAAGCCTTGTGTTATACTTGATAACACCTAGAGCTATTTTAATACAGCTTAATTTGATTGTAATCTTTAGTTAATATCCTTTTGATTTTTTCCTCTAACTTGTGTTCCTGAAATTTACAAGTATAAAATCATAGGAGAAATGGTATCTGACTTCTGATCCACTTTGTTAATAAGCTGATTACAAGTATTTAAAGTTATCTCCTCTTCTCCAGATGCAACAGAACAAATGACCTCTATACACCATTAGTCTTGCCAGCAAGTTTCAGAGCTCTTGCTGGAAATAAACAATGTCAAAATGCAGATGGAGCTCTCGGTCCTGCGAGTCGAACGGTTGTGTAATTCCAGCTGAGCTCAGCGGAGCCCTCTCAAGGCACAGATTTTCAGTCCTGTAGTTCCATCAAATGTGCAAGCTTTGACTTGGAGAAACTGCCAATAATGTGGGTAATTTACAGGAAATATTTGTTATTATGATTTTCTGTGAGTACTGTGGGTAGGTTGTTCCCTGCTGGGGTTGGGGGCAGCATAACCCAGTGCCCAGCCCTAGGATAACAAAGGTGCTGCTGCTGCCCACACTTGCCTCCTCCCTCTGTGCCCTCATACCTTTATCCTTATTCTTTTATGTCCTGAGTTTTTGCACAGGATCATCCTCGTTGTGTATTTGGTGATGTGTCACTGAGACACACAAAGCGGTCACACGCAGACAAGAGATTTTCGCAGGGCAGAGTTCCTTCCGATCCAGCTCAAACCGAGACAGGTGGAGAGAGACCCTCTTTGTTTTATTTCTTATTTTTTATACATTTGTGGGTCTAGCAGAAGATTGGCTTCTGGGGTTTTTCACCCCTCAGCCAAGTGGCTAAACCGTCAGTTACAATTGTTTTCAGGTTAGAAATATGCAAACAAAGGACAGAGAATGAAAAACAAAGGATTTGTTTATGTTACATCTGTGGGAAAGGTAGAAAACTGCTCTTAACATTGTACAATAACGAAAAAGATCTGACTCCATTTAAGAAAAAAAAAAAAAGCTATAAAAAACTCAAAAACCCCAGGGTAACAGTGATGGCTGGTGAGCAGCAGCTTCCCGTGCAGGCACTTTGCCTCTCGGGGAGCTGTGGCTGTCTGTGCTTCCCATGGTGCAGGCAGGAGTGGGATCTCCCTTGGAGCTGACCTCCAGCAGTCAGTGCAAATGCCAGCCCAGATCTGGGGACAAGGGACATGAAAACCTGGTTGGGATCCTCCTCTGAGGACCTCTGGAGCCACAGGTAGAAGATGAATGAGAATGTGGGGGTTTTAGCAGCCAAGTGCTGGGAGGGAGGGAAGGGGCTGGTCCATCGTTTTTTAGGTCCACAAGTGATCAGTGAATTGCCAGACTTGGAGGTGAGCTCTGGCTATCAGGGAGCTGCAGGCCCTGGGACAATGTTATGTGGCTGTTGAGTGATTGCCCCTTCCAAATGTGTTGGGAATAACTCTTGTCCAAGGGCCTCCCACAGCAAATGTGCTCTGGGCCAAGAGTGCTGCTCCAGGGCTGCACCGTTTTTTCCTGTGAGGGAGCCCACCTCCTCTCTGGGACTGATTTTATACTGGGGTTCCTCTATTAACAACAACAGCTTTGCATGGGGCATCTGAGAGCAGAGACACATTCTTTTTCTTACTTGGGAAGAAATCTTTTCTGCTCTATTAGGAATGGCTCTGCAGGGAAAGGATGGGCTTTCCTGCTTGTGTTGTCCCCCTTTCAATGTAAAAATTCAGGAGTCAACATACACTTAAAAGACATTACATGAGGAAATATCTGTCACTGCCCCTAGAGCTTCATAATTCAACAAATAATATGCCAGAATGAATTCTTAATTTTTGTTATTTATGTTCTATTTCTTCCCCATTTAACTGATTTTCAAAGTACAAATCAGCACCAAGCTCTGTAAAATCTTGTGGCAAGAATGAAAGAGATGTTCTGGCTGTGTAAGGACAGCGAGGTATGTGCTGGATTTGTGCCAGTACATGTTTTTTGTCAGTGGCTGCCAAACCATTTCCCCTACCTGTCAAAGACTTGCTGACAAACCATTAGGTGGGCACGTTTGGGATGGGCACGTTTGGGATGGGCGCGTTTGGGATGGGCACGTTTGGGACCACCACCTCCAGCCACCTCACCCACCCTTCCTGGAGCCTCTGTCTTAGGGCTGGGGAGAACAATTTCAGTGTTTACATGATATGTGCTCTCATCTGGCAGCTCTACACAAGTTCTGCTCTATTGCCAATGCACCTGCCTTTGTTTTCTTCTTTTTCTGTTGGAATATTCATGTGTGTTCACCAAAAGCTCTCCCCGAGTGAGCAGCGCTGCTGGCCCCAGGTATTTCCCAGGGAGGCAGGTTTGGACACGCAGGGATGTGTTGTTAGGAAAAAATGCCAGCAGAGGGCACACCAAGATATGCAGACAGGAAAAAATTAAAATCGGGTCTGTTCGTTTTGTCTGAGGAGTTAAGCAAAACTCTGTTGGTTCATAATTCATGTGCCTGTAGGACATTGTAAAGGAATATAATTGATCTTTTAGGGCAGTGGTGCTATTTTGCTTTGCAAAAGCAATCAGCAAAATATCTTAAAATATCTATGAATGTAACATGATTTCAGATGTGCTGATGGAATGAAAAGAGCAGAGCCTCCCTTCCCCTGGCTCACCTGGTCCCCTTCCATTAACCTTTCCCCCACCACATTTAGAGGCAATAATGCAAGCACAGTTTTGCTGTCTTAAAGGCCCAGAAGCATTTTTCATTTTTTAATAATTACATCTCTCTTACTTTGCTATCATTCTAATTAGCTTTCTTCTGTTGCATTTCAGGGCTAGATTTATACCGCTTTGTGGCGGGTGTTGTTTTCCAGCTTATTGTGCTTGTCTGGGTGGGACTGTGCATGTGGAAATCACCCAAAGCTGAATCCTCCTGGGGAATAGACCATCCATCCTCAGACATTTGTCCAACGGCAGATGCTGGCAGCTATCTAGCACCAATATACATCAACCTGCAAAGGAAATATTGATGACATCCATTGCTACTCTGCCTTAAGCACCCCATGGAAAGTCACTGGGTCCAGGCTGTCCCCTGCCCTCTCAGGCCACGGCTCTAGGCTGGTGTTTGCTGCTGAGGCAAGGAGGTGGTGATGGGAGCAGGGGCTGGTGGCAGGAGCTGCTGACTCCTTGGCCCAGATCAACCCAGGTGCAAGGCAGCTGATGAGGGTGGACAGAGAATAAAAAGCCTGTAGCCCTTAGCAAAGCAAGCTGTAAGCTTATTCTCTCAAGTTTTTGAAGGTAATGAACTATTTAACTAATCAGGTAAATGGTTTAATCAGTCTCCTACACTTTTGTTGCTCATAAATTAGGAACACAGCTCTGATTTTGGAGTCACTGAAATATGGTTTACGTGGCAGGTGGATAGAGGGAGGTTGATTCTCACCTGCAGCAAGCTGACACCAGTCTGGAGACACTGCATTGCTCGGGCCATGCTGCAAAGCCAGGGGAGGGTCAGACTTGGAGCTCCCTGCTCAGTCCCTGCTCACCAGTGGTGGTCACGGTGGCAGTGCCAGTTCTGCCTGGCAAAATGATCAGCAATCCCTCCAGAGTGCCCAGGTGGTGCCTGCAGATACCCTAAGGTGCCAAAATGCAGGAAGCCTGAACTCACCAGTGCATGGCCAGGAACAGCACTGGCCCTGTGCCAGCTCCACCTGTCTGGTGGGGTGGGGTTCACTGAGGGCTTTCCTAGGGGCAATCTTCTCTCCAGGGAGAGCAAATCATGTAAAAAATTCAAATTCTCTCAAGAGAGTGAAATCCTTCCACCAGAAAAGCTAGGTGTGCTCAGATGGACACCTAGAATCAGCTGGAGGCAGCTGGCAGAGCCCCAAAGATTTTTGGGGGGGTAACTCCAAAACTTCTGTTGGCTCTTTTTGGCTGCCATGGGCTTGAATTGGGCACTTTACTGCAGGAAGTAGATAGGTGAAGCAGCCTGTATGAAGTGTCTACCTAAGCATGGTGGTGATACAAAATACACAGCAGTCCCTGACTTAGGTTTTTCAGGATTTTTTTTTAATTGTCAGGAGGGAGGTTAAACCCATGGGTGGAAGCAGCTCTAGGGTGTTTGTCATTCATTTATGATTTCCTTCAAGACCAGTGTAAAGTATTTGTCCTTGCTGTCTTTTTAGATAATATTTCTTTGAGAAATACTTTGCCACCCAGAACTACCTGTTGTGATTTAGGCTGACCAACGTAGTTTGTAAATACATCAAGTAATTTCTACCCCTGGAAAGTTGCGCTGCTTTGAAGTAACGTGTTTTTTCAAAACAATTAAGCAGCTTTTGGTTCTTTTACCTACCTAAGATGCAAGAAGATTCCCAAATGAAACAAATTTGAAGTCAACCAAAACATCTTTTTCAATATAGTCAAGAATTTTATTTTTCCTTTCAGAAAGGAAGTAACCTGACAGATATATTTGGATAATTCCAACAGCCTGTAAAAGTAATGCATGGGTGAAAGGCAATGCTTAGGTGAAAGGCATTGTGCACTTAATGAAAAGATTTCTGCAGATACAGATAATTCCAATACTGCCTTTGGTGTCTGATCAATCTCCCAATATAAGCCTTCTGCTGAATTACAAGAAGTACAAAAATAAAACCCTCGAAAAGCTTGCTTTGTTTGGCCAAAACATGTATAAACCCTACCAGAGAACTGGCGGAGCAATAAATAAACATGTTTAACACCTAAGGCGCTGGTACCCTCCGCGGACTCCAGGAGTTCATTAAACCTTGCCCTGTAAACTTCTGGACCAATTCTGTCTCATGCTGTCTGCTCTGCCAAGTCCTTGCTCTGTAATTCCCTAAACAGGATAAACTCCTAAACAGGATAAACTCCTCAACATTCGGCCAGCAGCGAGGAGAGCAGCAGCTGGGTTTAAGCAGCAGTCCCCACCACGTCCAGGGCTGCCGTGCCCGCAGCTCTGCCTCCATCCCTGCTGTACGCGATCTCTGCGATCAGCCGGCGCTGCTGCCCGCGCTCCTGCCCGGCGATCGCCGCCCGCCCCTGCCGCCGGGATCTTGCTGGGAGTGGATGACAGCACATACCGGCACATGAGGGGCTGAGAACTCATCTCAGCTCCCTCCATCCGGAAGGGAGGTGTGGTAGCAGCAGGTGCCTACACCCAGCTCCCACCAGATGCGCGGCTTGTGGATGGCGAATGCCACGGGGGATAAATTCCCGCGTACGCTCCGAGGATACGGGCGCGAAGTTTTAAGTTGGCGCCTCGTTCCCAACGAGGGAGGAAGGGAGGGCTTTATGAGACACTTGCACAGTAACAATGTTTAATTAAAAAGCCTGTTGTATTCTTATGTCTCTGCCCGTGACAGCAAAAAATTCAAAGAAGTGATGATTCTCAAGTGTAGGAGGCTGCTGTGGTTTTTCTAGCGTAGGAGAAAGGTTAAAGAGGCAGAGTATCTACTTATAATTGTTCCCCTCACCCCCTTTTTTAAAAATCCTTCATATACTTTTCTTCTCAGTGAGCTGGGTCTGTGTTTATCACAACTTAGAACCAGACTAAGAGGAAGCCACTATATGCTATTAACCTAAGAGATCCATATTCTTTACAGATTACAGATCTCTGAAAACAGGTCTTAGAAATTGAAATACAATTATCTGGCCTATTTTATGTACCTGTGTCTGGCAAATCATGCAAGATCCTAGAAGGAGAAAAATGCAACTTAGCAGTCACTTGCAAATAGCTTTTCAGCCTGCAGAAAGTCATGCTTTAAAGGCCAATGGCTGGTTCCCAAGGGGGATGTGTGTGGGGCTGTTCTGGAATGTAGCCTCCATTGCTGCCTGTCCTGGACACCCTGCGGGTGAGGGTTTAATGGAGACACAGCTTGTGCTAGAAAGGCCTGAGCTGAGCAGGGCCCGGGCACTCCCCTTTCAGGTTTCAGGCAGAGAAGAGGGGATGGGTAATACTTTGTGCTGAGGGTTAGCAATAATTTGATGTTTTATTTTACAAGGACGATGCTGTTTGAAACAGTCCAGCTTTGCTGCTGGGTGTAGGGAGGTGGGAACCAGACAGCGCTGTCAGGGCCTGGGGAGGGTGGCCAGAGGTACGTGGTGTACGTCCTCCCTTGGCTGCCCATCTCTAAATGCTCACTGGTCTATAATAAAAAAGTGGCTGTACCTCTTGTGCTCCCTCTGTTTGCAAACACAGTGACCACTGGAGCCCATCTGGTGGCCATGTAAGAGGGGAGCAGCCTGGTCCTGCAACCCCCTGACTGATCAGAGAAAGCTGGGTTTGGGCCAAGACATGGAGCTGAATTAGGGTTATTTGGGGTTTGAATGTTTCCTATTGCAATCAACACCAGCCTCCAGGTAACATCAGTAACAAGAGCTGTAACAAAATGTAGAAATGTTTGTGCTTGTCGCTAGGTGGGAATGGAGCACTTAAATGTGCTTGGTGATATTGTGTACTGTTCAGAATTCTGCAATAGTTACTTTTGAGCTAACACACATTTTCAGTACATTTCAAATAGCTGGAATAAATATATATACATATAGCTCTAGTAAATGGTTAATACAGATGATATGTTCCTACAGAGAAAGAATGATAAGTTCAGTAATTATGACTGACAAACTGCATGGGCACAGTAGAATTGCAGTCATGAATTTTGCTTTTGATTGATACCAAGAACACACGGTTGTTAGAAATTAATAATAGTACTGAAATATGCATAATCCCAAGCAGTAATATAACTTTGTGTACTTTGTCAAATTTAAGTGTCTGTCTTGAAGTATGTAATTATTAAAGAAATATAAACTTTGGTCTGCAGAGATCAAGCATGAATGTTGTGTGTATATGGAAAAAGTATGCAGCAATCTATTTCAAACTGGACACCTTCTACAGCTAAATTAATAAATACAAACAAATTATTTTTTCAAATAACTTCTCCAAAATGTTCTTTCCCCAGTTTCTGAGTTTCAAAACTTCCGGTGTAGCATCTCATACAGTGATAACATGATGGCAAGTAGACCCTCTGAGAGCACAGAGCCTGACCATGATGAAGTTCACACCATGGCTTTTCCATGTGTGCTGTCCAGGAACCTGTCCAGGCCCACCACAGCTCTGCCCAGCCCTTGGCCATCACCCCAAGGTGACAGACTCTGTCTGAGCTTGCCGTGTTGTGGATCTCAGGCAAGTGGTCACATGGGGGAAAGGTGTAGACCACTGCTCCTGAAAGCTTTCTCTAGACAGGCAGCCTGTTGTCTAATAAATATTTCTGGTTCTGTGCCTTCTCCACTCCTGCCTTGAGTGAACTGCGCTGTTCTCTTTTTTCTCAGTCCCTTGTGGCCCAAGCCCCATTTCCACAGGTGGTTTCCACCCCAGTGTCAATGGGCAGGTGGTGTGATTTGTTGGTCCAGCACATTTTGGAACTGATTTTGTACCGTGTCTTTCTTTAAATGCTCTTTTGGAGAAGTTGCTGCTGTTAATTGATCTTGTGGAAGGCCAAGCTCACTCTTGGTCCTTAATAATGAATAGCATTTGATCAATTTTGTACTGATTAGTGTTGGTCATTCCTGGCTTAAAAAGGGTAACTTCTGTCTGAATCACTAATGTTTTGGGGCTGTAAAATCTCTTTTAGCACATTAGCACTGTTTTGTAGTGTGGTATTTGATGGATGAGTGTGTGTGTTATCTATAACCTATTTTCTCCAAGCTCAGCCCAGAAAAGCAGTGTGTTCTGCTCTCCCTGGGAATATTGCAGCGTACCTTCATTTTCAGTCATAACCACATTTAGACATAGTGCTGCTGTTTTAAATTGGGGTAATGAAATCTGGACAAGTGGTTTGGACAAACACAACACAAGCAATAAAAGAAGCTTTAATAAAATGAAAAGATTTCCAGGGAATACCTTCATTTCTTCCATCCTCCAATTTAATTCTTTTTGAGAATAATCAGACCATAACATGAGACTAAATTCGAGATGAAGTTCAGCTGGAGAGGAAATAATGGCCGTAAAATGTTTTCAAAGGTTGTTCATTTGTTTGAAATGAGTTCTGTGAGTCGGATTGATGTGCCTTAAATACTTTATAAGCAAAAACACGTTGCACTTGAAGTACATTTTCGTTTGGGGATCTCAGGGCATTTTACAGTAAGGGGGAAGAATAACTGATGCTACTGCCTGTTGCCAGCTACGAGCAGATGGCTGAGTCTTTCAAGGCAACTCCTCCAGAGCTGACTCCAGTGGGGATGAATTTGGGGTGTCCATCCCATGACCTGGTGTATGCACCCAATGGGCACATCTGCCTTCCATGTCCTCCTCCCCACTGTGAGCTCTCACTGCAGCTTGAATCTGTGATAAGGAAAAAGTACAAAGGTTTTGTGATGTGTTTTAGGGCATTTGCCTGGAGAATCAGAGATGTTGTGTCAAAATAACAACAGTCTTATTAAGGAAATCTCGGTCAGAGTGAGCTCCAGTTCTGATGACCAAAGTAACCTCCAGGCAGGTCCAGCGAAACTCCCGATGTCCCCCTTCCTACACTGCTGCATGGTGAATAAACAGCAACTACTCTGCATCACCAGGGCCACACGCTTGTCAAACCTCTGCTCTGAAGGCACGTTGTCCTGGTTTGGGACAAATTTGGGAGAAAACCCCTGTATAGGATCCCTCCAAGGAAGGAAACCCACGTGGCCCCTCCCTCCAACCGGTCCGGAAAAAAAACCCCAAAACCCTCTTTGGAGAAAAGTGGAAAAAACTATTTTACTAAACAAATGAAGTGCATACAAGTATAAAGAATGAATAATATGAAACAATGAAACCTCTCCTTCTGAAGTGAGATGGCAAATTGAGAAAGTCCTTGCCGTGGGTGTAGCTCGGCTCTCTCTCAGTCTCTCCTCAGTCCCAGTCCCTCTGGCGCTGCTGGAAAATGCCGAGGTCCAGGCCCCGGTGGGCCGCAGGTGCAGCCCCCAGTGCTCCCCTGGGTTTTCAGTCCAGAGCAGGTTTAAACAGTTCCAAGAAAAAGGAAAAAAACAGTCCAGGGAACTTCTCTGCCCTAGCTAGCTGAAACTAACTAAAAGCAAAACAAGATCTCTGTCCTGCAGTCTCTCCAAGCCTCCGCTGAACACCCCGTCCACAGAAGAATGTGGAGGAGTCAGGCAGTTTTCTCAAAACAAACTCTGAGCTTCTCCTTGCTCTTAGAACCAGTCTTAAAGGCACAGGACTCAATATACAGCACAAACAGAACAGACGATTGGGGATACAGGCATCATAAAGTTACCCTAGGACACACGTGCTCCTCGCCTGCCTTGGTCTCTGGTCATGGTAACCCTGGTGAGAATGACAGGTGCATGTCTGTGTCACATTTATTCAGCAGGGTGGGTACGTGGTATGTGTAACACCAGCAAAAACCCCCAAAAATGCAGTGATAACAACTTGTCCCATAGAGAACAAGAGAAAAAAAATCCACCTTTCTCCTGCTGCTGGGAAATCTTGAGCAGCAGTGGCATGGAAGGGAGTGCTGGCTGGGGAGGGGCTGGGGGCATTATGCACCACCTCTTAATGTGGGAAAGAATTGAGGATTATTCCAGACTTCCTTCTGGCCATTGGCCCACAGGGTGCTGACAGTTCTGCTTGGCTGAGATTGATGCCTTAAGTTTTAGCTTTCATATTTTCCAGATTCTGTACTGAGTTAGTATATAACTCTGGACTTCGTATAAAGTGTTAGCAAGTTCTCTTACACTGTAGTTAGACAAAACAATCCTTTTCTACCCTGAAAACTAAGGACACCATTGCAGCTTCAGGCCCCAAAAGTATAAACAACAATGAATTGAGGAGAGCAGTCTGGGAGGATGGGACTTCATAACCTGAAGCTGTAATTGGACAATTAACCCCAATATGTGAATATGGACCAAAACTTACAAAAGTGTGAAAACGAGTGACCCATTGTCCACCTTGGGTGTAGCCTCAGCCAGGCTCTTGTACTGCCCAAGGTGCATCCTTTGAAGGCCTTTTTAATAAATATCTGCTTTATTCCTTTAACACTGTCTAGCCTCTGTTCTAGGTAGCCTCTCAAGGCATCAAGGTGGCCAATTTTGAGTCAGGCCCCAGTGAAGGACTTTGCACTCCCAGGTGGGAGATGAGTCCCTTTGCTGGATGTCTGTGCATCCCATAGTTTCTCCTGGGCACGTAACTGTAGGCAGAGGCTCAACAAAAGCCAGTCAGGGATGATGAGACTGTGAGCTTCATTAGTACTTTTTGTGTTTCATTGGACAGTGGGGCAATTAGCACAGGGCTCATTACACAAGGATTTTGATAATTTTCTCTGCTTATTCATCATTGTATTTCCTCTGAGAATAGCAGAGACTGTGATTAAGTGCAGGAATAATTCATGTAGTTTCTTCTTTGAGATTTCGATCACCTTTTTGGACTCAAATTGTTTTACAGCCTTCATTCCTGAGGTACTTATGGCAGATCTGCATAGAGCCCTGCACATAAACTGTGCCCTTCATCTTCTGGCTGAGGTTATTTTCCACTTCTAACACAGACCTGTAGCTCCACTTGGAAAAACCTCAGAGCTAAAGCCTCAAGGTCAAGCAAGGTCTAATAAAATATTATGAGAACCACAAAACAAATCAGAGTAAGCCCAAGGAGATGCCTACTTTGGTTCTGATCCTTAAGATTAATGTAAAAATATTATAGGATGTCTTTATTGGGATAAGACCCCTCAAATTACCCCAATGTTTGTTATTGACAACAGAAAATGTATACTCTTAGAGAAGAGTGTAGGAACAGGACAAGCAGGCTCTCAGCTAAGCTGTGCCAGCCTCCAGCAGCAGGACTTTCCTGAGATGTTTACAATGTCTTTACATTTCATAGTTTTAGATGGAATTCTCCTACACTAATTTGTTCAATATATGCATCATGAGAGGACAAATCCTCAGTCCTTTCTGAGGCCAGGAGAGGGATATGTCATATTCAATTCTACAAGGAACAATATGATGTCCTGCCCACAATCCCAGCCTGTAGGCTGAGAGATGTGGGGCCCCTTTCCATCACTGTCACTGGGTGGGATTGGTGTGGATCTCTGCCATGTCTGTCCTGGGGCTGCTGTTTGCCTTTGTCCCCATCTTCCTCTCCCATCAGTTTCCACAAGCTTGACTGCAAAATCTCACCCTTCAGAGGCTAGACCTGCTCTGCTGGAAATTTTGGACATGGAGACGTATGTTGCCTTTGTCCAAAATGTGCCTAAGGAATACTCTAAATACAAGGAAGAAGGACACACCTGGAAGAGAAAAGGACATTAGATAGCTCTAGGTTTTGGGCAACTAGCTCCTCTGGGCCTTTCTTTCCTGTACCTGTAAAATCCTCTCACTATGATGTCAGTGGATGCTGTTGCAAAACCTCTGCCAATTGTCATACACCGCGACTTTGCAAAGGGTGGTTTTGAAAATCTGAAGAGAGAAATTGGATAGGAAAGTTGTAAACACTTTTCTGTTGGAAAGTTGGCTTTTAAGATATAGGTACTCTGTAGGATTTTAAAATCTGAGGAAATGCAAAGACTTTTATTTCCAAGTGGCAGGATAATATCAGAGACAAAATATTGTGTTCATTAAAATATGGGTGATGGATTTTTGAGAGCAGTTTTCAACAGCTGTGACCAAAAATCAGTCTTGGGTTCTGAAGTCACTTAATCTTTACCTCTGTTTTGAAATATTGACAGCAGTTATTGTGTAGCTGAAGGTCTGCACTGAAGAGATATGGGTCATTCCTGCTAAAATCCATGAAATTATTGAAGTTTTCAAACATTCAGAATAAATTAAACGAGTAACTGCTGAATATTCACACACAGATTCTTTTATTTTTGAGGAAACTGGAAATGCATTTTGTCCACTTTTTAATGAGTATGTTAACAAATCAAGTTTCCCATTATTTGATTAACGTGGGCTCTAATATATTCTGTCTTATGAAGCTGATGCAAAGAGGAATGCCGAGCCCAGTCAGTTCAGCACTGGAAGGAGCAAAGATTTAATTTCCTTTTCCTGCTCAGCACCAAGCTGATACAAAGGCCTCTCAGTGAGAAAAATAATTGTGCTTAGGGCTTGGCATATGGAGGCACAGGGTGCAGAGTGTGCAAACCTCCCAGCTGGCAGAAGATGTTAATGCCTGGAGAGGATCCAGCTTTCCAGCCTTATCCCTGCTGAGAGCAGCCACCACCCTGCCTGCAGAGCTTTGCTTCACCACCCTCCTGCACCTGGCTTGGATTCGTGAGCAGGACTGCAAAAATACCACCAATCCCACTCACTGGGGTGGCTGCTCTTGGCCCAGCAGGGAGGGACCAGCTCTGCCCCAGGGGTGGGCACCATCTCCTCAGCTTCACAGGAGTAGGAGTAGGCTCCCGAGGGAGAACCAGGACCCAACTGTGCATGTTCAACAGCCCAGGCAAGGTCCTAAAATGATGCCCTCTGCTCTAGGGCAGACCTCTTCTTGTGTCTGCCTGTGAGCTCTGCCCTGGACCTGTGTGTGTGGCGTGGAGACTCCTGGGAGTATTCAGATTCCGATGAACCAGCAGTTTCTAATTTGAAAAATATTTGTTTCAGTAAGTGTTTCCTGCTGGTGCTGCTGGAGTATTTTTGTCTGTGCTATCAGTATTATATTACTGGGAGGGGAAGCTCATTTCACCTAATTGTACTAAGCGTGTAGTGATGGAGATAGGAACCTAATTATCTTCATCAAATTGATTTCATTTTGGTTACCACATGGCTATTAGAGGAATGACAATAAATTTTGGTCTCTTTGATCAGGACTGGAGTTTAACCAACATTTCTAAAGTCATTAATGTGTTATGCCTCCCCCAGGCTAATGATTTGATTACCATGTAAATGTACTGAAGCCAAACATTTCAGCTATACATTATGGATGACGGATAGAAAGTTTTGAGGAAATACATGTCGTACTAAGTACACCAGAAACACAGAGGATGTCAGATAGCTACTGGCAGGCAGGGAGAGACAGAGAATTTTAGAGGATCTCAAGATGGAATGGTCCCATAAGTATCACGAAGTCCAGCTCCCTGATACTTGCAGGGCTACCTACAACTAAACCTAAACTTACATGAGTTAGAGCATCATCCAAATGGTTTATGAAAAACTGCACAGGTGCCTCTTTGTAACTTTTCTCATGACTAAATCTTTGCCCTGTAGGACTGTTGATCTCTCTGTGATACCAGAGAAAGCTGCCTCAGCTCCTCAGGCCCAGAGTGGTGCTGTCAGCAGATGTAGGAACAAAGTACACCCAGAAGCTTTATTTTAGATCACTCCTGAACCTAGAAGTGTTGAGGAACCATTGAGAGTCAAGTCCATCTCCCAGCACCTTGGATGCTTCCCCATGGCTTGTCTGTGATGGGGACTGCCACTGGGCAGAAACTGGAACGTGTCTGTCTTAGCTTTTGTTCTTATGTACCTCCATGTACAGTTATATAGTGCCAAGAAACTCGCTGGGATTTTGTCTTTGTGAGGTTTTAGTATTTTTTTTTTTTTTTTCTGATATGCCAAAGATATGTTAAAATTTGTGCCTATTATAAGAGATGTGTATGTATACACATGTTGATAGTATAGTTGTTGCTAATGTGCTGTAACTATCACATAGCATAACACAATATGACAAATTAATAGATCTTACATTAAATATTCTACAAGGTATTTTAATATGTTTTATTTTGAACCCTTTCTGGCTTGCTGCCATCCTTTTTTTTTCTTTCCCAGGTCTATTTGTATTGAAAGGAAGTACTTTAGTGCTTTAGCTCAGGAAACTGAGGCCAGCAGTTCAAACGATCCAATGTGCTCTTGCCACCAGGCTGAGTCAGACATTGTGCTCCTCATAGATTTTTGTCTGAAAGTGCTGCAAAACCAAGACTCCCCAGCCTTCCCAGGCAATTGATTCCTCAGGGCAATTAAAGAAATTATGGTACTTGAGCTGATCAGGAGCATTGCACACCATCTGTAGCTCACCAGGGCAGAGCCTTTCTCCTCACCAGGTTCCACACTGGTGTGTCAGGAAGGTTTGTGGAGAGGGAAGGTGTTTGCTCAAAGGGTGCATGGCCTGTCAGAGGCACTTCTAATTGCAGGGCTTTGCTGTGGCCACCTTGACACTCTGTGCCTCAGTTTCCCATCAGGAAGGGACCAGCATCTGTGCTGTTCTCTACTCTGGTAAGGACAGGGGATACATTGGATGTGCTACAGCTAAAATGGGTCTGTTGGGAACAATAAACATGTGTGTGATTCCAGTGTTATTTGTAAGTGCTTTCCAGTTATGTGTGGTCACAGACAGCTGCAGGTGGATGGTCTGAGTGCAGATAGAAGGGACAATGGGACCTGCAGTGTCCCCTTGTGTCACCATCACTGCAGAGTGCTCCCTTCAGCTGCCTTCCTTTTAGCTCCCTCCACCGTGTTGTCTACTCTGAAAGCATATCCCAGCATAAAAGAGAAACAAAAGGCTACCAGGTGTTCAGCAGGGTCAACTTTCCTGCTCTGCATCACTGGGCACCTGCTTGGGCTCCAGTGTCAGGGAATTTGGGGGCAAATACATTTTTTCAGAGGCAGTCCTGGTTTAATGGAAGTAAAACTACTGCTTAAATATCAGGACATACAGTTCTGTATCCCCTTTTCTGGGACTGGAGTCACTGCCCAGCTGACAGGCAGCTGAGCACCAGTGTCGTTGTTCAGCACACAGAATGGAGCACTTAAGCAAAAGTATATGAATATAGTATACAAACATATATATGTATGTGTATATAAATATAGGCATGTATGCACATATAAACACGCATACGTGCCAAAGCTCTCAGCCCATGGGCAGCAGAAGCACCTTGGATACAGTGAGGGATTTTCCCTTTGGAAAGCAAGCCAAAGGCCAGCCCTGCCAAGCTGGAGGCAGCTGCTTTGTTTGCTCACTTCTCCTGGGCAGCTCCTGCCATTTCCCTGGCGCAGGCTGCTGCTGCCAATGCTTGGGGGAAGGATGGGAACGACTGAAGGGCTCTAGTCTGTTAATTTATATTAATGAATATAAATTAATGCCGTTTTCTTTTCTCTGGCTTGCAGATATTAAAGGCCACTATGACTCATAAGCACGATCTATCTTATCGGTGGTGGCAATACCACGTTAATCACCTCTGATGGAGGGTGAGGGCAAAGGACCCTGCTCAGCTCTACAGCTGCTGCAGGCATGAGACAGGCAGCATGTGGCGACCCAAATGATTTCCACACCCAGCACCTCTGCAGCAACCTGTTCCTGTGTGGCTTAGGACCCATCTAGCAGTAAAACAGTCAGGTTAGGGGGCAGAAAGCGTCAAATTATGCAACCAGTAATAAGAGTAACAGTTGAACTATTTCAAACCTCCCTGTAAAAAATGCAGAGGACTGCTTTGTTTTAGGTGTATTTTTAGGTTGGTTTACTGTTTCTCCATGTGTTGCTCTACATTTATCTATATCAGCAGCAGGCACTTGGCAGTGCTAGCAGGGGAACACAAAAGCACCCGACCTCCGTGGCACCACGACTCTGAAAACAGTTGATTTGGGACATCTTTGAGCATCTTTCTGCCAGGTAATTTTGTAATGACAGTTGGCAAGGAGAAAGACTCAGAAGCAAAAACTGAGCATGTTTACAGAAAATTGAGTTGATCTTATGGACCTGGCCCTGGGACAGAGGTGCTGCAATGCCGTGATGGGGGGAGTTTCCTTTTTGTCTTCCCAGGAAAGTTTGTCTATTCTTACCTTCAGTGACTGAATAGAGGTTGGTTTTTTAAAATTTTTATTTATTTTTTTCCCATGAAAACTATGGGAAGAATGACAACAGTGGGGAGAAATTAGCAGCAGGACTCAAGTATAGCACTCCATGGCCAATCCCATAACCACTAAAATGCTTCACCAGTTTAATGTCATTTCACAGGGTAATCTTCAGGCAGCCTTGTCTGGAGGCACTTGCAGGCTGATTCGGCGCCCAGTGGTGCAAATCATTGAGTTGCTCTGTGAAAGCACAAGGAGAGGGAGTGATGAAATATTTTCATGTACCTTTTTCCTGTGACCTTAACCCCCAATTCCCTTCATAAACTGAATACTGCTCAGTTGCACTACTCCAAGTCCTTTGAAATCCTTTGCATTTAGCCGGCAAATGAACAATCCCATAGTGTAGTGAGCCAAAATATATTTTTTGTATTTCACTGATATTTTTGGGATAGAGTTATCTCCACATCCCTCCTTGAGTGATAAAGGGGTTATTTTCACAATGATTCAGTCTTCACTTTTGCCACAGTTCTTCAAGAAAGACCAGCAGATGATGAGACAAATAGATGTACAATTTAGCTACCTCTGATCTCTGCCTCACCTCTTAAGTAACTGCAAAAGAAGATAAAAGAATATTTTAGGAAAACTGCACACAGAAAACAGAGCTGAACTTGTACAGCAAATGTTCTAAATAACGAGAAACGTTCTTCAAATGTATTTTCCCTTTGTTAGAGGGTCAAAGAGGTACTGGGTCAAATGAAAAAAATGTATCTGGGAAACACTGAGCCACCTCAAGGAAACCCTAATGCAAAGGCTTAGCTGGCAGTGATGTATGATTTTGGTTTTCCAGTGTGTACAAAAGTGTCAGGGCTAGGAATGAAGATTTGGCAGAAAAAAAGGGATTCACATGGGCCTAATAGCTCTCAGGTTGAAACAGGAATTTGGTATTTACCTGTCTCTTGTTGCCAGTAAGTTGTCCCTTTCAGTGTTTTCAATGGCAGCAAAGTTATGTTAAGAATAAACTCCTACACCAAACCTCTAAACAGGTACAGTTAATTTAGTCAGGCACTAAAATTTATGACTGGAAGAGCTTTTTTCCAGAATTTGAAAATGTTCACATTAATGCTAAAAACAGGTCAGTCTGTTGCATATATATATATAAAAATATATCTAAAAATATATATACACACACACACACATACACACACACACACACACATATATATATATATCCCTTTCTTAAAGCCTGATAGTATTAATACTTGAAAGATATCTTTCTGTGACAAGAAATAATCACTGTTTTTTACCATGGAGAAACAGAAGGTCCTGTGGCATGCAGGTACTTTAATTGGAGTCACCTGCTCATGCACAGACCTCTTAATGCAGGAGCCTGGATTCCCTTCCATCAGTGGGAAGAGGCCAGATCCTTGAGAAGGAATGTTCTCCACATCTCTTTGACACAGTTTTAAGTGGAACAAATCATTTTATGGAGACATTTTTCTCATTGCAGGGAATATAGGAAATGGATTCTAGCTAAACACCTGTGCTCCAGGTGGATAAAGTGGTTAAGGTTAAAATGATCCTGGAACAAAGGAGGTTTTTCCTGTGTTGTCAGCTGTTGCCTAGAGGGAACGTGCTCCCTTCTCTGGGGGTCTTCACTTGTTCGTCTCTTCCTCACTTCTGAGGGTGAAATCTAGACAAGAACCTAAGTCTGCTCTGTTCCCAGATGAGCATCCCCAAACTTGATAAACTATGTTATCAAGTCTTTTTTGTTCTCTCTCATACCAGAAGGTTATTAAATTATAATCACAAATAATTTAGCTTTTTCTGTATATTGTGGAGTGATATAAACATGAGACACATCCTCTGCACGCAAGTGCCTAGTTTTCTGGGGGTCACAATTTTTGCCTGTCTCTTTTGCCAGCAGCCTGAGGGGTTTATCAGTGGATAATCTTCCACTGAAACATGAGATTTAGGAGCAAGTCCCACTGTTCTATGTCACGGTCGAGATTTTAGGAGCCTGTGGTGTCAAAGGGATGCTGTTGTTATTCCTGAAAATACTTCCCTTTACCACTGAGACCAGGACACATTTGTTTTAGGAAAAAACAATTCACTTTAGAACCCACAATAGAAATATGCTGTCTTATAGATGTAAGAGTTAACCCTCTTAAGTGAGTGAACCCCCCTGAATTTACTTTTTAAAATAAAATGAAATAAAATCAATTAGTAGCAAACCGTGTGTCGTGGAAGGTAGGGCTGGGTGTAGTTGGGCTGGTGATGCTGGGAGGAAGGGAACTGAACCTACAGCACTTCCTTCAGGGTGTGTCCAACACAGCCTGTGCTCACACCTGAGCATGGCTTCGAGGGTGGAAGAGATGGAGGGCGCCAGTCAGTCTGTCAGAAGAACAGGCCAAACCTGACAGTGTACCATTCTTCACATCGTCGTTTCTCTTTGTGGGAGGTATTTTTTGGTAACATTGTCTGTGAAGGAAGGAGCTGTCTCCTTTTGGCTTGGATCATTTAATGTCATTACAGGCTGTAAAGGCACATGTTCAGGGCTGGAGAAGAAAGAACAGGACCTTTTCCTTTCTGTGGCAGAACAAGGCTTTAATGGTCTGGTGGAAGTAATTCTGTATTGCAAAAGAAGTTGATAAAATAGAACATAAACTTCTCTAATAGAGGATTTAATTACCAGGAAAGCCAGGCTGAATAAAGCATTTGAGCAGAATTATTTCATTGCTGAAAAGGCAATAATTATTAATCCTCCTTTTCCAAGGCCATGTCATTTATTCAGGAGGCCTTGGAGTAGTAAGAAACTACGTGTCCATATGTGTACATTTGCTTGTATGTCTTTGAGTTGTTTGATTTTTTTTGGTTTGTTTGTTTGTTTGCATCCAAGCAGACTGTCACTATCCTTTAAAAACCTCAGATTTTCTCTGACTTTATTTTTAGATTTCCAGCTAAACTTGTCTATCCACATGATCAAGCTGAAACCAGCCAAAATAATCAGGTCTCAGGGCTGGGCAATAGGCAGAATGGTAATGAATAAAAAAGCTTTAAAAGCTCTTAGCTGTTTCATCCTTCAACACACGAGCGTGGCTATCAAGGTCTAACTGCAGCAGAAGGACTTATTTATTTTATTTCAGAAACAGGCACTTCTGTGAAACCCTCTATTAGTCAATGTATCAGCTTGTTCATGTTTTATTCTGTTGTTTTTCCAATATACAGCTGAAAAAGAAATAACTGTGCCTGGTGATGCTGGAGTGAACACCGTAAAGTTTTAAATGAAGTTCAGGTATTTACTCTTTAAACTTAATGAGATTAAACACAGAATCCATCCCCACAGCTTGCCCTAATAACTCATTTGTAGTTTGTGTCATGGTGTGTGCCATGGTCAAGCAAAAGCTACTGCTCCAGGCAAAGTCCACCATGGCTGTGGTGGAACTGGGTGAGCTCACAGTGACTTATTTTCCACACAAGCAACTTCACCCTGCTTCTCTTTATCCTGCCCCAACACCTAATGACACAGATCCAAGCTGAGGAAATGAAACTGCAGCAAAGTCTTAGCTTGAAAATAAAGTTGTGCAGAGCCCCTGCAGGGGAAGGAAACCCATGGGATGGTCTGTGGGGGTCTGGCACTGACTTCAGTGTGAGCAAGCAAAGACCTGTGGGGCCAGTGAGCTGATGGGGCTCCCTGTGAGATATCAGGCTCAATTTTGTCCTGGAACCAGATCTTCACAGGAAGATGGGCAGGGGAATCTCTTTCTTGAAAATTTTTGCTGTTGATGTGTTCATATTTTCACAGTGGCTGCTGAAAATCTTTGGATGTTTTGGTAATACTAGTGATCTCTATAAGGACTGGCAAAGGGAAATCATCTCAAGGTTAAACATTTGTGGGGATGGTGTTGTTTGGGCTCAGTGTGAGTTTAATCTGCTGTGGCTGGATACTGATTGTTCAAAGCAAGAACAATTCAAAGCCACTCCATCAATGAAGCAGAAATCTGCAGAGATGTTCTGACCTTTTGTTCATCACTTCAGTTTTCTTAAGCAGCTTTGTGCAGCAAGTCCCATGCAGTGTGGGTTGGAAAAAATGTATTAATTTTTATTAAGAAAGATCTTTGAGAGTAACCTGGAAAGATCAAATTAGAGTTTTATCTAGTTTACTCTTCTTCCATGAAAATACTGTGACCCTTTATGGCTTCATCTACATGAGCAGGTACATCTCTCTCTCAATACAAATGTGTGGTTCCACAATGCATCGCATTCAAACTGAACAAGAAGATATCTGTAAATCTACAACAGGTGTGTGTAAAAATACATACTAGCATTCTGGAACACATTCCAATTGATTTCTAAGTCACAGTGAAAAATGGTCAATAAACAGTGAAAGAACAATTTTACTTGGCATTTTATTCACTTAACAGAAACATTCACTTATCAGGTATCACTGAAGTGCAATTTACAGAACTTAGCAGCAAATTCACATATGTAAATTCAGATTTATTTTCTTTTGTTGTCTTTTTTTTCTTTTCTTTTTTACAAATATTACAAATGTACATCCATTAGTACAGTATTGCCATTCACTCATGCATGTTATGTACAGAATCTTCACTAAAGAATTACTACTGAGCAATTTTTCCTTTGCTTCAGGAAATGCTGTGTGTAGGTCATGTGTGCTTCTAGGATGGGGTCCCATCATACTGTTGTTGCACATAATGAGAAGAAGTAGATATTTAAGGTCATATTCAACCCTAGTGCCAGCAGGTGCAACTCCATTGAGATCAGCTGATGCCCACTTGCAGTAGGGACTCAGTTTGGTCCCCAGTACTAAACTCATTCTGGCAGCTGAACCCAGGGTTGCATTTATGTATTTCTTGCAACAAAGGATCATTCAATCTTGCCATACTTTTTTCTACATCCTTAAAAATAACCAGGCATGATGCTTTGTTGTCAGAGTAGCTGCAACACCAGCCTGGTGGAAATATTATGCATTATTTGGGTTGACATCATGCCATGGCTGGAGGAGGATGGGTGAGGGCAGGGAGTTGTAAGGAAGAGCCATGGAGGTCTCATGTGTGCCAGACAAGGACTGTCTTGGAGAGGAAATGCAGGAGACATTCTCCCCCCCTGCCCTGTGGATCTCTGGATGAGAAACCTCTTTCTCTCTGGCTGCTCTGTGGTTTGTCTCCCCTGGTGGGAGCAACCAGAGCCCCTGGGGCCACCGCTGCCTACATCCCCTGCAGCCTGTCCCACACCTCCAGCTGGGTGCTGGCCCTGCCCGCTGCCCTTCGGGCACATCTGCTGCCCAAATCACACTGGAGGTCTGCAGCCACAGCTGTGTTAGAGGACAGGACCGTGCACAGGTACCTGGAAGCTCCAGAAGGTGCCAAAAGTATTCAAATGTTAATCAGAAGAGCCGTCAAAGTGGTCTAAGTATTGAAGTATTGACAAAGTGGTTACCACAAAGTGTTTCCATTACTGAAAAGTTTCTGGTTTTTGGTTGCCTTTTTTTTTTTTTTTTTTTTTTTTAGCTATTTCTACTCTAAGGATATTTTTTAAAATATTTTTGGTAGTTAATATGGAATGTATTATTTTGTTGAAAAGGTTTCTGGAAGGGGAGAGCTTTGTTTTATCTAATTTAAAAATTCTAGTTTATCACAATTGTTTTTATACAAGACACTATAGATACATCTTGTAGTTTATAATCTAAAAATAAAATCTCATCAAAATACTGTACCTATTCTATTGTGGGCATCAATAAACAATGTATTTACTGTATATGGCTCTCCAAACATGATAAACCCTATACAAAGAGCATCTATCTTTATTGATAGGAACAGTTTCCCGTGTAAAGGAAATTACATGGAAAAATATGAGCCTTGTGTTGTTTGAAAAGTAACTCAGCTTGACAGTTCTGAGAAAATACCAAGACAATTATCACAAATCAGTAGCAGCATGTTATATACAGATTTAAAGAGAATCACAGGAATAAAAAGAAAACAGTAGTTATATACCCGCAAATCCTGTCATCTAAAAACCCAGAAACTTTGAGAAATGTACAGGTCGTTTGAAGGTTGGTTTTGTAGTGGGACTATCAAAGCTCAGTTCTCCCATGACTATTATCTTCTGCATTCTGATGAACTTTGGGATGGTTCAAAGATGAAATTGTATTAGACCCAGCCCAGTTATGAAGAAAATATTTAAATGTTGGGTGATACTTGTCTCCTAAGTAAAAAACCCCATCTGTTTTTCAGGCTGCAGATGAACATGAAGAATAATAATACTTGGCATTTACACAGAGCTAGAATCTGAAAGCTCATACATTGAGTAAGACCTTACCCAAACCTGTGGTTGCATCTGCTGTGCTTATGTCAATTGGACTGTGTGGAGAGGTAAAACTCAATTTTGTCAAGAGTGACAAAATCTGTCTTACATTGTTGCATATGACCAGAGCATTTTGATCCAGCCAGGTTCCTTAGATGTGAAGCATTTATTTGTATCCCCATTAGACAGGCAGAGAAACTGCGGCAGGGAAGAGGCAAGTATCAAATGTGCTCTCTTGTTTGGGGATGTCTTACTTGTGGCTACCCAACCCCATGATTGTTCAGATGCATGGAGCATCCTGACCTCACAGCCACTTAATTCAGAGCTGTGGGTCATCAGAAGATTGGAGATCTGAGGCTCTGGATGCTGGCTGCAGCCTGCCTGACTTTAGGTAGCTTCCTGAAGATCCAGAGCCTGGAGCATGGTCTCACTGGCCCTCACCGGCAGCCCTGCAGAGCTGTGCACCTCCGCTGGCAGCACAGGGGTGAACGGCCCCTTGGACAAGGATCTGCATCCTGGCTGGTGTCTGAAAGGCATGTGAGATGGACTGGGCCCAGACAAGTAAAAATTGCAGCATTCAGATTGTGACTAAAGTTGAAGATTTGTTGTGAAGTGGTTTGTCCAAGGTGTCAGAGGGAATAAGTGTAAAAACCAAGAGCATCCTGATGCCTGGCTTTGTGCTCAGAGCCAGCAGCAGAAAAATCAGTTTAAAAATGCTGCACTTCTTTGAGATCCAAATTTTTTGTCACAGATTTAGGCAGTTTACAGGATCGTTTTTGCATAGAGGTTAGGAACGTTTTTGGTGGATGGGTATGGATGCTCTGAAACCTGCTGTCATGCTGTGGGGGTACTTCCATTTCTGCTCACTATTTTCCATTATTCAGTGATGAATTTTGCACTAATTGTGTGAGGGAAAACAAAGGTTTATTTTGGATCAGACAGGTGGCCCACTAACACCTCAAATCATTAATAACCAACAGCAATAAACAATAAAAAGCAGAATCTTGGTGGGGATGGCATTGTAATTTGGGCAGGTACATTCTTGGGAAGGGATCATGAAAAAGCAGTTTTCCAAAGCTGAGTTCAGTGCATCAGACACATTTCTACTTATGTATTTCCAATACAGGATTAAAAGCAAATATTCCCATGGAGGTTGCTATTAAATCTCAAACTGCTTCAATTCTCTCCGCTCGTACATCCTGCCTCGCCTTCTCTCCAGTTGGTGTGGTCCAGTCGTGTAGAAAAGGTGTGGAGTGATTTACACAGTTAGTAGGAACTGATCTTGCTCTGGGGGCTTCTTCACCCAGGTGCCCAGGCCAGCTTTCTGAAATGCTTTAAACAGCTGCTGCTTAACAGACTGGTACGTCTGAGCCACCAGCTTTGCCTCGCTGTACACTGATGGCATCTCTCCATGGCTTGGTACTCGTGTGCTCAGCTGCAGAACAAAAATCAGGGAAGGGGAAAAAAATAATAATAAAAAACCCAATCTATGAGCCAAAAGAAACAGGAGGCTTCAGTAGCCGTATAATCTTCCTGTCTACATTTCATAAGCAATCACAGTGCTTTGTGTGTTTGCTTTTGGTTTAACCACCAGGAAACCAGGGAAGCAGTAAATGCTGGTTTCGAGCCATTGTGAGGAGGAAAGGGCATAGGCAGTAGCAGGTCTTGGTGTGTTCTACAAAGGCAGAATGCTACTTCTCAGTTAAGATGATTTTTATGGACAAAACTGAAAAAAAAAATTCCTTTCTGGAGATCTTTAAAGCATGTGCTCCTTTAAAGAAAGTTTACCCTGGGAAGTGCAGCAGCTCAGTGCTTCCGAGTAATGCCCAGACACAGAAGAAGAAGGGCTGCCTTCCACACTCTCCCATTTCCCCTCTGTAGTCTGTTATTGTTGGGAATGCTGTGAAACATGTCCAGGACAGGCAGAAATCAGGCATCAGGGTTTGAGCTGGTGTGGAAAATCTGAGTGCTCTGTTGGAACACTGGAGCCACCTATGAGGAGCTCCTCGAGCAATGTCACGTGCCCAGTGCCCTGGAAGGAGAAGTAGGAGGGAGCACCCCTTGGTCTGCAGAAGGAACAAACAAACAAACTCCTCCGACCTGCCCAAGTCTCTACTGTGCCAAACCAGTAGGAAAAGGCACCCTCAAGGCAAGCCTGATGAGCAAACAGCTCTTTTTCTTGTCTTGATACAGGAGAGATGCTGAGAGGCAGGTTAAAGGAGAAGGTGAACATGCAGCCTGCAATGAGCTGCTGCTGTCTGTGTGTTCCAGCACTCCATGGGGCTGTACTGGCCCAGTCAGCAAGGGAGGGTGACATTGTCAGCCTGGGTGTCAGTGGGCCACAAGCTGGCCTGGCTGCCATGGCTTATCTCTGGCTGTCTCTTTGTTCTCTTTGTTCCCCAGAGCTAGGGAGTGATGACATTAATAATAATAATAATAATAATAATAATGACAATATAAGAGACATTAAAAAAAAAAAAAGACAAAAGGTTACAGACATCCGGCAGCCTGGCATTCTGCCAAAGAGCTCACCTTGCTAAAAAAGGATCTTTCCTTAAAATCAATAGCCTATTGCATATTCATAAATCCCATTCATGATTCAAACAATCCTTTTGATTTTGGGTGTTTCTGCTTAATTTCAACTTCCCCCCACCCTCCCATTCCATCCTGCAAATCAATCCTCCTGTGGCTCCAGGAGTCCCAAAAAGCCCAATAATGGAAGCAATACATTCTTCCTTTGGGGTTTTGATGTCTATTGCTGTTATCTCTATCCAGATAGGATAACATGAAGAATTTTTTGACTGTCTTTCCCATTCCTTGAGCTGGTTACAAAAAGCATCTTAACATCACATAGCTTCTATTTTAATATTACGCTATAGCCTAAAAACCCCCATATTTATCACACTATTAAAAGAGGCTTTCTTAACACGGCGTAACTTCCCAACGTCACGCATGTAGCACCCATTTCACTATCCGTGCAAGGCCAGTCACGTACGGTGTTTGCAGCGAGCCCTACCTTGCCGTGCAGCCTCGCCCAGCGCGTGAAGAACACGCGCTTGCAGAGCCGCGAGGCGCTGCCGCAGCTCCGCTTCCCCGAGCTGGCGTTGATCACCTCCAGCTCCGTACTCCCCACGATCCAGTTCACGCTGAAGCCGGGAGATTTTCCGGGCTGCCGAGCGTCGGCGTGGCTCACCCCTGCAGGAGGGAGGGACACCAGTGAGCTGCAGCGCTGCTCCTGGGCCGCTGTGGCACAGGGGACACCCTCAGTGAACCGCTGGCACCGTGCACTGCACCTGCTCTCGTCGCCATTGGTTAAACGGTACCAGACCAAGTACCGCGGAGAGACATAACTTACCAATTCCTACAGACTTTTTTCCACCTTGCAGGCAAACCTTCCGTTAGCCTAAGGAAAGCCTTTGGATTGGGGTGTGAGCTGTTGACAGCAGAGTGATGGTTGCTGAGTGAAATCTTTCACAAAGGCTTTAATGGGATAACAGGTTTTTAAAAGGAGCTAAGCAGTACAGCGCTTTGAGCTCTTTCAGGTGAGCTTCCCACAGTCCAACATATTTATCTGCTGTTAACTCCTGGGGCCTTCACTGTGCGGGGATGTCTAGACCCCAGGAGATAAGAAAACACAAAACAATACACTCCATCACCACAGAAAGATTATTAGATCCAAGTTAATAATGACCTTGTAGACATCACAGACCCACACAGAACACTCCTGGTCCCCACCTTGTGTTTGCCTGTGAGATTCCAACCCCGTACTGGGGCACCAATTTCTTCAACAGCTCGTTAGTGTCCTAATGGCCGTATTTGGGACATCTTTAACTGGAATGCATCATATGCAATTTTAGACAGCTGCAATAAGGATGTTTATAGTCACCTGGGATGTCTGCATGACCTTAGTGTCATTCACATGGCCAATTTTGGGCATCTGAGCCACACACTGAGCCAATGCCTTCAGGGGTGAGATCTCCCTTGGCTCTAAGTAGCTCCCAGGGCTACAAGGTCAGGTGTGGGTGTCTACATGAGCTATTTTTAATAGTTCTGTCTCTTTTTAACTATTTAGTGTAGCTCAACCTTTCCATGACTCCTGCTTTCATTTCTTGTACCTGAAATGGGGGAAGGATTAGTCTTTGCAAGGAAATAAGAGGAAAAAAAAAAAAAAGGTGTTTGGCTTATTTTCCAGCACAGTACAAATGCAAACAAGTGGGCTCTGCCCTGCTCATTAGTGCATTTGCAGCGAAGAATCAACACTGGTAGCTTCTAAGGCTGGAAAATGCAGAGTAACCTGAAGCAGTTTGAATATTTTTGAAAACATGCATCTTGGATAATGTGTCTGGATCCAGTTGTTGTGTCCCTCTCTGCTAACTTGCTGCCTGGGTCACTAGCCTGCAGACCTGGACAGCAAAAGCCACTGTGGTGAGCAGCAGGTGGGGATGGTGCTGGTGGGCAGGAGCTGCCTGGCACAGCCACCCCAGCACAGGCCAGTGCCAGGACTGGGTCTGTGTTTCCAAATGGCAGCTCCTGGCTGCAGCAGCTCCAGCGACAGCTCATGCCTTGCACTGCTTTCCTTGCTGCTGGGTGGAGGGCAGCAGAGAAAGGTCCTTTGCATTCTCTGCTGAGAGGGTTTTAAAGAACTTTTGTGGAGAGCAAGAAGTACTGATATGGGCTGCTCAGAGAGAAGGACATTAAAGAGGTCAAAGCCTCTCCTTTCCAAAGGGCCCTTCTTGCCCAGGATCTCATTTTCAAAACAGATGCACGCCATGGGCACCTGCTGGTCTGAAGCAGAATGGGAGAACATGGGAGCTGGTGGGAATCCATCAGTGATGGAGCATCCATCACTGAATGTGTTGAGCTTGGAAAGCTCCTGAGAGACACCTTGGGAGAAGGGAAGGGCTATGCAGGGTCTGGCTGGCTGCAGGCACCTGCTGCATCCTGCCTGGAGCCTCTCAGCATCATGAGATGCAATGCCACTGAGGGACATGCCACCTCTTTCCCCTGTCTCCTCTGCCCTGGGAGGGAGCTGCCAGAGCCAAATGGAACTTAGCATGCACAAGCTGGCCATTGAAGGGAACAAATTATATGGCAAACTCACTTTGTATCGGCGACAAAGCTGGAACTGCAGAAATCATCTCAGTCACTGGGACTGAACTCGCTACCATGTGTAGAAGAGAATTACAGCTAAGTCATAACCTCGCCCAGGATTTGTAAACACATTCATGTTGTATTAATACCTCTTTCAAATTTTTTCCCCCCAGAGATAACAGATCAGTCTGCATCTAAAACTCCAGTTCACCTAGGCAACAGGATTTAAACTG
Source organism: Hirundo rustica (assembly GCF_015227805.2). Taxonomy (NCBI): domain Eukaryota; kingdom Metazoa; phylum Chordata; class Aves; order Passeriformes; family Hirundinidae; genus Hirundo; species Hirundo rustica. Next base: position 145,818,262 of record NC_053450.1, on the reverse strand, counting down.
AGAGCTTGAAAATCAGATAGCTCTGCAGCGCTGCTCGAGCGTCTCTACACAGAACAAGATGCAAACAGATCAAAATCAGCTGTTTGACACTATGCACCACTCTCTGTCAAGATAGCACCCAAAAGCTTAGAGGATTTGAGTGCAAAAAGCATGATAGCAAACACCCTGCCATGCAAATAAATGAAAACGTTGTGAAATCCCTGACTAAAGGAAGAGAAGGAAAGGATGCACAGAGTGGAGAGCAGGTTGTGGGTGCCCATCAGATGGGGGCTGTGAGGGTATCTCAGGCTGATCCCAGTGCCTGGAAACCCCACTGGGCTCCTTTGGCTTTCATGCCTTCTATTCCCAGTTATCATATATAAGTACATGTATTTAGGTAAATAGAAGATATTTTCTAAATGCAAAAGAAGAGGTTTTAAAGAAAACAAACAACAAAACATGAGAGTCATAGCAGACAAATATGGAGCATGGATATGTTTTCTGATTGTTGATATTTTCATTGTTTTAAAAAATGTCTTCTATATTTTTCTTTTGACAATAGCTGTTTTGATTTACTTAGAAAGTAATACTCAAATAATCTAGGTTGCTTTCTCTCCTCTATGTAAAATATCCTTCTTAAAACCCACACAACAAAGAGTACAGCAGAAGACAGTAGGATTTGAAAAAAATAGTCTTTGCACAAATAAAATGAATTTGAGTACTGTGGGGTGTGAACTGAAATCTGCCTCTCTCTCTTCTCTCCCAGCAAAACCTCATAACCCATCAGGATACCCTTTAAAGCAGCCTCAGTCTTAAGAGAACAGGATATAAAAAAGGCATTTCTTCTAAAAATTATGCCCAAGAGTAATCTCAGTGGAAGAATGGAGTTCCATCTGGCTGGGACTGGTAGAAAACTGAGTAGAAAACCTCACTGATTATTTTTCAGTGGAGCCAAGTAGTTAATCTTAGTATACCTCATCACACACCATGACTCTCCTCTCCACTGGAATGTTTATACTGTTATGATCAAGTGGCAAAATAATTGACACCCTTATAATTTAAGGCCTCCTGCAGCCCTGGGCTGGTCTGATGTCCAAGACAAGTGTGGGAGGTGGAGCTGTCTGGCTGAAATTGTGTAGGTCTGGTCCCTAATGCATTTGGAGAAGCTTTTTCTAGGTGCCCATCTCCTTAGTCACTGGATATGCTGCTGGCAGGGTTTCCCAGGAAAAAGAATTGCGGCATAAGCCTCAGCAATGTAAGTTTTAATCAGCATCGCCTCCCTGGGATTTGTGAGGGGAGGGAAGATTACAAATAATGGCATTAAAGACAAAAACAATGCAGAGAGAGAGAGAAATTCCACCCACTGCTTCTCCTGGGCTGAGGAAAACCCACAGACAGAACCCAGAAGCAAAGCAAATGCTATTCCAAACAGAAAGCATTTCTGCACGTTTCAGTGCTGTCTTCCTCCTCTGGGAAGGAGGAAGACAGCACTGAAACATGCAGATATTTAAAGTGACACTAGGCCCTGTCTGAAGCATTTCTTATTCCCTTGAAACCTCTGGCAACAACTCTTGGACATTCATACACACACACTCTGGCCAAGTATGACCCATTGCTTTTACTCTGCCAGGCCAACCCAGCAAAGCAATAGCTGTTCTGTGTTGAAAAGTCATAAAATCCCTTTTTGTGTTTTCAGTCCTTCAAGAGTTGAGGCGGGTTTCCCTGTACATCCTGCAGACACAGGGAAATTGTGTGTGCCTCTGATGTTAATGTCTGGGTGCACTTACAGTGTGCCAGGGCTGGCACAGCATGAGATCTGCTTTCCCAGTGGGAAAGGCAGTGGCTTTGGCAGCCAGGGCTGTGTTGGCAAAATAAGAGCCAGATTTGGGAAATGGGGAGACATCTCCTGGCCTACTGTGAGTTCTTCCTTCCCTACCACAATGTCATGTGGGAAGGAAGAGGGAGCTGAGCCATGCCTATGCTGGACCAGGCAGGAAGGACAGGTGGGGACACAAACTGGTGGGAGAACGTGGATCACAGCTTCCTGCTCACTTGCATTGCAGTCTTTGTCCAGCTGCACTGAAGAGTTAAAAAATGGAGATAAGCTGTTGAGAAAAGGACAAGCCTTTTGACCTGTTCGCCTTACAACACATACATGCACATTACACTTGCCAGACGTACTAAACCACACAGAACCTGAGAATTTCCCCAGTGGCTAAACTATCACTTCTGCCTCAGCCAAACAAATTTTGTCACAAGGCCATATTAAAAAAAAAACAACAAAAAAACCCTCGATGAAATAGATACGGTATAAACCAGCACTCTTCTGACTGAGGAACTTAGAGGGCTTTGAAAGGCAATGGGCTACTTCACTAAAGCATTCTGTGACACTGACATCATATTGATCTCTCCAGGAATCCTCCCAAAGAAAAATTGTCAACTAATCCAGTGCAGAACTGGTGTCCCTTAGCATTCACATGCCTCATGAGGACTTGAAGGCAGTTAAACCTAAAATTTACTGAAAGCTTCCTTCTGGTTTTTAGAAATGTTTTACTTAGTCATACTCTTTTTTTTCCACTCTGAATGCGCAGTGTACAGTGGTTGTTTTGCTAGACAGCTTGTATCCACTAATGATCCTTTTTTGTGGCTGCTGCTAATGAAAGAGGAACTGGATTTAAACACATTGGTTTCTTCGTTCTACAAATTCATATTCTTCAGAAAAAAAAAAAAAAAAGAAGGTGTGAATTAAGGTCTACTTACAAACAGAACACATTCCTGTTGGTAAGCAGCATGACTAGATGTGGGAGGGGGGATTACTTGTCTTGCAGGCAGGCGTGTTTGCTTACCACTGAGAAGCAGCTGATTGCGCCGGTACGAAGCTGGCAGCTGACCAATGTCTTCTATCCTATGGCTCATCACCCGGGAAAGGTGACCAGTGTGGTAGAGGCTTCCCACAATGATGCTGTGCAAGTACATGGGCTCGATGAAGGAGCTGAGGAGAGCACCCTGGAGCCCAAGGATGTTCCACCTGAAAAAAAAAAAATTCAGGAGCAATAAGACACATGGGTGGAGGAATGGCCATACTGGAGCTGCCCTGGGAAAATCAGCAAAGGCCAGCACATGGCTTACAGGGATGAGGAATGAAATGATTCCTGTCCCTGTCCTATGATGCAGAAAGCACTGTTGGGTCATTATAAAGCCATGGGCTGTTTACCCTTCCAGGAGACTTTGAGGCTACTGTGGTGCTATTCATTTAAGGGATGTATTTTCCATCTTGTATTGCTGCAAACAGAGGCTTCTTATCAAGAGGTGTTCTTTCTAAAAGCATTTTGTGTTTGGTGGATGTTCATTTAGCATGTCTCTAGCAGAATTTTTTTTTTCCTGCATCTATAGTGTTTCACTTGCTAGAATGAGAGCTTTGTTATTCTACCTTTATTTGCTGCTTGTCATACCTAAGTACCATCCCCATGTCATACAGCCAAACTAACACATGACTTAGGTGGCCAAAATTCCCCCCAAATCTTTGAATGTTTTACAGGCTTTCTTTACAAAAATGACCATGAAGATATGAAGGCATCCATGAGAATTAAATCCTGGTCCTGAATAGGAAAAAGAAGAAAAGACGTAGGCTTTCAGAAAATTTATTTGTACTTGATAGCTTGACCTTCTCTAAAATGTTCAGAGTGATGGATACATCTCACCCTGTGGCTGCCTTAAAGGTGCAGCAGAGTGATCATAGAAACCTTGGGACCTTCCAGCTGTTGATGACTCTGTGCTACCGGTGGTGGAGTAGTTGCCAGAACAGTTCTGTGTTTTAATAGCCTATGATTTTTTACATCAAGCTAGGCACAAATATGACAGCATGCTTGCCTCTACATTCTTCAGGGGACAGCTAATTGGTTAATGAGTGGAAAAATTAAGAAGGGGAAAGAAGTCATGATGCAGTTATCTTCTTGGTAAACCTGTTTAGCTCAGCTCGTCTAAGAAGTTGTTTCCCACCACACGAATGCTAACAGGCTCTCTTACACTTGGATAACATTTTAACACAAGTTGAACACTGTCAATCTGTCTGAGTAGTTTTGAGTTCAGGAGTTCAAACTGAAAATGTAGTTTGGAGAGCATATTTTAGCTCATTAAAACCCAAAACACTGGCAACATTTGGAACTGGGTAGGTGACTGAAGGAAAGGGTAAGAGGTGTCTGCTTTATAAGGCGTCATCCAGTGGCTGCCATGCTAAATAATGTGTTTAAAGCCGAATTTCCATCAGCAGCAACCATTATGGTACTAATTTCTTACATCATTGTTCTTTTCATTAATTAACATTTCTCAACCGTTAGTGCAATTATTGCAGTGCCTCTGTACTGTATGTCTCTTTTCATGATTAATAAGGAGTCATTATATTTCCCTTTCCTGAAGCAGTCAATTAACACGGAATACTTTCCATTAATTACTGAATGTTTAAAACCAGCATGCTGTACCTGGAGAGCAATCTGCTCTAGGAACCTGTGACACCAATTGCTTTTAAAAGTTCTCTTTAAATTTTATTCCAAAAACACAAGCAATTTAGCTGGCTGTATTAATTTGCCTCCGAAGCAGGGCTGTGAATGAGAAACATCTTTTAATCTCATGCAAGAAAAGGCAGCCATCTGGCTGCTGAGGATTTCAGAGTCAGACTCTCCCTGTCTCCCTCTGTAATGCAGACCATTAAAGTAATGTGTTCATCTGCATAAAACTCAAATGAAATATAAAAGGTAATATTTATATACAAACAATTTAGTCCCACAATTTAAACAGTCATTGGTTTTATGAAACATTTACTTTAGTCGATCAGATTTGCATAACTTCATTTGGGGAAAAAAAAAGTGTGGTCATTTCTGCAAATAACATCACTTTTAAAGGAAAGAACTAGCTGCCTCTTTGAGTAAATAACTTACCATGATGCAAAATTAATAATGCAATCTTAAGAAACAGAGCTGAATTCAGCTAACAGTACTATGCCTTCAACCAGCATCTAAGGTAAGCAAAAAAATTACACAGATACCTTTGTCCAAATGGAAACTTGTAAGATATCAGTGCTGTTTTCAGCATTTAAAATTCCCTTTAAAAAGCCTTACATATTTGATTGAAGGGGAGAAGAAAAGCAGCTTAACAGAAAACAACATATGTTCAACAATATTGGGATTTCAGCAATATGCACATCACAAGGAATCATCTGAGTTTTATTTACCAAAATAAGGGACTGCGTTCAGGTCATAAATTACAAGGTAATAGTGATTGTTTAATTTAAATACATTACAAGGGACCTGCCTTTTCTTTAGAGATATTTCTCTACCTAATTCTGGACATATTCATCCTAGTGTGAAAAGGGATTCGAATGTCAATGGAATTACGTTATTTGAAATCACAATATAAGCATGATCAGGTCACCCCCTACATATTGAAAGCATTCCATAAACATGAATTAATCCTTTCAATGCTCTGGTAAGGTTAAGTACCATTTTTGCACCCTAGGGAATCAGGGCAGAAAGGGAGTAAGATCTGCTGAAGTCTGTAAGAGTTTCTGGCTTCTGGATGCAATAGCTGTCCCTTGAGAGAACCCTGTTTTCCCATTCCAAAAGAAGGCACAAGAAGGTGTAGTGGCGATGAAGTTTCTGTATCAGCCACGGTGAATTTTGACCCCAGGGTATAAGTTTGACTCCAAGACAAATTGGACAGAGCAACCAGACTTAAAAACAAAAACAAAACCAAAAACAAACAAAACAAGGGAGAAGAAACCTATCAAAGAATACAGGCACAAGGGCAAGTCCTGCCAGATGGGTACAATGTGGTGAAAAAAGAGAATGTCCCAGAACCAGACAGCATCCTAAAGTAGCAAGGACTGAGAAACCAGGAGAGGTGCTGACTCTAAGAAGGCAATATTTGGTGGGGACCACTTGCTGGCTCTTTTTGAGTGGGTGTCCCCCATGAGCTGTGGAAAGGGACGAGGGTGATGGCACTGCCACCTGTACAGTGGGCACTTCGTGGTTCAGCACTGGTTTAGCAGCACCTGGTCAGAGAAATGGGATGAAGGAGCAAAGAAGGAGCTTTGCTTCCAAATCTAGCCCAGGTTTGTCAGAGTGTTTAGACAGTTGATTCTCTCTGGAAAGGAGCCCTGAGCATGTGTGTGAGTCCCACTAACTCAGCACAAGTCCCAGGAAAGGAGGGGTCCTGTACTGAGCTGGCCAAAACCAGACTGCTGCTGTTGTCCTTCAAAGCACAGGAAAAGCACATTAATGTTGAGGAAAAAAATCAGTTTTTAATTTTGCTGCTGCTCTGTGGATGAAAAGGCTTACCTTGGAGGGCAGCCAGTTCAGTATTGTGCAGAAACAATAATTTTACAGACAAATATTTGGGGGAAGGTCTTTTTTATCCTGTGTATTGTTCATCCCTCGACCAACACACATGGCTAGTGTACTGACTTGGTCCTTTGATATATGAACATCTATAGAATTATTTGTAGGTAGATGGTAGGGAAAGATCCATTTGAGCAACAGTGACGCTATCAACAAGGGTGTTAATTTTGAAGAAGTTATTTCTCTGTAGCCTAATTTAGGTCCATGAAAGTAGCTGTGTTCCCATCTGTAACAAAGAGCTCTCTTCAAATGTCGCTTTTCAAAATAAAATTATTATTCAAAGCAATGCAGTGTTACATTTTGGCTTCTCAATATATCAAAGTGACTTTTCTCGCTATGAGGAAATATGCTGGATCATTCTGAATTTTCCTAATTGTGCAGGATTTTAAGGGCTGTTTTCAAGGACACGCATCTCTCTAATAACTCATATGCTATGCGCTCTGTAATAACCCTTCCAATAAAGTGAAAATCAACCCACTGCTCCCTTAGTCACAGATCTTATTTAAAAATCCCCAAATTTTCAGCAGGCAGGATAAATAAAACAGAATGTCTCCCCTTTTCACTCAAATATGGGAGCTTTTGGAGCTTTAAATGGAAGGAAAGTATACCCTTCCTTTTGTTCAAACAGCAGATATTACTGCACTGTTTACAAAGACAAAATCCTGCATCCAGTTTTCAATATAGATAATCCTTAAACAAATATATTTTTGCCTGTTTGTCAATCACAGAACTGCCAGTGACGAGGTGGGAGGCATCCCAGAGCAGGCAGCCTTTCTTTAATTAAATGCCATGCTCCCCCAGCTCTGGAAAGGCAGTGGGCAGGGCATGGCCCCCCCTGCAGAGCCCCCCCAGTTCCCATGCTCCTGGCAGCTCGGGACCACAGCGAGGTGTGCAGGGAAACGTGTCCCCACGTCAGAAGCACACCACAGCCTCCACATGCTGGAGCATCACCTCGCCACACGAGTTGTCTACGGCCCCCCCACCTTGGGCCAACAGAAAAAGGGACGATGAAAATACTGAGGAAGGGGTTTGGAGGCAAACCCACGGGGATGCAGAGGGCTGCAGGCTCGCTCAGCTCCTGCCCATTGCTGAGGTGTGATGAGACAGTTGGAGCCCCTTTGCTGGTGTTTCTAGCATTGACTTGGACGTGGCTACACCTGAAGGCCAACATTTGAACCCTTTTGTAACTAAGATGTGGAGAAATTTGCCTGATGCTTCAAAACCTCTCAGGGAACTGTATCCAGCTGCCATGGATGCTCAGAGACTGAAGTGTCTCCTTGGGACCTTTGGGAACCTTGCCCATTAAAAGGCATTGTTGATGAATTTCAAATCTTATTTCGACAAGGCTTTTTGTAAAATACTTTTATTATTATTATTATTATTAAGAGAGCTTTAAGTCTTACTCACTTGGTGTGTTGTTAACCTCCTGTACCACAGTTTCTATTACCAATATTTCCAGCTATGCTTCACACAACATAAATTGTTATTCAGGGTGGCATGTGCTCAGCAAGACACCTGCGGTGTTCCTATTTATATGACCATTTAGCTATTATTGGTTTGGAAACTGGAACTAGTGCATTAGTTTTTGATCTGTATTGTAACAGTGGGTGGTTTATATATGTTTTCTGGAACATACCTTGTGGTGAAAGATTGAAATTGAACTCTCAGTCACACAGAAAGGGGTTAAGAGAGAGAATTACAAACCGTGTGCACAAATCATCTCTAATTGAAGATCTAGCTGTGTTAATTGATTTTCATTTGCATTAATATGTAGCCTTTGAAGTAGCTTTTCTTAAGAGTTACCTTGTCAGGCTCAGCCTTCTGTTAACAATGGCTCTGGTCGACAGGCTAACACTAAAATAGATCTAAGAATGCCAATTTCTAACACTGACTTTCAGTCTTGCATTTTTATATGCTACATTTAAATACAGCTTAATGTGCTCAACTCATCTTATAAAATGCTACTTCAGACTCCCACTGCTAAATCCTGAAACAGTGCCTTAAGGCTACATTACCTTGTAATACTCTGAACATATTCTCAATAAAGAATCCTTCCTATTCTCTAGCTTGTGGGCCCAGATAATCCACAAACCTTAGCCATAGGACATGGGGAGACTGCTCATGATGTAATCCAAAGTTTGGAAGTCCTTTGTTAATGTTTGTGTTGTTTTGTAGCTGAGGTAATTTAGATATTCAAGGTTTTTTTTTTTTTACTTCTGGGTTGAATGTCATTTTTTGTGAAGTTTGAGGAAGTAGATGACCATTAACCTGGTGGCAAGAAAATACACAGTTTTTAAAGGTGACCTTTTGAGAAGCAGTAGTAAGAAAACAATTTTAAGGCCAGAGCTTATAAAACAAACACTGAATTCTGGCTTTTATGTGCTGTTTAAAGACAGTGTTTATGAGGATTGCTCCCTGCAAATCCTGCACAATGCAAAGTACATTCCTCAGCCTGTATCCTGCAAGGGGACTCTGACAGAGGACAGGTGCCTCTGCTCATCCATTAATGAATAAGTTTATACAATCTTCGTGTGTGTAGATGCAAATTGGCTGCACAGAAGGCTGGCCTCTCTCCAAAGTAACTACATGAGATCAATATCTAGTGAGCCACAATGTGCTCTGCCCTGGCCAGAGTGTGAGGTGTCCAGTCCCCTGGCCAAGATCTATCAAGGAAGAGGGTTTGGAGAGGAGTAGTGCAATGCAGAACGCTCTCCTGGGACAGCCAGATAAGAACTAAATTTTGGAATAAACCCTAGTGTTGAATGCTTGCACCAAGATCCTCAAAATACTTTGCACACATCAGGGTGAGGTGGTGACATGGGACCTGGGGACGCCTGCTCATGCCACGGGTCCGTGGCGGTTTGGGGAGACAGGGTGGCCTCCCCCCAGTGCTGCCAACACCACTGCCATTCTCTACCAAACCACTGGCAATGGCAAGCACCAAACCTCTCTGTGCAGCTGCACAGGGCAGAACACCCTGCTATTTCGGAAGGGTGGACCCTGGGAGAAATAATTTCTCTAGTTTTCTGCATGGAAGAAGAAGGAACCCAGGTGTTGGGGATGAAATAAACTTGGTGAGCTGAGAGCATGGAACAGGAAACTTTAATCAGAAGGGAGGTATGTGTGCTGCTAAATCTGAGTTATGGTGGGCCTAGAGGATGAGCCATGAAGGAAGGAGACTGGCCTGAAGCTCAGACAGTATTTCCACGAGTCAGAGGACAAAGTGTGTCAAAGGGAAGGTGGTTTCCCTCCTCTGTGACAGACCCTGAATTTCCCATAAAAGTCTATCCAGAGGGGTGATGGAGTTAAGAGAAGTGCATAGAGCTATGATATTTTGCCCAGACTTTCATATTGCTTCTGCTGTAGGAATAAGAAGTAGAGACATTTGGAAATTCTGATCTCATATATGCAACCATGTGAACAGTCACCTGCAAATCTGCTACCAAAATCCAGCAGCGAGGAGATGCTCAGTGCTGGGCTGGCTTTGTGCACCTGGAGACCATGTCACTGAAGGGGACACAGAGAGCAGGTGTCCCTGAGGTCCTGGGGCACCAAGGGGGTGCTGCAAATCCCACCCCTGCAGCTGGCACATATCAGTCCTGAACATTTCTGAGGGTCAGAGACAGAATGTAGTGCTGAGCCTCCCTAACATTTCCTTACTGCATTTAGATCCTCAGAGAAGAGCTGAGCTCTAGAGAGATCCTTGTTTCATTTCCCCTGAAAAGTGCGTGTTTGTGGGTGTGTGCATGCCTGTGTGTGCATGTGTGTGCACATGACAATTTTCCTTCAAACATTTGTCTGCTCCCAAACAGCGATTGCAGAGACTTCCATTAGCAGTAGCATTAACCTTGCACTGACCTTGTAATAAGCAAGGTATGAGCTAGTCCTGCATCCAGCCTTAGAGAGAGACAGGGAGATGAAAAGAGGTTTAATTTGGCTCATTGTATGAATTTTGCTGTCACAAAAAGACGAAATTCTCTTGGGGCTGTAATGTCTCTGTCGATAAAAAAGGTTTTAATATAGGTTATGATTAGCATCAAGAAAACATTAAATGACATAAATTTTTCCCCAAATAGATGATTATTTTCAAAATTATTTTTCTCACGTTATTGCTGCTTTTTTGCAAATGTATACAATGTACGTTGCAGATGAGAATGAAGGTCAAAATGTGTTAGTGTAATTAATGAATTATGGGCTAAAAAATGGGGTTTAATCCTAAATCCTATAGCACTGAGAACCTGAAGTCACTCCAGCTGCACTGTGAGGCTCACAGGAGTCATGTGTGCAGAAGCTGACACTCTCTTATGGTGGTTTATTTGGGGATTCAGAGACTCCAAACTTTAAATTTACACATATAAATGCATAGGTTTTAAAGCCAGAAGGAGCAACCAAGATCTAGTGCAACCTTTATAACAAAGCTGCAAAATTTCACCTTGTAGTTTCCTGTCTGAGCCAAACAAAATGACTATTCATACCAGAAGAGCTTGTGCTTTAATTCAGTGAGAGAACAGGTATGATGCCAGGGTGTTTATCCTGAGATCCCAACAAAGCCACAGAGCCCAAATAATGCATACCAAGAATCAATTTCTCTCAAACTTGTGGTGATAGTAATAAAAATGGCTAAATGTCTTTGAATAACAAATAAATCTGATTAAACCACTCTCTGCTTATAGCTTTCCTGTGAGCAAGAAAGAACATAAATCGTTAGATACATGATTTATAGAATATTATTTGCTTTTCTCAGTTACTCTGTGCATTCTTGGCTCTTTGATATTCTGATAGCAATGTCCTTTGCAAATAATGCAAAATGATGTATATTTTAGCAGCTACTGGCGAGATTCTCAAGAGGAAACATTCTCTAATAGCACAGTGCTCCTGGGGGACTTTTACAAGCAATAAAAACCAAAGCATACAAGCGAGACTTTTTTTTTGTCAAATCTTGCTTATACAAACATGAATTTTAGCTTCAGAGATCTCTTTTCTTCTCACTGCAAGACAAGCCCAGATAATATGCAACCAGACTCCTGCATCCTGCAGACTTTCAAAGAGTCAGCTACCTATGTGGTAGGGCAAATATTTGCAGTCTGAAAAGAGGCACAGACACCACCCACTGATCTCTCCAGTGGGGCAGGAGTGGGAAAGGGCTGTCATAGAGAAATCTCCTTTTCCACTCTCTTCTTGCCTCTGCTCCCTATGACCAGAGAGGAAGAAGGCAAAAACCAGTCCTATATGTGCTGAAACAAGGGACAGGTGAAAAAACCTTTGATTTCTCTCCCTTACATGTGAGGATAATAATGATAAAAAATTATCTTAGATGACATTTAATGTACTAAACTGAAATTTGGGATACAGGATAGTGCAAATTTTCTCAGCCTCTTTTTAACTGCACCCTACTGGTTAGAGTAAACATGCTGTTGAAAACAGGGAATAATGATTTTTTTTAAAAAAAAATCTATAAAAATCCCAGGCTCATTTGAATTACATTGAAAATAAATAATAAAAATCGCAGTTTTTCTTTTCTTACAATATTGAAATAATACTGTCAATGATGAGAGCTGCAATTTTTTTTTTTTTATCTTGGAAAAACTTTGTGGTAGATTTTTTTTTTTTTTTCCCACAGACTTCAACGCTGTTTAGATGTGTGTCAACAATGAAAGGGTTCACTCACAGTGCTTAGCAGATGTGCTCGGAGAAAACCCAGCTCCCGAGACAGTGCATGACTGTCAACATCCCCATCAATAGGAAATGTAATGGTGTTTGCAAAGCTGATATTTAATTCACTGGCTAATGACATTCAAAACCACAGAGAGTGCAATATTTCTATTCTTGAACTTAAAATTGTTTAGTTTTTTGAGTCCATATGAGTCTGAATTTGAAAATCCCAACCGCATCTACACTCAGTGAAGGAGACCCACCGACCACATTTTGGGTTTTCTGTTATCTCCTTATGAAGAAATGAAAACACTGCAGCAGAAGTTGCTCTTTATCCTTCATGCAAACACAATAGTTGTGATGATTACACTTAGCAGAGGGTAGATTTTGTGAGTCTGGTAGAATTTCCATTTGCTAGTTCACTTCTACATTTTTGTGGCAAAATGGCAGGCTTCGCTAAGTTGACAGACTAATTTAGCTTTGGTAGGTCATCCAGTTAAAGCTAAGAGCAGAATTTATGCATTTGGATTTAAAAAAAACCTATGATTTTTTTTGGAAAGATTTTGTCCATGTTGGCCTTTAATAATTGGGCCAAATTTTTAACTGATGTAATTTAACTGAGTTCTTAGGCATGGTATTCCAGCAGAGAATTTGATCATAGCATGTATGTTTTTATAGCTATGATTAATTTTATATGTAGAACTGCATCTATAGATATTGTACATTTATATCTATATAAATTATGAAGATAAATATACATACATGTATAGATACATACTAGTAGTGCAATAATTGGGCAACCAAGCACACATATTTTGATTTTGGTTTGTGTTAGCCATCACTTGCTATTAGTTAACACCCTAAACTGAGAATGGTGAATATGCTTACATTCTATTTGTCACCAGGGAGTAATTATTAAATATTTACTACATGAAAATTATTCTACATAAACATATGTTTGTATTTACAAGACAGAGCAGAAACCCACAGAGGGGGATGTGACACGAAAGCTCATTCAAAATAATAGAAATATTTCTGGTGGCTTTTAGGGCATTTTATTCAATTGGGTGGAGACGAGCTAAGTTTATCTGTATGATAGCTGGCTTGCAAGTTTTGGGGTAAATGATCCAAGAACAGCAAAGTGGATGTATTTTATTTGCACTGTGAAATTCTATTGGCAAAAAAAGCTGCAAAGACAGTTTATATTTTTGTCACACTGTAATAAGCAACTAACGACCCACAGAGAATTTGGGAAAATGTCCTATTTACATTCCCTCCTATTTATCTGGTCTGCTTTTGCATACAAAGGAGGTCTTTGTTTCCACAGGGCCTGTCAGCACCTGCCGGCTGCTTCCCACTGGTCACCATAATCCTCTGTGGCATCGAGCTTCCACGTGCAAAGACTTTTGCCGTGCCTATCCATCACACACCTGGCAATTTTGTCCGTGCAGGACATGGTGATGAGCTGCTCTCCCAGCAGGACGCCGTCCCACGTCTGCGCTGCGTTGTGACACCGGACGGGAATGGTCCCTTCTCCAGACTCAATCTTTGTCCGCAGGTGCCCACGGTATTTCCTCACTATGTGCTTGCTGCTGTTCACTGGGCAAAATAAACACAAGAATGACAATAACTGAATATTTTTCGAAAGGATCTGAGAGGCTGTGTTGATGCCATAGCTTGCATGTGCAGAACCACCTGTGAAGGTCCTTTATACTGGATGCAAAATTAAATGAGATAACAGCCCAAGAAAGCAGTGCAGTGCAGAAAAGAAGATGCTCCTAGCATGGTTTTCTTTTCACATCAATCAAAGCTTACACAAAGCACACACCGAGCTCATGTTCCCCTTCTATTTCCCTTATATATTTAAAAAAGAAGAGAGGTACTCTGTTTTTTTAAGAACCAGTACAATTTCTCATTTTAGGATTGAGTTGTGATGAATATTTGAAAAAGCTTGGTTCAATGAGTGTCGTCAAAGACTCAGCTGCATGATGCAGACTAGTCCAATACTTTACTGTGATATTCAGTGACATTTCCTGAATAATATCAGAAGTGAGGTTTTGATTTGTTACCATAAAATTTCACTGAAAAATTCTGAAAAGCTAAGGGTTTATACTCTGGATCAAAGGCAAATCAAAACTTGCTGGTTGTTCACTGTTGGCTGAAATTCCTCCCACAGTCTCCCTGAACTTGTACTTGCCTTGTGTCGCACCAAAATCTTTTATCACTTCTGTGATATTATATATTTGAGTGCAAGGCAGCGGCCCCTGGGGTGGCAGAGGGCAAGCAGCTAAAGCACTTGTCCTGTACCATGATGAACTGAGTCCTGCAGACATGCAGTAAATACAGAAGATAATGACATTTCAAAAGCACTTCACCTTCATTATTATGAAAAGAGAAAAACTGAAGTTCATTATTAAAATCACTCTTTACACTGCTACTTTACCCCTGGGTATTTTGGCTGTAAGACAGCAGGAAGGAGCAGCAAGGAAATCCTCTGGGTCTGCTCACTGCCTCACCCTCGGAGGGTTTCACTGGGGGGTCACCTTCTCCCTGGAGCAGACCTTCCACAGTATCCCTCTTGCCTGAAGGCAACAAAAGACAGCTCATGATGGCCTCTGCATTCAAGGAAAAGGAGTGCTGCATTTACAGACATGAAGCTCTCGCCCATATTGCCAGCTGTCCTGTGTATTTTTCCGTGCCAGCTCCTCATCTGGACCAGAAGGTTTCTACTTGTGAAGGTGATGCTCCTCAGTCCTCCGTGGGCTGTGGGGCTGAGTGCTTCTGCCACTGAGTAACACAGGTGTGTCAGAGGCTGTGGGGATGATGGCACCTCTGGCTGTGAGCAGCTGGCGCTGTGTGTGCACCATCCCCAGCAATGGATTGACTGGCTGCTGCCAATGGTGGCTTGCAAAAAGGGAGAGGAATAATAAATTGCTTCAGCCTACTGGGATTAGCAGAGGGAACAAACACACGTAGAGTGGCAAAGTCAGCTGTGACCTGCCAGCACATGGGTGGCTGGGCCCCCAGCAATCCTTGTCTCTTCTCTCCATTCCTGCTTTTTAAGAATTTAAGATGTGTGTGCGTGTCAGCAGCAGGCTGGGACAGGTATTGAATGGGTTGCTTGGCCATGACCTGTTGGGGAGGATGAAGCTAGAAAGCCCTATAAATATGACTGCTTGGATTCTGAGAATGTGAAACCTATTGGTGGGATGGAATTGAAAGCAAGTTTTGATGTCTGAGATGTCCTAGCTACTGAATGTCTGGAAAACAGTTATATGGCCAGCTGAAGGTTACCTACAGATAGGTCCAAAGGTCAAATGGGATGTTCTGTCTCACCCCCCAATGTACGGTTCATCCCACATCTGTAACCCTCCCCTGAAGTATCAGGCATCTGTAACCCCATTGGCCCAAGTCTTGTTCCAGCCCACCTTGAAGCCCCCTGATAAGGGGTCCCCAGGGGGCTGGACTCCCTCTTTGCCAGGCGCCTTTCCCCGAGGATCTTCCTCTTGGAATTTCCTCTCCCTTCCCCCACTCCCTAGGCCATGCCACGGGTTGTGCCTGGCAACTCTAAGCAAGGCCTCACATCCTTTATAATAAACCTTATCTTCTAAAACCCAACTTCAGAGATCTCTCACCCACATTTCATCTATACCGTCCTGGAGTCCAGTGAAGCTATATGTACAATGACCAAAACCAGTTTCCACCCATACTCAATCTCCATCATATACAAAATATTGCTTGCAAATACTGTTACAGTAGTGCTGCTACAGCATCTGAATTTGGGAAGAGTGGTTATTGCACTGCCACCCCCATCAGCAGCCTCATCATCCCAGCAGCAGGGGATGTGGAGGGTCCTTGTGCCCAGTTGCCAGCACCTCACAAATCGAGACACTGCAGCAATCACCTGACCTGGAGTATTGTGGCTTTTCAAACTTGGGTTGTGGGAGAAACTGCGAACAGCCAATGGAGAAATAATAATAATAAAAAATAATAAGCAAAAAAGACAAAGTCTCAGAAATGTCTCAGATCCCTCTGTTCTCAAATTTTCTGCTTGTGCCAACACTGTCAGGAAACCATTTCCATGACCATGTGTGCTGATTCCTTGCACATCCCTCTTGTCTGGGATGCTAAATGAAGTATTCAGAGGATGCTCTTTGGATTGTATAAGCTATCTGGGAACTGGTCCATATTTTTCCTGGGACTCTGTGAGAAAACACTTTTAAAAACCATGAAACAGTGGTGAGCAGCATTTTTTATTATTAAACCACAGAGTCATGGGAAAGGTACCGTAAAATTTGGACAACAAAAGTAGAAAGTGATCACTTCTGCTTAGCAAACACATCTAGCTGAACAACAGTGAGAAATGTCTACCAAAACCACTTTGCCTTTGTCTGCACATACTGAGAACTGATGGCACAGCAGAGCAAGATCTCTGCCAAGGAAGCAGTGAAGAGTGACTCAAGAGGCTATTGCTGTTTCAGCTGGTGGAAAGTGTAACTTTAAGCAAACCAGTTCTCTTTTCCTAAGCTCTCCCACAGGTATAATGAAGATAATGGTGCTTCCTTCTTATGCAAATTCATTTAAAGGTACTGCTCAACAACTGTTTGTGAAAAACAGATGCCATCCTTCCAGGAAAGATCTGCCACAGGAGTCTACCTGCTGGAAATCCCTCAGGATGAAATGATTTTTTTACTGTTTCCTTCTCCAACTTTTAAGAAAAATATTTTCTTTTGTTACACTTTTCCCATTTCCAATCTCTTTAGATTCTCCTCTCTTTCTCAGCTCCTCCTCTGATCCTCTCCGGTAGGTGCCTTGATCTCCTAGATTATTCCCTTATTCAAGCAATTTGGGGTGTTGACACACCCACATTTCCCATACATGCAAAACACGTGAAACTGCTAGGGTTTTTTAGTGCCTGCAGTATAAGATGAGCAGCCCATCTTATATCATTATGGCCTTGATTTCACTGCATAAATGTTACCTCAGTGAGGGACAAAGCATCCCACAATATGCTGACAGAGATAAGGAGCGAGTCCAGGGGAAAAAACAGCAGCAGGATTGCAAACAGCTGTTGAGCAGCTGGGGAATTGAAAGCATAGGCAAAAATTTTTTTGGGGGAGAGGGATATGAAAGACTTTTGTGCATTTGGGGGGTCTGTTTATTTAATTCGTCATTTGTCTATCTGATCTTCTCAGGACCGAAGGAAGTACAAAGGCCAAAGCACTCTACATCTGGTTGTTCTCACAACATCTCAACCCTGGCCTGCAAGTGCCAGAAATGGAACAATAAAGTTTCTAAAAAGCACTTGAAGTGTGCAAGTGCACTGATAGTCTCAGTTTCTGAATGCTCATACTGACTCAGCCATGTGTCCAGCTCTGCTCCCCGTCCCCACACCCTGCCCAGGGTGCAGCTGAGCAGTTGGCGTTGGCTGATAGGATTCAGGCATTTGTGGTCAGTGCACATTTACCCCAGGATACACTCCCACAGCTCTGATAAGGGGTTTTAGCTGCTCAACCGCTATAAAATTCAGTGAATAGGGTGTGACTCAAACCTCGCTCCGTGCTGCCTGTCTCAGGCTGCTGACATTGCTGGGGTAGTTTGGACACATGCTCCAAAAGATCATCTGCGGCATTTATATAAAATACTAATAACCCAAAGCACTGAATGCTTTCAGATTGCCAATGATTAAATAAATCCAAATCTGCAACTGGAACATAGTTCTTTTTTAGCATGTCATTAAGTAGCACAGGAAGATATAAACCAAGGAAAAGATGAGGCTCTGTGAGTTTTGGACTGAAGCTGCAGACAGACTCCAGCACTATAAGCTGCTTGTCAGCAGTAAAAAACGTGGTCCATTTGCTGGCACAGCCTGCTACGGATCATTTTAATGCAGTCTCAGAAATATATTTATTTATGCATCCTAAAGTCACAAACTACAGCCTACTTCTGTTCTGCTGTTCAGTATGATCAAAACATCAGTGACTATAAGCATTTCTGATCTTTGCTGTGCTGGTTCTCCAACTGCTTAATCTCAGCTAATTGCAGGGGAGAAGATGTCTGTGGATGCCACTTCAACCAGAACAAAATGTCAATTCAAATCGGAATTGGAAAAGACAAATTCAAAAATCATTTGGAGTGGATTTATGATGCGTGCTACACTCAGATGTGGAAATTACTCCTGAGAGTTCCTAAGATAAAAAGGTGCTGGATTAATTACTGGCTCAGAAATGTACACAGACAGGTGCCTTGTATTTAAAATTGGTGAAACCCTTTGATTTCAAGCCTCACCCTTTATTTTTGTATTTGCTCCAGGACCAGTTCTAGCTGATATGGTAATGCAAAAAGCCACTCCATATTTATTATTTAGTTAAAGAGTGAAGAGGAAATGGACAGTGATTAAACAGAATCACAAGACTCTGTCTGAAATTTTGCATGACTGCCTCAGAGGTTCATTTTCTGTTTCCCTGCTTCAGTGGAGGCTGTTCTCCCTTCAGGAAAGAAGAAATAAAACAGCCTATCTTGCATTTTTTTTTCAGTGCTGGATCCTCCCCTCCTCATCATGGTTTATAAAGCTTCCTTAGAGCAGTGTGAGACAAAGGGGTGGAAAGAAGAGAGTTAACATTTGACTGCCTTTGTATTTTGATGGTTATTAGAGATGCACTTTCCTCAACCAGATGCTGACTAAATGTAAAGCATTGCTATTTCTGGAAGTGTTGAAATGAGAATCACAGCACGGTGAACACTTTGGATGTGTCTGCTCTGCTGGGCAGGGTGGCTGGTCAGATAAATCCCTCTTGCACTGTGCTTTGGTGACTGGCACAGAGCCAGGCTGAAATGCCATGGGCCAGCTTTGGAAAATAAGAAACTTTAGGAGTATTCTGAAATAAATCTGAATTTGTGAAAAGAAGGGTCTACAGGGCTGCTCCTGCAGTGACTTCAGGGATGTGTCCTGTGTCCTTCCCAGAAGGGAACACAAGATCCTGTCTTGTACAGGTTAAACAGGATAAAAGCATGTTGAGATGAATCCCTAAAAGTCAAGATATGACTTTTAAATATAGTCTGTGAGGGATGTTGCATTTGAAGGCAGTCCTAGGGGAGATTTTGTTGCTCCCAGAGCCCATGTGGCACCCACCACGTTGTAGCAGATTTTATCTCAGATCTATGGTTTGGACAGTATCATTAAGCCCTATATACAAATAAAAATTCTGTACTTTATATGACCATGTTACAAACCTGGGGCACCTGGAGATTCTGGAACTGAAATTAACATTGGAGATTGAACTTCTTTATCTTTTCGCTTCTCCCTGCCTCTTTCTTGACGGAAATACTGTCTTTGGACAGTAGTTCCTAACCCTACAGAATCCATGACCTGATAAATAGCCTGTTCCCTTTGGCATATTATTTCTTCTTTTCACTAACCTTCAAATAAAAATTGTCACTCTTTCTACTTCTTCCATAATTTTTCATCTGCCAATAGTTTCTAGTGATGTACTGACAATGTGTGATAGCAAAGTCAATTTGCCCATCCTTAGATTATCAATATGCGGCATTTAATCCAGAAGAAGCAATGAAGAGAAAACTTGAAGTTTGAATCCACAAAAACAGTAAGGAAATGAATGCATTATTTTTCCTTACTGCTTTAAGTACATATTAATTAAATTATTGTTTTTTGATTGAATTGTGGTGTTAGAGACAGTAACTGTAAAAAAGGTGCAAGAATGGAATTCCAGCATTCTAAGGTTTATCAGTGAGTGTTTTAATGAAAACTTTTCATTTTTGGTCCACCAAAATGCCTCCATATATAATTACTGAGGAGAAAAATTTCATCTGTTCAGATAACGGAGCACTTTTACAATGAGTTTTTGTTATTTTTGTAGGTTAATGTGAAATGTACTGAAAACTCATCCTAGGGAGAAGTGCTAAAATACTTTCATTGAACCTATGCTAGAGCAGAGAATGACACTCTAACACATGAAATCCATTTTACCATCAGACTAACTTCTAAGTAAGCCTGGACTCTCAGCAGGCTTTAATACCCTGAGAGGAAAAAAAAAAAAAAAAAATCTGAGAAAAATAGCTCAAATCCTATAAACAGGTTTTCTCTAATGTCTGTCTTCGAGGAATGCCTGGGATCACATTGTGAGTAACTAGTTAAAATTCACTTTAAAACAATTTGCTGGCAGCAAAGTCATGCACGGCTTCCTCTGAGAGTTATAAATTACTGTTCCAGGCAAGGAGGAATGAGCAGCACTGGGTCAGGTGTCAGGGAAGTTCTTTGTGCCACCTACAAACCCAGGCTGTGGACTCCAGCCTGCTCTGGAGTAGCAAAGCATTAATATGTTGAAGCCCAAAGTACGAGATTTATCAGTGGGATTAAGATTCTGCGCATGCGACAATCAAGGAAAGTACAACTCAAACACTTCAAGATTATTATTTTTAATTACTAATTGCTCCTCTTGTCTAAAATCAGACATGTCCCGCTGTGGCTTTGAAAGTGCAGCTGCTCCCACAGAGCAAAGTTTGGAGATCTGGCAAAGGGCTGTGGCAGGGCTCTGAACTTTCTGAGGAGAAGACTTCTGCCTCTGAAGCCTCCATCAGGCTGGAGAGGGCCACGAGCTGGTGTCCAGCTCATCTTTGACAGTGTGCAGAGATGCTGCTTGTTCCCAGGACAGCAGCTGATCAAAGCCAGTGGCTGGAGGCTGCACATGGAGAGTGAGATGCTGCATCCATCAGAGACCAGGGGGAACCAGCTGCTCACCCATGTCCTAAGCTGTGCATCATGGTATCCTTCATTTTTTTGTTAATGAGAAAAGTTTTCTCTTAAGGCTTTATCTTTAAAATAGGCTTAGTGTGAAAAATACATCAACAACACTGGAATTGTCTATCTGGTGACAATTCTCTCTCCTGCCATGTTTTAATCAAGAAGTTTACACAAACATAAAGAGAATGTGTTATTCATCATAACCCTCTTTCCTTTATCAACAAAACATGCTGTTGTTCCTGTGGCTTTGGGATTTTGTTACAATTGGGAAATGGAAATCTTCAAGGATGATTTAAGAAAAATGTTGTGGAAGAAGTCAGCAAAATATGAAAACAGAAAATGAACCCCATGAGAGAGAAACGAGCAATCTGTCAATAATGTCAACAGATTTTCAGCCACACTGTGGTTGGTATGAGTCCAGAGAGGCTGTGGTTCCTGATGCATCACGACATATATTCTAATTCAGCTTCTGGTGCTCTGGAGTCCTATGGTCTTCAGCTGAAGAAATTAAATCTAGATCACCAGAAAATGGTTACTGTTGGCCTTAAAAATCTGGGGATTAAAGTTACTAAATTATTCTGAATAATTTTATGGTAGTGTATAGAATATACAATGTTTTCCATTTTAATATTCTACTCTCAGCACTAACTACCCATTCTCAGAGCTGTGATTGCTGGATCCCTTTTATTCCTATTTTAGAGGTATAGAAATAGAAATTACCAGCGTGATGCGAGTTGCCTCAGACTGGCTAGAGAAGGCAGCTTGCAGGATGGATCAAGGTAAGAATTAAATTGTTTGCTACTCATACAGATGCCTTCAGATTTCTCTCCTAAGACTCAAAGAAAATTCCCAGAAGTCTAAGGACTTCCAGAAGTCTCACAAAGATCTTAACTGGACCTGGAGCTGCTTGATATGCTTTCTAAAACTCAGCTTATGTGTTTTACCTGTAATTCCCACTCAGTGGAAGGGAAAATTAGACTAAATTAAATCTGAGTGGGTGTAGTTTCCATCCACAGAGATTTTTCCCAACTACGGTTTGGTATTTTCCACCCAAAAAGTCTGTACCTTCTTTAGGTGCATATCTGTAATAGGCTATGGGATGTTGGTGTGGAATGGGGGAATGTCCAGGAGCATGTGGTCCCTTTTTCCCTGCTGCAGAGGGCTTTGGAGACGCCACCATTCCTTGGGATGGAGAAATCTGGGGACAAGGAGCTTTTCTTGGAGAAATTTTCTTCTGCTATTCTGAAATCTTCTCAGGCATGGTATTTTGCTGATTAATGTAGCCTTTTTATCACATCTGAACATTGCATCCAAATGCAGTGTTTTACAAAGCAGCAAAACCCGTAACAAAGCAGAATCAATAAATACAGTGCAATGCCCTTTGGCGATTCAAGCATTCTGTTAAAATTAGAATCTGATTATAGCTGTGGAAACCTGTTTTCCTGAATCCTAACAAACACATTTTGCTTTACATGAAAGCTTTTCAAAGCTGTGGCCAATGCTGGCTCTGAGCAATCCATAGTTTTTCAGCATATTCTTTCTCTTTTCCTGGATAGACACACACTGCACTGAGATATACTTATAACAATCTTATTTTCTACTTTAAACTCCCCCTGAAACAACAAAACTCAAATAAGCAAAAGCAGCCAAGAATATCACAGGAAGAAAGAATTGGGACATTTTTAATGCATTGTCAAAGGCAAAGAGTTTTCTTATGTCTCAGTTCTAACAAAGTTTTAAAACGGAGAGTTAAAAAAGGGAGCTGTCTAGCTCAGCTGAGAGAGAATTCACTGACCCAGGACTTGGGAGACAGAGATTCAAGTTTTTATCTGATTCTAATGGCCTTGAATGAAAAAGCTTACCCTGAACTAGGCATGGAAGGAAATGAAATAGAGTTTTTCTACCCCTTTTTACTGATGACCAGGAGATGTGAGAAATATAAGATGCGATCCCAGTTTCACACACTTATTTTCTTTTAAATTTTGCCTGACAGGTTTTGATTTTTTCCAGCCAGTCAGTACTTTGAGACCTGAAAACTGTCCATGAAGTTTTTATTCACCAGTCAGCTTTAGCAAAACTTCACCAACAACATAACTACCCAGCCTGGTGGAGATTAATAATGGAATATAAAACAACAGCAAACGTTTACAGGTTGATTAATTGTACTGAAAGCTTTGGGACTTCCATGTAGTGAAATGAGAGCCTCTTTCCAAGGTGCATCCTGGGCTCTGGCACGATAATACCAACAATAAAACCATGAGTGCTTTCACAGCTCTCCTCAGCCTGGACACCACTGATTTCTCTGGCAGGTTCAGGGGCTAAAAGTGACCTTTGGGGTTGGCAAAAGGTTTAGCATGACAGGTCATGTAAGGAATCAGACCTCTCCTTTGGGTTACCAAAAGTGATGGGATTTCCAGACACGTGCACCGTATATTTTCAGGTCCTCTGGCACTGCTGCTCTGTCTGAGCAATGGGTGCATCTGAACATCAAGATACAACAGCTGCTGCTGCAGCCTTTCCCTCAGGTGGCTTCAGAAGGGCTCAGAGTTCACAGCAAAGGGCTTGGGCCGCTCACTGCCTCCATTCTGGTACCTCTGACAGGAGTTTTCCTCCCCTTTTCCATTCTCTCCCTTCCCTGCAGCCTTGGATGAGGAGAGAGTGAGTAGGAGAGGCTGGGGGAGGAAAAGCTTCTTGCAGCTCTGGAGATGGCTCCAACCAGTGCCTGCAGGTCCTGTGTAGGTGTTGTGCACTGGAAGAAGCAGAGGGGCTTCACTCATCTTGAAGTTTCCCCACCCTCACAGGCTTTATGTTGCTGTCTCTCATCCACTTCCCCATCACAGCTGAACATCACAGACCCACTGTCCCTCAAACTTTCCCATCCTCACTTTGGCCCTCCTGTCCCAGGGTCCCACTGATTCCTCTCAGCCACACTTTATTCTCCTGGAATCCCTTTGCCCACCTTCCCCAGAAGAAGAAAGCTCCCCCACAGTGCCAGCATGGATTTTTGAACTGTCTGCAGCAACACTTCCACACCTGTAAAGCTCTGAGCTGAACTGGATCACAGCTCAGACCTGCAGTGCTTGTGGGGACAGAGGATCACCACAGCTGGGCTGGGCTCTGCTGTCATCTTTGCCCATCCTGACCAGGAGCACACTTCACCTCTGCTCCAGCCATGGGTGAAGTGTGTAAGAGAAGGAGAGAATTAAGAGGGAGAATTAGGAGGAGACAGAGTGGACTGTCCTGTGACCATGCTTTCCCTACCAAACTAACTTGAGTGAAAGCAGTCACACTGAATCAGCATTCCAGCAACCTGAGAACATCAAGTTAGAAAACAGGGCAATTACATATAAACCTAGTGCCTGCTACCAGTCCTGAGCAGGGACACAAGCTCCTTGACAGACCAGCCTCTAGCCAGCTATAGAAAGTTGCTGCATTTTACTTTGTTAAATTGAGGCTGGGTCAGCAGCACAAGCAGAAGGGGCCATCACTACCAGGGAACGTGACCTTAAAGGAGGCTGACAAAGGGTGCTGTGCTTACATCTGAACCCAAACCTTTTGGGTAAGACCCACTTCAGTCTTTATGAAGTGAAAGGACAATTTCCTTCCACCTTCTTTAATTCTAATTCCCTAGCCTGTGAAGCAATGCAAGAGCCTCTTGCTGTATCTGCAATTTCTGCAGGTTCCTTTATATGACAAAGCAATCTGGGCTGACCACAGTAATTCATCCAGTGCTAGGATTATTTCTCCTGAGGCAATATTCAGCACTACAGCCTACAGTGGTGTATGCATTTTTTTAGTTTCCTGTTACTTCTGGGCATGGTTCTTGATGATAATTTTGTTCTGAGATCCCCAAGGTACTGTTCTGCTCAGTCATATGAAAAATAGGAAAATAATGCACCTTCATCCCAGTTCCACAGATGGGCCATTCATCAGCATAAAATCAACTATATAGCCTAGGAGGAAGCTGCTCCATGCACCAAATAGCTACGAATTTCCAAGATGGTTTCCCAAGCTGCATCAGGACAGCAGCCATGACAGAGAGATGCAATACATGGGAGCACTTTGCCATGGGAACAAAAAAATAGTGTCCAGGTCCAAGGGATGACCTATGGTTATCCTCAGTTTTTGTAATGGGAAAGTCTATCACTTTGTTAGAACCTGAATTTTCTTGTAGTTCCAGATATCTGGTTTCTTTCCAGATCACTGAATTACTTAGATGGTTCTTCTTGAAGTGCTTTCCCCTTTTACCATCTACGTACAAGAACAGAATTTGCCCATTTAACCACACATGGGATTGGCAAAAGGAAGGCAGAGATTTCTTGCCCTTGCACATCCAGAAATGTTCACCAAACCCAATGGTTTGGGGAGTGATTCTAGCCCAGCTACTGCCATAAGCATTCCCATCGTATTTTCACCCTGATAACTCCCTGCAGGACACAATGCCGAGCTCTGGGGCTGAGATTTTCACAACAGTTTTAGGAGATAATCAGACTCCTTAGAGGGTCTCTGTGTGAATCTGGTCTTCTCCAGCCAGTCTGCTCAGGATATGGCTTTCAGGGATCAGTTTGGGGATGATGCAACCTGGGTCAGCCCCATCTGAACATGGAGTGCTGAGTTACTGGTGTGGCCAGAGGACCCCTTCACAGCAGCCCTGGATTTGGGGGTTAACAGAGCTTTTTTTTTCTGAGAACGGATTGTAAAATCAAGCAGCCAGGAAAGCACAGGTCTGTCCAGTGAAAGCACACTTGAAATAGAGAGCACAAATGTGTCTTCCTGGGTACTCTTCAGTTTCCCAACTGTCTGCAAACTGCAGTGCACATCTTCTCCTCATCACATCACCTACCAAGGCAATGATCTGGCTCACGTGGTTGCAAGTGGGCCCTGCTTAGATGAGAGTTCTGTCAAATGTGTGTGCATGAGAGCTTCAGCACAGCTGTAGGTTAATAGACAAGCAGGAGAAAAACCCCATGTGGAGCAGATGCAATGGTGTGTTTCAGACCTAAAGGAAGTGTGGGATAAAACAGGAGCTGGGCTATCAAGGAGTCAATGGCACAAGGCAATACAGCATGTTAGCGAGATAGAAAAGCAGCCCAGGGGAGAAGAACTGAGACAAGCCCTGGGGCAGATTCTGTTTGTCTCTTTGGTGATCCATGTAGTGAAAGAGAGCACATCTCTAGCAAAAAAATGGACAGTGAGGTAAAGTACTGCCAGGGAAGGAGGAGTGGGGAAGCAGAGGATTTTTTTAGCTCAGATTTTCAAGCAGTTAATTTTGCTTTTCAAGAGACTTAAAAAAAAAAAAAAAAAAGCCAAAGAGTCAAGAAGCACTAAATTAGCTAGGATGGTGCTCTAGCAAATCAAGAGCTTGATTATTCTGTGGTTTGCCCTAGATTTAAGAGAAAGTGCAAAATATGCAACAAATACTACAGGGCGAGCTGCCCTCAGGGTTCCACCTCACGAGCTCCACCTCATAATGGGAAACAGCAGCTCCCTTAGGCCCTTCAGGAAACCCATGTCAACTTGATGCTGTGATACTGCACTTGGGAGAGCTCAGAAACACAGGCATCCCTGGCTCAGATGCACGTGAAGGGAGATGTCCCAGGCCCCCTGACCTGCAGCGCTGAACGGAGGGAGGGGAAGAAGCTGCGTCTGTGAAGGAGCAACTAGAGTTGTGAGGACACCAGGAACATGCTGCCTTTTTGTCATATAGCTGTGCTACAACCTTGAGGCTGACCTTGGAAAAAGGATGGAAAGGGTCTTGGGAGAGAATGAGCCAGGACAAACCCATAAAAAGCATCTGAAACCCCTGTGGCATTTCCCAGTCTCATATTCCTCCAGCACCACTGACCCTGGCTGGTCTCCTCTCCTGCTCTCAGCTGCTCCTGCCTCTTCCTCTACTCTCTCAGATTGTACCTTCTTCCAAAGCTTCTTCCTGTAAGCTTGCCCAACCTCCTGACCTACAGGCACCAAAAAAGAGTTAGAAACCCCCTCCCTGCTCAAAGCAGCCTGGTCCAACTGGATTACTGGATTGTGTCGCTCTTTTAGAGCTGCCTAAGGATGTTATCAACAAACAAGTCAGCTTATCTCTGATTCAAGAAGGCCATTTCTTCAAATTAAAGTACGATCTTATCTCCTTGTCCCTAATCCCTCGCTCTCCTGCATGAAGCTGGCATGGGTGTGGGCTCCCTGGACCTCTCCTCTGCATTGCAGCTGTCAGACTTTTACACTTGTCACACACTTGGTACTCTGCTCTATCCAGTAAGAAGTAAGCCAGCTTACATCCTCCCTTACCAGAACAAAGCTCATAAGAAGGAAATGTGAGGCCTCCCTGAGGGTGCTAGAAAGACACGGTGGATAATAAGAAATTTTTGGAAGGAGATTTGAGAAGTGTATTTTACTCACTCCCTATATTGATAAAGGCTTATCATATTCCTTCTCAAAACCAGGAACCACATGGTGAGACACCGTTTTTAAATGTTAATGCATCTTTAGAGAATAATCAGTAATGTTTGATGGCTTGTGCTAGCTCTAGGAGAGGTTTCTTTGTTGTTTAAGAAATGAAACAGCATTCATCTGGAGTTTCTTGTCATTACTGGATGAAAGAAAGGTTATTTCTTTTGGAAAAAAAAAAAAAAAAAAAGAGGAAAGAGAAGATCTGAATGATAAACATTATAAAATACTTATCTTCCCAGATGTCTCTGGGATAATGTGAGCTGAAAGGAAATGCTTATCTCACTGAAGGACAGCTTTTGGCAACATGGCTTTCTACACAGTGCTAAATTATTTTAAGAGCACAGGACAAAGGTAGAGGGATCTGTTTAAAAGAGTGAATTACGAGCCAGGTGTAGCATCTCTTCAGGTCCTGCTACTGAATCACTGTGTAACCTTGGCTAAGCCACACAGACCTTTCTGCCTCAGCTTCTGCTTGGGAGAATAATTGGTGTAATACCCAACAGGAAAATTATTTTCATGATTATCTACAAGTTTACTGTCTGTGTCATGCACTGCATGATTATATATTTTTAAACACAGCCGCTTGTATATCTTGTTAGCTACAGAAGCATTCCCTCATTAGCTGGGAGATTTATCTGGTCTTCGAAGAAATCCATGAGCCAAGCAGGGTTCACCTCCAGGGCTGGGTTCAGCTGCGTGTAATCAGGCAGCACGGGCTGTCAGCTGCCCAAAGCACTGACTTCATCATGCCAACAAGAGCAGAATCCAGCCTGGACAGCCTCTGGTTGCTCTTGAGAATGGACCACATTTTAAAAATGATTACAGATTTTGGTGCTTCCAATTGTGATATCAGCTAAGGAGTGCCCCAGGAAATGTGTCTTCTGGAAAACCTGCACCTGTAATCAAACATAAGGCCTTTTTAGATATCTCTTGATACACCTATAAAGTGGGAGGCCAAAGACCACTATTATTTTTTGTTATTCATAAACACTCCCTTTTTTATTTTTAATTTTGATTTAAGATGATGCTATGTCTTTTCATTTTGTTAATGTCAGGAATTTGTTGATCTGATTTTGCGTTTACTTGCTTTTGTTCATTTTATAAACCCTGCTGACAAAATGCAGAAATCCTCTCAGGCAAAGACCACATTTGCTTCCTGAATAGGTGCATTCTGCTTTCTTGCCCCAGCAAGCTGCTGTTTCACATGGGAAAAAAAAAAAAAATTCTAGTCTGGGCAGAATAATACTTGATCATTAATAAATAACTTATATAAATAAGCAAGCACAAAGGAGTGAAACTACCATCTGATGGATTTGCCTGTGAGGAAGTGAGGTCGTTGTGTGACCTTGGGTGATTAATTTTACATTCCCATGTCTATGCTTCCTCCTTCATCCATTCTTTTGTCTTGCCCGCCTCACATTCAAGGTAGTCAGGGCAAGGAATATTTCTCATTATGTGTGCATTTATTTGGCAGCCAGCACTAGGGGCTTTGCAGCACTGTAAAATACGTGTATGAGGAGCAGTAGCTGGGGCAGAGATAAGGGAGTATAGTGTGCTTTGTGTATTGGATCATGGGGTGACAGGCATGTGATAACGTGCCACAGATCTCTGGAGAGCCCTGCCCCGTGCTGGAGGCATTCCTTGTGGCTAGGCAGGGACAAAGCTGCCGCAGTGGGGATGCAACAAGGATGTGCCTCTGCCATGGCAGGGTAGGGGCTGGGACATGCATGCTTGGGGAGTGTCAAG
Source organism: Hirundo rustica (assembly GCF_015227805.2). Taxonomy (NCBI): domain Eukaryota; kingdom Metazoa; phylum Chordata; class Aves; order Passeriformes; family Hirundinidae; genus Hirundo; species Hirundo rustica. The sequence continues at coordinate 145,789,282 of NC_053450.1, read as the reverse complement.
GTGACAGTGCTGGGTCATGGTGGAGATGGGATTTGTCATCATGGACAACAAGCTCTGCAAGTCTGTTGGTGGCACACACTGGCTCAAGGTCCGATTTATGTCTTCTGCAGGATCACCTCTAGGGAAGAGATCCCTGGAAAATCATGCGTTTGCTTGAATGCCACAGGTACGGCTCCAGGGACTCTAGGGCTGACCTGGTGGACTCCAACAAACCCACCTGTCATGCAGGGACCGTGCAGTATATGTGACGCAGGCAGGATGGCTTTGGAAGGATCCCTTCCATAAGGGTCTGGCCAGTATTTGCTGTGAGTGCAGGTGACATTTGGAGAGAGTGATGAACAATCAACACTACAGATGTGCTGTATCATGTATCATATCATATTAGTGCTCTACTTCAAACTCAGGCTGCTGCAGCCTGTTTTAGTAAAAATGCAACCCTTCAACCCATATGTACTCTGTGAACCCTGAGAAGAGTCAATGCATCTCCAGTTAGAGCCCTGATTCTCTGGTGCAGCTTCTGGCTGTGGCTTTAAGGATCTCTTTGATCATGGGGATGCTTTCCAAAACACTTATTTACTTTTGGGGTTGTAGGAAATGCCGGGATGTGTTCCCCAGCAGAGCCATGAAGCCCCAGGTGTGGGGAGCTGCCTTGCCCAGCTCTGATTTTCCCAGCACACCTTCCCCCAGCACACAGGACCAAGCACCAGTTACACAGATACACACTCTCTAAAGCCTGTAGTGCTTTTGCTCTCAAGTGAAACACTTTCTGCCAGCAAAGAGCGAGAGCAAGAAGGATCTTAAAAAAAATCCCCAAAACCCCAAAAAAGACAAAACACACAGAAAGGAGGAAAAGGAGCGGGAAGATTTTTTTCTTACAGTCGGTGGTGATTTCGTAGGGGGAGTTGAGGCGCGCGTCTCCGCAGGGTGAAGTGCTGACGTACAGATGGAACAGGATGTTCTCCCGCAGCCTGTAGCCTCCTTCTTTTAATCGCACGAAGATTGATCGCTCCCAGTCTTCTCGCCGTTTGCTGTGATCACAAAAGAGGTTCCAGGTCATTTGTTACATGCCAAATCAGAAACATTTCTGTGCTCTCTCTCTCTCTCTCTCCTTTTCTCCCCTCTGCTTGTTTGTTTGTTTTTATTAGCACCCGGCATCATATATTTTGCCTAGTGACAACAAGAGAAAAACAATAAGCTTCTCCAGGTGAAGAAATGTGTGAAGGAAGTCAGAACTGCCAAGGGGCTTTTGGCTCGCTAACCAAAAATATAAGATATATTCTAATGATAAAATGTGGATTTTTGAAGGATAACTCTCCTTCCTTCCTCACATGCATGGATGCATAAACACATTGATTTTAAAGTGGTTCTGGTGCATGAAAAAAACAAGTTCTCTTAGGCTCTCATGTGAACACATCAGCTCTGCTGATCACGATGCCTAGGCACATGTTAGAATCCCGTTAACATCAATCACCACAGCTGAGATGTGCATTCATGTGCTCCACTGAAAAGGGCCTCTAACGAAGCACCCAAATTTCATGACCACTGCCAGCCCTCCCTGCTCCCCAGGTGTTGCTCTTTTCCCCCAGTCAACCAGAGCCACCTACAAGTGCTCCACCTAGGCCAGCAGGGTCCTCTTGGTCACTTGGCATTTTTGGCAATCAGAAGCCATCTTAAGACGGGTGGACAAAACTTGTGCAGGCTTTTCTCAGCTGAGTTGCAAAAGACACTTATTGAGATGAAGCTTTTATCTATGCAGTGGTTCAGCAGCTAGATGGGGATGCAGTGCACATATTTCATTAGCAACAGCTGCCCGGGAGGCCAAACCCTCCCAGTGCTGCCGTTTGCAGCAACAGCACGGCATTAAGGCTCTGCTGCTGTGCAGCTCCTCCGATGAGTTACATTTGAGAAGACATGGGTGATTTCTCTGACAGACAGCTGCCTCTAATATGTGTATCTGGGCAATGGTTGAGATTATAATTTTGAAGGTGAAAATGTGATTGGTGAAATTGTGATGAGACTCCTTTCCCTCTGATGGCCTGGTCCTTCCCTCAAAAACTCAAGAGTCTTTTTTGGAGAAATATCTCTAAACAGAGCAGCACCTGCAGGTAATGGTTTTCCTAGGATGCTGCTAGGTGGAATCCCACCCGTTTAATTCACTACAGGACAGTCCATTAACCAAGGTGATTTCTGCCTGTCTCTTTGCCTCCTGATAGTGCAAACAGGGTGCTTTTTACTCAGCCTTTGAGCGAGTCCTTGGCTTTCATCCAAGATGCCTCTGCCTGTTTTCTCCCAGTGCAGCCTCTGTGCTATTGAAGCTGTTTGGCTGTCACTCTTCCATGGTTTGGGTGTTTTGTCATTTTTTGATGCCAGGATGCGTTTGCTGTCAGGAGGAATTTACAGGCACATTAGCTCGCCTGTCAGGGACGGGGAGTTCACACCGGCTGCCGAGCTGGGGCTGCCACATGCAGCTCTCTCATTTTCTGCTGGCTGCGGTGGAATTTCCCAACTGCACTAATTATATTATCGCTTTGATACAAGCCTCTGAAATAATAAAAATCTCCGTAAGTCCTGCTGCTTGGACTTTAGAGCAATTGCAGGTAGTTTTAAATAATTCACTGCAAAATCAGCTGGGAGAATACAAAGCTGTGCAGTCCAAATGCCTGCTATTATTACACTGAATCTCACCAGAGTGTGGGGGATAGCTAACAGTACCTGGAGACAGTTGCTATGTAGGGTTGGAGCAGTCATGTTTTGGGCTGGATTTCAGGAGTTCAGCTTCCATCCGATTTTTCAATGGTCATTGTTTTTCACTGATTAACCTTGCTCTCTTACCTCTTCATGAGCACCAGCAAGGGTCTGTGGCCATTGTGGCTGCCAGGTTGGGTGATAGACAGCTGCCCTAAAAATAGTTGGCAGGGCTGGAAGGCAAGGCAGCTTGACTCTCTCCTCCAGCAGGCTGAGGTTCTTCATATCACACAGGGTCCTGACCTGCCTTTGGGATGGCTTTTTTAGGATCTGAACTCAAACATGAGGAGGTTCATTCCTGCACTGTGGCTGAAGGCTTCATAACAAAACTCAGCGAGTATTGTTGGGAAAGAGCTTGGGTTGCAACACCATCTGCCGTGGCTTAATAGAGATTCTTGTGCATGGGAAGTTTGGTGTATTTCAAAACCCAGAGGGACCCAGGGATCATATAAAAATGGTCCAGGTAAAGTGAAGTGCAATTCTACAAAGTCACCTCTACCCTAGCACCAGTACCCTTGTGCCTTGCCTCTGGGACAGGCGTTTTGAGCTGTGAGAGGGAAGAAGAGTAGCAGTAGCTGTTCTTTACAATGTCCTTTGCACAGCCATACACATCATGCACAAAGCAATGGAGAGAGGAGCCTACAGTGAGCCTACAGATCCCATTCATTCAGGGGGTGTCATTAAAGTGCTGGCCGTGGCTAAAAGAGCAGAATTCATCCCTAAACTTCTGCCTGTTATGAATTTCTGTGGAAGTTAGGATTTGAGGTTCATTCAAGAAGAACACTTAAAAATGTGCTAAATTCTAATCTTTTGCTTAAGTTCATTATTCAGCATAACACATCCCCATGTTTTATGCTGACTTCAAGAAGATACTTAAGCACATGCTTACGGTTTAATACACATTAGGCATTTTGATAAAACAAAGTCTGACAAGCAGAAGAGCTGTTTTTAGCATGTAAATCTATGTAGGGAAGTTTCTAGTACTACATACTACAAGAGAGCATCCTAGAGTAACTAACATCAGGCTTAGTAGATGTGTAACAAGCAGCTGATTTTCCTGGAAAGAAATAACTTTACTGGACTGGATTAAGACTATTCCTTGCTTTTCATGTATAAAACAAGCAGTGGTTTGCATCTGACTTGCTGAAAGAGCTTACCTTCTGGTAAAATCATCTCCCTGGCACCTGAAGGGTGCACTACAGCAGCAAGCCTACTATGGTGCTGATTTATTTTAAGGACTCTATTAATTTTATTTCTCTTTAAAAAAGAAGAGTTGTATTTTCTTTTTGTCCCTATTGGCCAGTTGGTATAAATAATACCACTGAAAATGATGCCAATTTTCCTACCACCACTGCAAGAGAATCAGACCATCATATTTGTGTGCTTTTTGCTGGCTTATCAAAAGGTCTTTCTTGTCCTTCTTTTGAACATCAGAAAATTTACGTCTTACTTCTCATCTCTTTCGTGAAAGTCTGGAGAACTGAAGGATTATGGTTGTCATAAAAATGAAATCTGGGAGGGCTAAGGGTTTTAATCAGGCTGGTTAGGAGCTGACAGGTTTTAGTTGTGCTTTTAGCTTTTATTTAACTCAAGCTCTAGACAATGAATTGTTGAAAGAAAGTTTCCTTTTGAAGGATTTGTCATTCTTGCTTCTTAGAGAGGATAAAGTTCCCTTTCTGGAACTCTCTTCCAAGAAAAGTCAGGAAAGTCACACCTCTAACATTTAGCAAAAAGAAGAGAAGGGGGAAAAAGTAATTTGCATATTGCTGCAACATTGGCTTGTGGATGGAAATGTTCTGCAGCTTAAATATGTGAAGAAGTTCCTGTATTCTCTCTTTAGAGAAATGGGAAAAAAATTGCCCAAGTACATGGCAGTTCACCTCTCCCCCAAGAGATACCTGAACAGGTCTGCTGAATTCCACCTCAGAGGTGCTCATTTCTCTCCACTGCTGATCAAAGGAGCCTTGGGGATCTGGGTAACACATGACTGCCAAGAAGTAAGTTCATTTCAGTGAATCCCTGTCTCCTGGCCATTAGTTTTATATCTTGGCCCTTGCTTTCTCTAGCCTGCTTCCCCTTGCTCCTAGAAGCCTTCATGCTACACTCAGCCAAGTATGTGTTTTGCTTTCACTGAGATCAATGGTATTATTTGTAAATTCTGGCAAAGAGGTGCCTTTTCAAAGGCAGCATCACACAGAAAAATATTTCTTGCACTGGAAGTTCCTGAAGTTTGAAATTCAGCTGCAGAGACCACTCTCAGCAGGTAGGCTTGGTGGGAGGAAGGTATGTGGAAAGCAGGAAATAGCGTCCACAGAACAAACTTGCCTGTTCCAATAGTGAACGATAGAAAATTTGAGTGAAGAATGATGTCCTCAAAAGAAAATCATCCTTCTGATTTCAGTTCATTTCAGGCTTTGTACAGTTTCCTAGCCTGGGAGAGGAGTTTAATTTGGGCTAGGTTAATGCAAATGCAATACAATAGCTTTGTGTTTCCCCCAAGCCTGAGGGGATGGTATACAGGTAGTCCCAGTGGAGCTGATTTACCACACCTGTCCTAAAAACACTGTCCTTATAGCTATGTGGCAGCATCATATGTTTTCTCTATGAAAAGGAGATGTCTCTCTTTTTCCGGAGAAAAAGGAGTAAATATGCCTTCAATGTGCAGAAAATGCATTTTTTACTTCATTTTGAACTCCCCCATTTTGTCACCGTATGACAAAGCTCCCAATGATGGCAGAAAACTGTGTGTAGCAATAAATATTAAAATTGAAGAATATATCATAACACACAGTTTTGCTTCCCCATGGACTTTAAGGAAGCAGAATCTGATTTGACAATAACTCCAACTCTGTCATTCAAAGGTGCTTAGCCTTGATAATTTTGGTTGAGATTTCTATGGTGTTTGCTGGTCAGGCAAGCAGTGGTGCCTGGTCTTGGCTGAACAGAGCGTGATTTGAAGTTATTGTGAACAGAGCTCTTGCTTGCAGTGGGGATTCTCTTAACAAAATGCTGTTAACATTGATCCAAATAAAATAATAATATGACTGAATGTGTTAGGGAGGTGGATCAATAAAATAGTTTAAGATACAGCGTTAGCACTTGTTTCCCAAGAGACCATAGCATGAAGCAGGGCTGCTACACTGCTGAAAGCATAATAATTTAATGTAAACTTGAAAGCAATTCAGAATGAAATAGAGAGAATATTGTTTTTGATTAACCCTTCAATGCTCTTGTCCCCCTTTGTTAGCCAAATCCATGTACTCAATATACTCTCTTGTCTTCAACTCCAGCCTGAAGTGAAAATAGCCATTATTCCTGTTATTGTTGCTTAGGTGCAACAGTATCACAGGTGCTTACAAGAACACACAATCCTGCTTGCATCATCCCTTGTGTCTGTGACCTCATGCAAAACCTGAAGTCAAAGGATGTTTTTGCTCTGAGTTTAATAGCCTTCAGAAAAAAAAATTATATAAATATGCACTCAAGAATGGAGGGCAGAAGAATGACTTATAGAGAAAGAGGAGGGTTTTTTTTGTTTGTTTTCCTTCATTTCTTGGATCCTTCTATATAATAAATGCCACCTCAGCTTCACTTCTGCTCAGTTTTCACATCAGATAATTCAGGCTGGTAAGGACCTTAAAACTCTATCCCAACCTCTTTCTCAAAGTAGTTTGACAGATTGCACAAGGTTCTATGCACTCAGATTTTGAAAATGTCCAAGACAGGAGGGACACTGCACAACCCTTCTGAGTGACCTGTCCCACTGCTAGCCTATCCCCATGGGGAAAATTAGTCCTCATACACAGACTGAGCTTCTCTCTCTGTTTCTGTGTGTGTCTCTTGTCTGTCACCTTCCCACGGCACACCTTGGTAAAGATGTCAGCTCCATTGTTGCTGACATGCTTTGCTGGCTCTGCCATCCCACCTGCAGGCTGACCAGGTCCAGATCTGTCAGCACTTCCACACTGCCCAAGTGGTCTGGTCCGAGACCCTGGGTAGCCTCTGCTGAGCCTGTGTCAGATGGCTGATGTCTTTCCTTTGGGGCACCCAATGAGTGCTAGCAGGAAGGTCATTTCTTCCTCCTTGATTGTGTTTGTCCTTGCTGAGTTTTCTGTCAAAGTTCATGCTGGCCCAGCCCTCCAGCCTGCTGGGATCACAGACCAGCCCTCAAGCACAGTGACTGGTCATCCCCCACATTTTGGTGTCCTCTGCAAAGCTTATAACAAAGCACTACGTAACCTCTTCCAGATTGCTGATAGACATGATTGGAGACAAGCATTCTGAGGTACCCCACTTACTGCTATCTTCCAGGCAGTGTATGAACCATTAACCATTTAAATGGTAACAAGGTGGATTTGGCTGAAGATAGGAACAATAATTCCACTGTAATGATTCTACATGCTATAACATTTTAAAACACCATAAAGAAGGAGTGAGTGATAGCATCTTACACTTTGGCACAAAGTTTACTGTGCTGTTAACACTCATTGGTTCTCTAGCGAGTCAATGAAGATATTAATGATCAATAAATCACTTCTTTGAGATTTTTCAGCAGCAGCAAGGAAGACAGGAAAATGGCTGCATTAAGCAAAATGACTCCCTTCAAGTCTCTGGTCACTGAATGATGCTAATAAGCCTGCACGTAAAGATTTGTACAAAATCATCAGGCTTCATAAAGCCCAGCTTTATGAGTCATATCTAATCACTACTGAAAGAGAATCAGCTGAAGTAAAGCAGCTCATGACCCAACACTTTAGACTACCTCTCAATTTTTTTTTTTTTTTTTGTGCGGTGTATTGTTCCTTCATCACCTAAAGACTCAGAAAAAATGACATAAAGAAACAAATAGTTCAGTTGTCTGGAGGATGGATCTGCTCCACTGAAGGCCATACAACACCTCCCAAAAATCAAGAGAATTCAGTTACCTTAAGTGTAGCTCCAGCTGTGAGTAGAGGAAGTGAACAAATGCCCTTCTTGCCACAATTTCTGCATGGCAGTCGTTGACGGCAAGCCCTTGGTCATTTATGTATTCCCCATTTATACATTTGGTACCCGATGACAGCACAATAACCTGAGCTTGCCTGATGTCCAAACCTGTAGGAAGAAAAACAAAAGTGCTGTGAAATTGCTGGGGGTGACTATGATACCATGATTGTTAAAGTCCTCACAGCACACGCCTTGATGCGGCGGCCAGACAGCTCAAATGGGATGCCTGTTAAGGTGATGATATGGCCTTTGGAATATGCAGGAATTTCACATCTCTGTGTTATTAGAATAATAAGGTCTGTATTTCAGTCTTGCTGCTAATTCCAAGATAAAAGCTGGCCATGAAGTTTACTTGTTAAATCAATAACTACATCATAGCAGAGCATATGTTGTAGGGAGGTAATAAAGATCTCCTGCAGTGCTGATATATGGCCAGGTTTTTATGAGCTGTTGAAGGTATTTTCTGGTGGGAACACATACTCCCTCTAATGTTAGGTTTCATTGCTGTTGCACTCTAAGTACTAAATAAAATGGAAGTAACGCTTCTGGGGCTGCTCTTTAAAAATCCTGAAGAAAATACCCAAACAGATTTAACTTTCAGTCCAGTTTCCTTTTAGCTTCTCCAAGAGCAGCTACATCAGTGCTCTTTTCAGTGTGGTCTCATGGATGGAGCGTTTATCACTGAGACCACTTTGTTCATCTGTTGCCTCTCCACATAATGGTGAAGGCAATTGAAAGACGTCCCTTACTTGGTCCAGACAGACACTTTCTAGGAATAAATCTTAATTTATTTGGAGTCAGTTGAAAATGTTTAGAGACTTAAACAGGACCTGGGTTTCACTCTAAAACATAGCTCATTCAGCCCTGTGGACAACTTCAAAGTAGAATTTAGAATGAACTGAACCGAAAAAAGAAATTTTCTTTTGATAAGCACATCTCAGGATTCATCTCTCTGAATACCAAAGAACAAGGGAGTAGCTCTTGGGAAGAAGAACTGTTTTGCCTGATAAGTGCTTCCTCTAGAAGTGTCACAGTAGCCTCTGAGTGTAGGGCTGTGCTTGACACAATGGCTGTGTGCACAGCACAGCACAGCACAGCACAGCACAGCACAGCACAGCGGCTCAGACTGTTGTGTTGCTCAGGCAGTGTCACCTGAGATGCCCTTGATGTCCTGCCCAACATCTGCCTGCTGTCTGGGAAGTCCAGGAGGTTCTACACACACCCCATGCATCTCACATGGAAATCCATAAAGAGGCTCAGTGTAAGCATATGCCCCTGTTTAGCAACTGAATCAAGACCTCAAAGTGTGACAAGTCAGTGATAAAGACAGGTCTGAGACTGCAAATACCCATAGGAGTAATGGAAACAATCTTCCTGTGGGCCATGGTGATGCTGTTTCTATGGTATTATTTAGCTTTAGAAAAGCTTCAGAAATAATTTAATAGAGTCAGCAAAAATATTTTTTCCTCTTATGACATCTATTGAATAGCAGAAAAACTGAAAAATTGCAGAGATTTTTTGGCTTGGAATGTTTGACCCATGTTCCCTTATAAAATCTATTGATGTTAAATGACAAAAGAGCTGAATGGAGAAGGAAATAATATTTTAAACAAAAGGATTGGTGCTGCCCATGATTTCCCAGTTAGTAAATACCATCAACAGCTCTTCATAATCTCCACACAGCACTGGGACTAGTAATGGATGACATGCTGTAGCACTATTGCCATGCTTAATGAATATAATTGCAAATTATATCAGAATTCTTTCATGTCTTTATCAATACAAAAGCTACACCAGTAATCCAAAAGGTTTAGTAGTTAATGTGGCATTGCAGCATTTTGGCATTTGTAGGAGAGGTGTAAGTATTGTGAAAAATTCATTTAATCACATCTGAGCCCCTGATTGTGAGAGTCTCATACAAAAGTTGTTACAGGTACTAGTGACAAAGTACATGTCACTGTATGCCAGTGCTGAGAGTTTAATCTCTATTTGTTACTATAGATGTGGCCCTATAAAAGTGTTTCGGAGTATTTACTGGGGGGTGAAAAAAAAAGAGCTGGAAGTCTTGAAAACCCAAGAAGTGAGGATGGGAACACATTGGAGAAAAGGAGAGGAGAAAGAGACTTTGTGTTTATTCCAGTTTTATTACTAGGTAAAAAGTTGAGGTGGAAAAATTATTCATTCCCTATGAAGAAAAGTGCTTATAGTCTGTACATTAAAATTGCTTTGCTTTAGGGTCACTGCTTTTATGAGAAAAATAATAGGTATCTTAGATAGTGACATGTCCATCTAGTTAACAGTGTCTTTCACATGGACTAACATCAAACATTTCATGGGCCACTGCCTGCCACTGAGATTTGAGTCTCACTCAGCATCTCAAAAACCAGTGTATATTTTCCTCAACAGTATGTAATATTTTCCTTGGTTGGAAAGTCCATGAAAAGAATCAGCTTTTTTTTTTTTTTTTTTTTTTTTTTTTGTTCTATTTTATTTATTTACCACTGTAGATAGAGCCTTACTTACCTCAGCACAGCAGGAGCACACCAAGAGGCAATTCCCTCCTACAGAAACCCGTGAGCCCCTCTGTCTGCCCCTGAGGACCTCCGTGAAAACTCATTCTCAGGGCAGTGAGACTAACTGCTTCCCTCTCCTAACATTAGCATGCCCCTGGTGTGCCTCCTCCTCTCCCCCTTCACCTCACAGTCAAAGCACCAGGCTCTGAAAATACAGAGCAAGCCACCTGGGTAAGCTCTCCTGCTCCCTGGGATCTTCCTCACCCCTCCAGTCAGCCCAGTACACAGTGTGATGTCTTTTATTTTTTCAATCATTTTATCCACAAATAAATTTAACTCTTTTTCTCCTCTCTAATGAGGGTAAGCTGAGGAATGCATTCAGGTTTTCCTGTAAGGTCTGGATTTATTCACAAATGAAACAGAAAGGCACCCAACACTTGTCAGATGCAGCAATAATATGAATCCCTTTGATGTCTTCTATCACAATGTCCCCCAGCACAGCAACAGCCAGTGTGCTTGGGGTGCTCATGGTTGGGTGAATTCACTCCCTGTGTTGGCTTTCAGTGATAGGTGGCCCCAGTAGGTAGCCACGTGTGGACACAGCCTGGGGTGTTTGCCAGTCCTGGCAAGGTGCATGTGTTTGCACAACATCGCTTAGATATTGCCTGGGGCTGGGAGGCAATGGCTTCCAAGAATTTGCAGAACCAGTCTGAGTGTTAAACATTAAAGATCTCCATGTATTTTCCATTTGCAGTGTCAGAAAATAATCCATGCTCCTCTATGCTCAGAAATACCCAAGAGTTATGTCTCACTGCTGTGGCACTTGGAAACCCAGGTGTACATGACTTATGCATTAGCTCTGAAATATTTACACCTCACTGGGGAGCCAAATGGAGAAAGTGATCTGTGACCAACATAGCACTGTTCAATGCTGCCTGTGAGGGCACCCAGCATGATGAGAAGTATTTCCAACAACCTGAGAGCTGTCTGCTGTGCTCAGGAGCATACATGCTAGCAGGTTTCCTCTTGCATCCCTTGTTTGGTACATACACTGAGTTGGAAGTTTATCCCCTGTGTAATGCTTGATATTATTGCCAGTGAACATGGGAGGAATTTTTCTCTGAGAACAAGACATGATGCCTAGCTGATGAAGGCAGATTTTAGCATTGACTAATCACACTGGCATTTTAGGCAGCATTTCCAGCTCTGGAGCCTAGATACTTGCTTCAGTGATTCAGAATTAATAGGCACTTCTGTACATTTGTCTATTTTGCATTAAAACCAGTAATTACTAACTCTTGTTATTAATGTTTACTTCCAATTTTATTTTGCTTGCAGAATACTTCAAATTCTCAAGCCATTTCTATTTATGAAAGTCAAGCTCCCTCATAAACATTGATTAATTTAACCTCAGACACGTAGCAGATGCAGACTGTGCACATCCTCAAGCCATGCCTAGGAAAGCTGTGGCTTTGTGAGTGGCAGAATCCAACATGAACAGAAACTGGCACCACCAGCCTTGTGGCACCTACCCTGCTCAGGGTTGTACAGCAGGGTTTGACCCAGGACAAAGATTGCTCCCCACCAGACTCATGTTCTTACTGAGGGGAGTCAATCTTGGGTGAAAGATCCAGGGATGTAACTGCATTCAGGTTATTTGACAAACAAGGAAAAATGGGCTACATTATTATGACCTTAACTCCTGACCCACTGATTGTCAGAGTTCATGAGGCATTTCCTACCCTCGCTGCCTTCTGCAAAGTAATGTTTGAGGAGACATTAGGTTAAAAGTAACTAGTGAACGATTTATAACAGGCACCTGCATTACGTTTCTATTATTTGCCTAAAGACTTCTAATAGTTTTCAATTTGAAAAGGAAATGGAGCAAGGGAAAGGAAATTGGGAAGCTGTGTCAGCATAGTGGCTGGGTCCTGGCTAATACCATGTTTTTGAGGACAGCAGAGAGAGCAGGGAGGGTATTCACTATATTTTATCTTGACAGATCCCGTCAATCAATTAGTTGCATTATAAAACAAAAATGTACACATAAACGGCACGCTGCCTTTGATCACAGATTCAGTCTAATGACCCAGGGAAGTAACAATCCTTTCTGGTGCTCTGCTGAAAGCCTGAGCCCAAGCTGGGTGTAGAGGCAGGAACTCCTCTCACAGCTAGGCAGGGGGAACCTCGAACCCCCAACATTCATTTTTTGTGTGTCAGTGACCGTGCAGACTTTCACGTCATAGCTGAGCTGTTGAAAAGAAACTGGGTTTATTATAAGGCATTTTCAGTTTGCTGACACCAGCAGGAAGATTCATTTCAGCTGTTCTGGATAACCAGAGTTTAGATGTTCGTAGCTGAGCTAATTGCTGCAGATTCTCTTTATAGTCAAAGGAGAGGAATTTTCCTAGGAGGTGATTCATCTGGCCTAGTTTAGATATTTGCTTTTTGATAGTATCTCAGTATTGCCAGCTTCTCTTGATGAACTCTGAAGACCTATAGACAGCCAGAAGAAGTAAACCTTTCTACACTGTGGAGAGATGCTCTTACTAAGATCTCTCTTCCATGCAGCAAAATACTGATCAAAACTCCTCAGATCAGAAGAGGGCAAGCAGAACAAATATAGGGCCTTTACATTTTTCCCCTTATGTTTAGACTTCTTCAGATAATTTTTTTCAGCTTTTTCCCCTACAACAATTAAGGATAATTGTGTCAATGTTAGTATATTCAAGGATGGTCATTTTGCCTGGAGCTGAACTATTACACACAGAAAGCAAACAGGGCTATCTTTCCTATGAGACCTCCCAAAACACCAGGCCTGCAGCCACAGAGCTTGCAACAGAAATTATTCAGAAAGATGTTGACAGAAAAGATTAAGCAAGCAAAACCATGAAGGTTTGCTCAGCAGATAAGCTGGATGTGGAGAACTGGCCGACATCTTATGGACTATGGTTATGAGCTGGGCTTTTAAGTCAGCTGTGGCCACGAACACAAAATACCTACACCAACCTGCTTGGAGACACAGCTCTGCCAATAAAACAAGTGAGTTTGGGCTAGTCTAGTCAATGCTTCCACTGACTTGAAAAGATTTTAAAACTCTTCTATTGAGATATGATCATCAGGACCTTCCATAAGAATGAGTTTGTAGCTTTGCATATTTTTTTGTTGGAAAAGGAAAATCAAAATCATGAGGTAACTGCAAGAGGTGTAGACTGATGCTTTCAATCAGCAAACTGAATCACAATGGCTGGGTATCAGAGAACTGCAAAATTCAGGGAGCCTGATTCACACAGAACAGGATGGAGTTTACAACTGCTAATGCCAGAATACAACTGGGATCACACTTTGGTTTCTCAGCAGCTGGCATGACATGTAGAGAAGCACCAGTCAGTGTGCAAGTGACTGTTGCACTGGATGTTTTAGATCCTGCTAGTGGTAGTAAAATCTATCTTCGTTTTTAGCATGACACTGTGAAGACAGCTCACTGCTCTAAATATATTCATTTTAAATTAGGAAAAAACCATAAAAATCAGGTTTGATTAATTAAGAAAACCCACACCTCTTTTATTGGGTGGGAGACAACTTGCACAAAATGCAATGCAATAAAAAGGAAAGCCAGAAGTAATGATAGTGTAACATCAGCCCTTCTGAATAATTCATGGGATACAATTTCATGTTATTTTAAATGGTGCTGCTTGTCTCTCTGATAAGCAATAATTTTATGCTCTTTCTTTACCTTTTTTTAACAAATCAGTCAAAAGGATTGTCTATTGTTATCTGAAAAAAAGTGTATTTGGAATAATTTTCAAGGCAGCTTAATTGAGCTCTGATCACAGAGGAGGGTTGGTTTTTTTTTAATATGCTCTACTCACAGCTGAATAAGTTCAGGTTTCCATTTCAGGTTTATTTAGGGAAGGAAAATTTCTTGATGTTACATAGCACTGACAAGTCCTGCATTATTTTCTCTTATCTTCTTCCCTGCCAGCCCTATCACATTCTTAGAATGGCTTTAATTTTGTAATAAGAGATAGTCAAGACATGAAAGAGCACTGATGCTGGGAAAGCTGCCTGCAGGGATGTGCTGTGGGCACAGTCCTGCACCCCACTGTCCCAAGGCAGATCCTTGAACCTGTGCAGAGCCCTATGGGCACTGCTGCCTGCCCTCCAGGAGTGGGCAATGTCCCACAGAAAATACTGCCAAAGAGGCAAAGAGTTCTTCTCCCCATTTTCTCCCTCAAAAAAAACCCCCAAAAACCACGAGAGAAAGGACTCATTTCTCTGGAAATTGAAACCATTGCCCCTGTATGCTAGTGCTTACATGAGGGCTTGGTCTATGGTTAGAAGTGAGGGATGTGCTTACCCAGGTCCATCTGTCCGTTTCCCCCACAACTTGGTGATGCATCTACAATCCCCTCTATTCTGAGGCTTCAAGAGGAATGAAATCAAGATGTATGTGTAAGGAGGGAGCTGAGGATTGAGGGGCTGGTGTGTGGCATGGTGTACCTTGCTCTTCAGTTTTGATGCAGAATATGCACTCAGGGAGCTCTGCCGTCCCCAGCTCCGCATGGAGAACAAAACCACGTGCATGAGTAAAAAAAAAAAAAAAATGTGTAGCCATAAGAGAAGAACTGTGCACAGCAGGGATGATTAATGATATGCATATGTCAATTCACAGTATGCATTTATCTGCCAGCCATAAAGACTGCTGCAGCTCATTTTTTTCTCTCCATTTTCTATTGTACCTGTGGTAGCGATTGTGGTAATTTCAGTGACAAACAGGAACCTGGGACTTCAGTGAGCACCCTGGCTGTAACTCCTAGCTCACACTGGATGTCCCAAAGAACACCCCTGAGGTGGATGGGAGCAGCTGATGTGAAGTAATTGACCAAAATATGGGAAGAAAAGCATGTTGAGGGCTTGAGAAACAGAACAGCAACAGTCTGAACAAAAGGCAGATACACAGCTAGCAAATAATAGGAACAAAGAACTGGCTAGCAGTGAGGTTACAGATATTTAGGGGTATAAATGGAGTCTTTGAAACACTGGAGTTGCACAGGGATTTCCTTTCCTTACATCAAAATGAGGGTTATGTGTAACTGAATATATTGTACTTCTGTGGAAAGAGAGGGTGTAGAGGGGGCCTCTGAGAGCCTCATATTTTCTTCCCTTATTAATGTGTTGAGTAATCCTCTCTCTGACTGCGCTGCCTAGGGAAAGCTATTCTTTGCAGAGCTCTTCATCTTCATCAGTGAAGGAGCAGGGACAGAGTCACAGTCCCCCCTACCCTGATCTCTGACCCCTCTGTGCTGGAAGCTAAAGCAAGGGTATTGTCTGAGAGTGGCTGTGGCTCTCCTTTCACAGCCAGGCATAGTAAATTTTGCCCAAACCCAAGGGGGTGGGGAGGAGTGGGGAGTGCTCTTGTAAATAAGTTCCAAATTCAGTTCCTCTGAAACAAAAATCCCTTTCTGACACAAGCCCATTTGGACTGTTTGAACCACATCATGGGATGCCTGAGAAAGGATTCTTGTGCTAATCAATTTTACAAGATATTTCTATGCAGGTCTTTGCATTAAACCTTATTCAAAAGGTGGATTTCCAGTGTGGAAAATAATGGTGAGGAGGTTGCCTAAGTGGATGGGAATCAGAAAACAAAGGCAAGACTGCTGGGGGCTGCAGAGAAGAGTGACCCAGCAGGAGAGAGTACAAAAATTGAATATGCACACTATGAACATGGCATGTGCACATTTCTGAGTGTCTGAAAGGAACAACCCCCAAAGAGAGAAGTGGGCACTAGATTTAGAGCAGCAGGACTGAGGTCCTGAGATGACATCAAAGAAAATAACAGTCAGGATGAATAACTGTGAAAATTATTAACAATGAGATCCAATAGGCTAGAAAGGTATTGTTGAAAGCCCCATTTTTAATTGATTAATTTAAATCTAGACTGGAAAGAGGACTTGGGAACAATCTTATACTTGCAGGGAAATGTACTGGACAAATCAATGGTCTCTCCCAGTTCTAATTTCTATGGTCCATTTTTTCCCTTCCTTCAGTGGACCAAAAGGATGAAATCCCATCAGCTTTGCTTCTGAGGAGTGTGGAAGGAGCCAGTGCTGTGTCTGTGAGCACCAGTGCCCTTTACCTTCCCTTCCTTTACTCAACATGGGCTTAGGAAATCCAGAGAGGGAGGAGGGTCAGTCAGCCCGGGCCCCTGCATGCTTCATCCCCATACCATATCCTTGTGGATTTTTTTTTTAAATCTAAATTCATAGTGGTAGAATCAAAGTTGAGGTTTTTTTTTTTCCTTTCATGTGAATTTGAATACTGTTTTTCTCCTCAGGAAGAGAACTTGCACATAATTCTTAATTTTTAAGCAGGACTGAACTGCATTTTCCTGCCATGTCCTGACTGCAGATATCTGTGTTTCTCTAATAAATGTTGTGCCACTGTTATCTGAGCATTAAGCAAATTGACAATTTTAGATGCTAGTAAGATTCTAAATTGCAGAGAGAAAGAATGAAATCCTGAATACGAATTTTGGCAGTTAAGCGCAGGAGGAACTTAATTTTATCTGGGATTTTTTTTAAATTGTATTTTTTTTCCTCAAATTCTTTGGTGTACTTCCATCTAAAAAGATCTTCCTATGAGTTTTACTAGGTTGGTAAAGTGAAAGCAATGGTTGCCAAGCCTTTATTCACCAAAGAAATTTCTTTTTTTAGGGTGAGATGTACTCTTGGTATTGACATTGGGACAGCTTCCAGTTTACCTCATCATAGAGCAGAATGAAAGTCTGACCTTGCCAACTCTTAGCTTGACACACTTAGGAAACAGAAGTGCCTATTTTTAATTTCCATGTTTTATGCTAATTATTATACCCATCCTGGTGCCCAATGCAATTTTATGCGACACAGAGCCAGGGCCTTGTCTGCATCCAGGTTTTGAGAGGTGTTTCAATCAGAAAAATACTTTGAGCAGCAGGAATGGAAAACTAAATTCAGAGACAGAAAATGTTCAGGGAGCTAAATAGACTCAGTGTTTAAGAAGAGATGGGAAGCAGAGTAACCAGTGGGCACAGTGGGGAGCTGAGGCTGCCCAGAAGCCAGCAGTACAACATGCTGCAGACACCTACAGCTGCTCCAGCTGGTGGAAAATGAGGGACTCAATTCCCTTCCCATTTGGGTCATTTTCCTGTGGAAGTGCCTGAAACTGCTGATACGAGAGGGGTGTTTTGTCCTCTTCTTTCTGAACCCGTGCCACCAAACAGCTAAGAGGATGGAATTAGCTTAGACAACGACAGCAATGAGAGGCTGTGTGTGTGCTGGTTGGGGTGCTCATCTCCAAAAGTGAATCTCTGGTTCTGTACTTACTCCCAGTTGGTGCATGCATTTCTCCCTGTTTTTTTTATGCAAAACATATAACCTGGCCTGGAGAGTTGTCCCTGAACCTGGTTTTTTTTTCCTATTCTGTGCAAGGCTGCAGGATTGTGTCCCATCTCGTATTTTCTAAGTAACCTGTCTTCAACTACTTTCTGTTCCTTAGCTCTTATTTAACAGAAATGGTGAAAAAACACTCAAAGTTGCTCTTGTAAGGGGAGTACTCACAATGCCTAAACCCACATTTTAATAGAAGTGATGGCTCTGATGGGACCAGAGTTTTAACTGCAAAACCTCAAATGTCCTTTGAGCTGGAATTTGGAAACCTGAGTCTATTGAGCTGCAGGAATATGAGATTATGGTCATTATAGGTGCACATTACAAAATCCAGGAATAAAGTTGCAGCTGTGGGAAAGGGATAGTCTTATGGAGTTCAAAACCAATTAGAGAGAGTCTGAAGATTATTTGTTTAGGGTTTATAGGCAGAAGAAAACCGATTTCTGAAAAAGTGTGACATATATGGTTCTTAACTACATATCTATTTACCTATTTTAAAATATTTTGAGAAAAAACGGTCATCTACTGGTGAAGTGTCAACCTTGATATACTTAAGAAGCAAATAATGTTTACAAGAATGTCACATGACTTTGTGCCATGCCCTTAAGAGCATCAGGCAGCAGTAGGTGAAGAGACCTTCTGAGATCTTCAAAAAGATGTCAGCAGTTTGGCCACCCAATTTTGATTTCAGAAGCTTCAATTCTCATTGAATCTCACTGGGACCAGGTTTTTAGCATCCATCTAACTATGCAAATGGGATCTGGGAGCCTAAATTACTGCTGTGCCTCTCTTCCTGAAGGAATCTGCTCTGGACACTAATCTGTAAATCGATCACATTTTCTCTAACTGGTTTGGCTACTTGAGTGCAGCATGGGATGGAGCATATTGATGCCTTGTGTATGGCCTGAACATTCTACTATATTCTACTGCTTTGCAACTTTCCTGCTCATACTAAGAACTAGAGGTCAATTGGACAGCAGCATTTCTGATTGTACATAAACATCAGGCTTTGTGAATCTCAGTGTGACTACAGATCCATGGAGATATACTGTCAAGTTTACTTTTTTCTGTTATTCCACTTAGCAATAATTAAGATCCATTCCATGAGATACAGATGATAATTTCCCATCTTCTATCACAGCATGAAATTTCTATTTAGGGCTCTTTTGTCCAGTTCATCTTCAGTTCACAGAAGATAACTGAGAAGACCTCATAATTTGCTTTTAACATCAAAATGATTGTCAACCTTAAAAAAAAAAAAAATATATATATATAGAAGAGAAGAAATTGAAGTGAGAAATCAACTCATAATCTTTGTCTATGAATGTTACACTGCCGTGAAAAGGACTGAACTTCCTTAATGCTTCATTTTTAACAGAAAGCATGACAAAAAGTTCCTATCAGTGTTTAAACTGCTAAGATTTGTCAAACACAAATGGGAAAATTGTGTTTAAATAGCAGTTTCATTTTGTCCTTAATGATTATGGGAGGTGGGGTTTTTGTTTGTTTGTT
This sequence comes from Hirundo rustica, assembly GCF_015227805.2. Classification (NCBI taxonomy): domain Eukaryota; kingdom Metazoa; phylum Chordata; class Aves; order Passeriformes; family Hirundinidae; genus Hirundo; species Hirundo rustica. The sequence continues at coordinate 145,770,096 of NC_053450.1, read as the reverse complement.
TGTTTGTTTGTTTGTTTTGCAAAGAGGACCTCAGCATTAATAGATCATCTCTTTACTGAGTGACAGGAATTCTTTACTGTGCCTAGTGATTTCAGGTAGAGCAAAGGCCAGACTCTGTCTGTGGTGCCAGTAAGCGGTGTGAATACCACCGGCCTCTAGATCACAGCACTCAGTGTGAGGCTCACACCTCCCACGCTGCTCTGCCCCACCCTGGGACTTCCTACCTCCCAGCTCTGGGGGACAGGCAGCACTGCCACACTGTCCCCTGTGTGCTGGTACAGGCAGCTGCCCTGCCTGGTGACCCATGGTGGGACCACAGGGGCTCCTCCTGCCACCCCACGATCTGTGACTCTGGGCATCAGACCCAGAGATGTTGTGAGAGTGCTCTGGTTTTGCATTTGTTGCCTTGTGTTAGAAAACAGTAGCTTTCTCACCCTTCATTTTTTCAAATGTATCAACTGACATAACAATAACAACAACAATGTTGAAAACTACTTCTCCCTGAGAACTTTTCAATAGTAAGATACAGCAGACCAATGAGTCAAAATAAGATGTCCAAATTACACCTGAGAGACAGAAGGATGGGGAGCTGGTGGGTCATCTTTCCCTGACAACAAGAAATACCAAGAAACAGCTGCTGTTGAAATGCAATATTGGTTGATCCTGGCCAAGAGCCAAACACCCACACAGCCTCTTGCTCATTCCACTCTCCTGTGGAACTGGGAAGAAACAGAAGGAAGGCAAGACTAATGGATTGATATAATGATAATTCATGGTTGCTTGGCAAGACTGATACCATAAACCCAATTATCTCCCTCTTTCCCCCTCCCCAAATTTTTACTGCTGAGCACAGTGTCCTATGGCAAGAAATACTCCATCAGCTGAGGACACCTGTCCTGGCTATGTCCCCTCTCAGCCTCTTGCTCAACTCCAGCTAACTTGTTGGGGACAGGGATAGGAGAGAGAGATACAGTCTTGAAACTTTGCAAGCACCGTCCAGCAATAGCCAAAATGTTGTTATCGACCATGTTTTAGCCACTAATGCAAAACGTGAAGAGAGAAGTTAACTCCTTGCATCACATGATGCAAGTTCTGAGCTGATGGCTCGTGTTTGACATGATGTTATCCAGAATGTCTTTTCCACAGGTGAACAGACGTTCTTAATTTACCATGTGTGAATTCATTGCATTGTCAGAGAAATCAGCAGATCTACTGAGGAGAGTCAATGTGCAGTAAAGCACAGGTCCCCATATAAATATCATGCTACAATAACAAACATACTTATTGTTCTACTTGAAGACAGCTTCTGGATTATAGCTTGCTGTATGTGAAAAATGTGAATGTATTTCTCTTACTTATGTCTTACTAGTTAAACAATTTTTCTTAGAATCAATCAAACAATTTTTCATAGAACAATCTTCTCTTCGGTGTGTTTCAACAAAATTAGAATATGTTAACGGACTGGCAGATTTCAAATGCATTATAACATTATAACATTATAACTATTAAATAATTGACTTAAATTCTTCAATCTTTTGAAACATTTAGTTCAAGAACAGTTATGTGGTTTTTTAGTTATTATTATATTCAATTATAGTATTACATCAGATAAGATCACATCAGTTGGTATCTAGTGTGGTAAATTGCTCCCGCCTAGGCCAATATTTTCAAGATTACCTTGATTTCTGCTAATCAAATGTTTTGAAAACTTACTTTCACAAAAAAAGCATGGAGATTTTAATTGTCATCACAATTCAGAGCAAAGCATTTCCAAATGCCTGTTTCACTGACTAGAAATTTATTACTGCAGAACGTTCTCAGTCTTTCAATAACATAATTTTCCACTTTTTTTTTCTTTCTTACACATTGGAATTTGCCCCAGGTGCTACAGTATAAGTCAATTACAGTGGCCAAATGTAACTCGCTTTGGTTTCCCTGGGAAATTGAAATGACAGAAAAAAATGTCAGAGTTCAGAAAAAGAAAACCAATCTAGCACACTTTTATTTTGTCTGTAGAGATCTTGCATTATCTTAACAGCAGTTATCACAGAGTCCCATTGCGCTTTTTACGGGCTTTGACTGAAAACTGTACAAGCACAGATAAATCTGCTTCTAGTCAGGATGATGTTAAATTGAAATGAAGGCAAAAAAGAAATCAGGTTTTTGTCCCTTATGGTGCCGAATGCAACAAGACATTTCCAGATTTGTTTTTGTTGATGTCATTAGTAAATTGTTTACAGAGATCTAAGACAGCTTCTGTAATTTTTTTTTTTTTTTTTTAACACAGGGAATTGGTACTCATTTGAGTGCTTGTTGTGGAAAATCTGCCTGTGCCATCTTTGAAAAGTGTGTGTTGAGGTCCTTGCTACTTCTGGGAATGATGGTGAAGTAGAGACCACAAATCTACAACTTTAGTACAGAAAATAATGACACAAATGGCAGATGATTCATCTTGCCTTGGTTGGCTGAGATTCTTGTGCTGGACAGAACTCAAATCATCCTGGAGAATATACTAAGATAGGGCTGTTTCTAGCTCTGCAACTTCTGTGAATCACCTTATATCTGCAAGTTTCTTTTCTGGTTTCTACAAAACCAGTGAGATATTGACAAACTGGATGGCTGATGGATTGAACAAATTCACGAGAGGGAATGCAGAATTGAAAAAGAAGCCTTGAGGGAAATAGTTTGTGAATGCAAGTAAAATTCTACTTTGTGTTAATGCTGACTAAGATGAAATATGAAACACAAATTTGTAAAATCCTACTAAGGACATGGAACCCACCAAAAGAAACAAACAGTACAAGGATACTTTCAGCTCTTCCCTAAAGAAGACACATAGACAGTCCCAACTGCCCAGAAAGGCTAAGAAAGTCTGGAAGTGCCCTTTTCTTCCCTGAGCTCTGCATGCACTCAGCAGCCATGACTTTGGGAATTATGACTCCTTCAGTGGCCATTCTTCTCATATATTGTGGGTCTTTAATCTGCTTCTTTGGACATGTAGAAATAAGGCTGCAGTGGCTCAATCATGTTTTATAAAGCTGGTCTAGACCTGGACTAGAGAATGTAGGAGTAGTTCCTTGGCAAAGTAGGATGGGATGAAATTCGTACAGGCATTTCTTACAATTCTTACACTGAACAAGTGTAACCTCCCCTGTGCTCTCCCCCTAAATGTATTTAAAGCATCAGTTCTTGGCTCCTATAGCTTAGTTTTTTATAAAAAGTATATTTAAACATTCTTCCTTGTGCTTCTGCTTGGAAAGAGCTCCTCTAAATAAACTATAGCACTTTGTTTAAATCTGATGAGAGCCACAGTCCAGAAATCTGACAATGACAAGGCAGCTGGTATGCTGGATCTCGTGTGCATCTTTCACATCCCAAAGTCAATCACACTTCCTTTTTATTTCCCTTCATACTGAATATGATTACTTATTCTTTTCACATCAGAAAGGAGATTCTCAGCACAGAAATCTTATCTGCATTTAGGCTCCATGGTTGGAAAAGTTCCATCAGAAAATCCTGTCTCCATTCTGCTGTCTTGCAATATTCACAACTGTCCCTATTGAATCTAGCTAATGCAATTGTTGAAAGGAATGAGTGAGACAAGCCTGGATGAATTATATATGCCTTTCCCCTCTGAGCTTATCGTCTCGTTTCTGTACTGGACCCACTTCTCCATGTGTCAGAGTGAGAAAGAAGTTTATGGAAGCATCTTCACTGCTGACATCCTCATAAATACTGAGGTGTCCCAGCTGAGGTGTGCTTGCAAAGAAAGACCATCTATGCAACCATTCCATCAAAGCACTAAAGATTTCCACATAGTATGTGTCAATCAGTTAAGTCTTAACAGGAGTGAACACCAAATTTTGTCCCTGCTGGTAAGTATAAGTATTACCCATGGCTGGAGAAGAGCAGAACTAAAATTACACATACTCTGGGTTTGTTTCTTTTGACTGGAAAGCAGATTTGTTTCTGTTTCCAGTCTAAAAGTTTATGGTAGCCTTGTACAACACGAACTTGGTGTTTGCAGACCTATGAAAGTAATTAATAAATAATACTACTTTTATTGATAATGAACTCTCTCTCCCATCTGTAAGGAAATGAAAAATCAGAGAGGGCTGAATTTTTTCCTGTAAACAAAGAAATGTATTTATGAATAAATCTTCAACTCTATTGCCAATATTTTTGTGTGAACTTACTTGAGGTGTAAATATTTAATGCTTCTTTTCACTGCATTACTATTCATTTTTCTGTGTGGGAGTAAAGTCATCCTTCAATATTGTGAACCAGGTAAATAATGTATTACTTAGTCATGAAAAATGCCAGAGGAAAATAAATGAGAAGATACCTTACCTTTGGTCATCACAATGCCTGCTAGAGTTTTGTGGCGTGCATGCATGGAAGTGAAATTGTCTGTCAGTTCCTGGAACTTCTGTGCAACCATTTGGTATACGGAGTCAGCAAAATCCTGAAAGAGACAGTCAGAAAGAATTTTTTCACTTCCTTGATTGAGGAACCTGGGCATTTCTGCAGATTAATCACCTGATGTCAGCTGCTGAGAGGTCCACTTTAGAATTAAACTCCACCTATTTGAGCAAAGATAAAACTAGTGTCCCTCCTTTGACTACCTAAATCATCCTCAGAAATGGCAAAATTTAACTGCACGAAAGCTGAGACCTGTATTGACTAGGACTGGGGGTAAAGGGAAAAGATTTAGAGGCTGAACCTTCTTCCAGTCTCTTAAGACATTGGTCCAGCACCAGCTCACAGGAACTAAAAGCACTTTATTATAGTAAGCTAAAGAGGTGGACCTGTGTCCTACAGAACCACTTATTTCTGTGAGCCCACTGAAAACTTCCATCAGCCCACTGAAGACTGAGAGCTGAGTTGAGGCCTGGTTTATCAGTAAAACCCACTTATTTCTGCATTCAAAGTGAGTTTTTAATGACTCACAGCTACTAAGGCAAAGCAACCAGCTCAGGAATCTGTCAGAGGAGCACCATGATCTGTCCTGCTTCTACCTTGACAGGCCCAGGGATGATGGGGAATCTTTGCTTGCCTATCCTAGCGAAGATGTTGCTTGCAGTTCATGGGTGTGCAGTAGTCTGGGAGGGACTCCTCCTGAGCATGGCATCTCTTTTTTGAAAGGTCAAATTTTCCCATGGACTGGGAACTGGAGAGGGGTGATCTGAATCTTCAGGTATGAATGAGTCCAGTCACTAGGGAGAGTCTTGGGAAGCTGGTTACTAAAGGTCTAAAAAGTGAATTCTGTAGACTCTGCATGGATGAGCATGAACCTAAAGCAGCTCTGGTGCTCCTGAGAACACCACGACTTGGAACGATTCCCTGCTGCAATGTTCAGTATCTTTTCATTTACTTAATCTCTGCCCTTTGTTTTGCACTGAGCCTCTCAAGCATATATTAGAGATAAGTCAGTGGAAAACCCTTTGTGAGCATGAGTTGTTCTTAAAGCGCTTTGCAAGTCTGAACATAAAAAAGTAACATCCAATGATTTTTTTTTCAGACATTTGATTTCCTGTAGAGAACCAAGCTGTAACTACAAATCCTTCTGGAATCAGCTCCTAGGAGCTGGAGCTTACTCTGGGGTGCTGACAGAGACCTCCTGGCATCCTGAAATCTGGCTTGCCCCAAGTCACTGTGTCTTTGTTGGGAAAAGTGGCTCAACCAAACAATTCAATTTTTTTTTTCTTCTGGTGTTGAGATACGCTACCTGGGGGAGGTCCTGGTAAAAACAGGCCCCCTTTAATTCACCTGGTTTCATTCAATTTCACCTGGTTGCCCCGTGGAAATAAGGAAATGTATTTAAGAAGGTCATATTCATTTTTTTCCTCCCCAAACTGTTAGTGGCCATGAAAAAAGGTTGGTGTAAACCAGTGTTTTAAATTGGGAGAACACACAGCTATTTTTCAGAGGAAAGCAGGTTCTAACTCACAAATATCAGTAATGCTACTGCCATTAAGTGCCTCTGCAGGCTGTACACCATATGTTTCTACAGTTTGTTGAGGAAATTCAGCTTAATTTTAAAACATTATTATGGCAAGTGTAAAAAAATCTAATTAAATAAAACATAACAACACTTAGGCAAACCCCTTTTCATAAAACCTGGAATATTACTTTCTGTGTACAATCCTTGTAAGTGATTACAATTTGTTCAAATACATCGAGGATAGGATTTCTTTGACACAATAATTTTTCTTTGTTTCTCTAAACCTAGGTTTCCAAGGTACTGTTCTGGGAACAAACCCATTGCCCAAAATACAGTTTAATATAACATGGAATAAAATATGCTGTCTTGTTGCAGAAGAAAAAAAGAGGCACATAAAGCCTTTCTGGGAGATGCATGCAAAATCCCACACTAGAATTAGATGAAAACTAAGAAAAATTATCAGGAAGAGTTTGACAGTTCCTAAATGGAATTTCACTTTCACTGCATTCATACCTCTTCTAATCTAATTGTCCACAATCACCATGTGAGCGAGGTACTGCTCATACAGTGCTTCTGAAGGATGAATTTTGGGTCAATTCTCATTTGTCAAGCATCAAGGCACCCTTGTGATATAAATGCAATTATAGTAGCTTTACAGATGAATGAGTGAAGGCACTAAAAGGGTGAGGGACTGGTCCAGGGGAATAGCACAGAGCTGGGCACAGCCAGGTGCTCTGATTTCCTGATGCTCTGGTTAAGTGCTCAGTGCTGGAACACTGCCTGTCTTTCATAATATGAAAGTTTGTTTCTCAACTTGTTTTCCCTGCTGAAGAGTGACTTCATCCATAATGGAAAACTAAAGTGTATTTGCAGAACTGATATAACTGGGCCCCATATGGTGGACTGAAAAATCTGATCAGCTTTATTTAGACTAGAAAGACAGGGTAGGGGGAAGAGTATCTCAATAAAAATATCTGCACCAACATTTAAAAAAAGAATGAAATCATAAATTTCATCTGCTGCAGCACTGCAGTCCAATCCATGTCTGCATTTCTAGTGTACCCTCCAAATCTGCATCCCAGGGCATTTTGCGCTCATTAAGAGTTAATTAGCTCAGAGGCACATACAATTCCTAAAAGAATAATTTTAAAAATGCTAAACAGAACAAATAACTTTTAACTTTGGATTTAGAAATTCCCCATAGTCAGAGCTTTCTTTACTTCACTTGGCAGTAGGTTCCAAAGCCAGAGAGCAAAGAGACTCACTAAAGGCGAAATAACGACATGACTTCAGATAACATTTAAGGGCGATAAGGAAATAGGCATTTGCTGATCTCAAGGAGTGACCTGGGACATTAAAGAACAGTAAATCCATTAAATATGAAGCCTCTTAGCTAAAATAAGTCAGGCGAACATTTTTTTTTTTGTCTTGATTCCATTGCCTAAAAGGTTGCCAGTGAAACTACTGGAAGCAAAGGAGTAACAAAGATGAATACATGTAGGATGCCGCAAAAACAACCAAGAAGAGTGTCTAATCTGAGAGGTCATTTCCAGGATATCATGTTGCCCTGAATTTCCAAATGGATATTCCAAAATAAAATGGAAAGGAGGAAAAGGAGCAGTTTATTTTTTCAGATGGAGGAAAGTAAGAAGTGCATGGCTCATCCCTGTAAGACATTTGATACCCTGAAGATTGGTCCTTGTAGTGCAGCATTGATTTCAGAGCTTTGAATACTATGGCCCTGCCAGTGGCAGAGATGGGTGTGGCACTGGGCTCCTCACCTGTATCCATCCATGCAGCACCCTGCCTTCCCTCTAGCACACACCAGAGCAGCTATTTGGTTTCACCTAGCTCTGTGAAATGAAATGAGTGACAGCATTTCTGCCTATTTAGAGCCTTTAGACTGGTTCTCAATGCTTCTTAGGAAACCTTAACTGGTTACATACATATCTAATGCACACAGGACAGATATGGTGGAGATAAGAGTGGCTAGATTCACCCTTGCTCAGTTTAGAACCACAGATTTCATTCCAGATATTCTCTAGCTTTACTTTTAAGCAATAATACTAAACTACTAAAAGATACATATCCAGATGGTTATTCCTGAGGGGATATAAACCAGAAAAATCCAACTATTTCTGGCTATTGTGAGTCTTGTTGAACTTTTAGGATCCAGGCTAGACTATATTATCTGCCATCAGAAGTAACTTATCAACCATATGTAAAAGTAACGGTTCTTTTCTTCTATCAAAACAATCTCAGAGAAAAGTTGTGTTTGGTGATACCACAGCTCCTACTGCCAGAAATGAGTGAAAATAAAAGTCTCCATCTGGAGTAAATACAAGAGCCAAATACATCTTGGCAGCTTCTGGACAGCTATCAGGTTGGTAGAAGAAAAAGGGAAAATTTCCAAAGATGAGGGAAAAATAAGAGTAGAAACTTACCCTGTGAAAGAGAAATTCAGTGCAATTAATAAAGGTGCATGCAATTGCTCTGATCATGTAATAGCAGAGAAAATGCAACTTGGGGTAGGGGGACATGGATAAAGAAAATAAAAAAAAGACGTGGACAGTCAGAAATTTGAAATTTTTTTCCAATATACATGGGAGAATAAATGCTCAAATGCTTCTTGAGTGTTGAACTGAGGAGGGACTTATGCATAGGGGTTTAATCTCCTTGGAACACTGGGGTACAAACCACCACTGAAGCCAGTGGAAGTATTCCTGAGTCTCAGATGTTCCAGACAAGACCCAAGTGGCAGGGATGGGAACACAAGCATGCCCATACCTTGGCCAGACAGGGTGAGACCCATCACTCTGGCTTTGGGTGGATGTTGGGAGCAAAAAACATGACTCAGGGGAAGAAGTGACCATCAGGGTGCTGAGACTTTTTAAAATGCCCTGCTTTGATTTGCCTGCTATCAAAATCTTTTCATAGGTCCTCACATATAGTCTTCTGTACAAAAATTAATTGTCTCAGAGACAAATGTCAATCTTATGAATACAGTAAGTGATACAAGTAAGGCAAAGAAAACAGCTTGACCTCCATCCAAATCTGCCCTAGGTTGCACTCAAACCTTGAACATTGCCTAAATGCCCCCTGCCTCTGATGGAAACAAATTTCTTGCTCAGACGACCGGCAGAAGAAAGGAAAACATAATGCTGAATTGTTCACTGCGAGATCCTACAGTACTTAATGAGCTGTATTTTAACATATACAAGGAGTCTGCAAAGATGAAAAATAGATGTCATTACTATTAAAACTGCACTGTGTTGTCTGAAGTATTCATCTGTCCTTGATTACTATATCAAATTACTTGTGTTATTCACAAAGGAAAATCAAACTTTAGATCACACCATTACGGAACCAAAAACTTTTAGGGATTTCTCAGTACTAATATTTCAAATGGTATAAATAATTAAATGTGCTCAAGTTTGCAATGGGAGTCTTCAGGGTAAAACTGACATTCAACAGGAATAGTAAGGATATTAAAATCAATAGATTATAAAGAAGAAAGCCTTTAGTAAACATTTTCTATTGAAATCCTGTCTTAGGGTTTGTAGGGTTGAAATATCAAAAAGGTTAGATTTGCATATGGATGGGAAGAAAAATTCTACTATACAGATATCACTAAAGGGTCTGTTCTTGATGTCTCCCAAGTACTTTATTTCCAGAACCTCACTGACATTTGGGGGCTAAATGTTGAACAGGACAAATGGGGATCAGGTTGAATTAAGTTCACAATTCTTTCCACAGATAAAAGGAGCTGCACACCTAGTCCTTTTCACTGTCTGAGAAGGAAACACACACTCACTGACAGCGGGATTTTGTATGTTTTTCCTGCAGGGAACTCTCACTGTCTAAATGGGAAGGCAGGAAAACACAGCACAGAGATCAATTCTGAAGAGCTGCTCCTGGTCAGAGTGCATAGCAAATTGCTATACAACACATTTTTAGCCCAGGCTTGTAAATAAGTTTGCTGTAGTTAGCTGGAGATTCATTCAGAAGTGATTGTACCCTCAAGTCAATGAATTAGTCAGGCTCTTCCCAGGTACATCAACTTCAAGATGCAGCCTTGAGCAGAGAAATAGCTGAGGGTCATAGGTTGTCCATCATCATCAGTCTTCTGAAGAAATCAACTCAGTGCCAGGGGCTCTCCCAGCACAGCGGAGAGCACTGAACAAGGACCTAGAGGAATGAAGAGGCAGGATGACCTGTGGACAGAAGGAAGGAAGGAAGGAAGGAAAGAGGGCAGCTGGTCACAGGCACGGGGCTGGAGGCTGGGCTCATTCCTTGCCCTCCTTCCTGATGGCCTTGGTGCAAACCACCTGTTTTGCCATGAGCCCTCTTTATCCAGAGGTGAAAGGAGACAACTTTTACCCACCTTTCAGGGAAACTGTGAGGCAAATGGCACTGTCAGTGATGAGACTCTCCAAGCAGAGTCACACAAGGACTTCTGCAGCCAGACTGGAGGCTGCAGTCCACAGCCTGTCATAACTCAGCCTTCCTTCAGCATGTGCAGGCATTTGCAGATTATTACTCAAAGAACAAGGCTCAGCCAGGGAATTCATAGTAGTTCTTTCCTTGAGATGTGCAGTAATTATTTCTCTGTGATCATAACTCCTACAGTATTGATCATTATGTCTAGTTCTGGCTTACCCCTCAGGGTCAGTGTATATGGGCTCTGTTTTATCTTAGATGGCCGTGGTTTTATTTTCTCTGGCTGTATGCTTCATTTTAGCTGAACGTGCTGATCTATCCTGGGTACATCCTGATTCAGAGAGGTCTTCTCAGTCATGCTTCTTAGAGGGGGATGGGGCATGTGCTGCACAGGCTGCATGTGGCAGCAGCTGGGTACACATTTCCACACGGAGCTTTTAATGAAAACTCCAATAAAGCCCTCCTGACACTACGTATCCTCACAGTTTTCTTATCAAGACTGATGAGGAAGATCAACTGGTCCTATTGATTCAGTCAAAAGAATCACTTTCACCACCCTCCCCCATCTGTTCATAGTCCTATTACAAATGTTTTAGCTCCATATGATGCTGAGCTATGAATTCCTCAATGAATTCCTTATTTCTGTAATCATCAAATGTCCCAAATTTGCTTTGCATTTATGAAGGCTCCTCAGTGGCCTAGCTGACCTCGGCTGACTTGGCAGCTTGTCCAGACTGTGTGATCAGCTCCTGGGCTCAGAGTGATTATTTGCTGTCTGCTTCCCTCTCCTCCCTCACCCTGGCTGGAAGCTGATTGCTCTGCTAATTTCCCAGGCCCCACAAAACATATTTGCCTCCACGCTGTTGCTTCTATCATTAGTGATCATTTACTAAATATCAGCACTGTGCTGGCTGCTGTGTGAAACAGACTTTGAAGACAGTCCCTGTGTGGCAGACAGAAGAATGATGAAATGCCCCAAAAGATTCAAGAATGGGATTAAAAAAAGAGGATTCCTTCTCTCACCCATTTTTCTTTTGTGCTTCACAGTAAACTTAGGGCTTTATGAAAATGATAGCACTGCTTGTGCTGGATTTGGGAGGGTAGAGCCTGCATGGAAAAATCAAATTGAAAATGGGAGGATTGGTTAAGGTCCATCTTTGGTAAAACTTGGCATTAGGTTTCCCAATGACCTCTTTGGGTTTTAGATTCGACCCTATTTTAATGAATGGGAGGTCTGCTAAAAACATATAATCAGACTTTGATGAATTGTTCATACACCCAGCATATGCTCCAGCAATGCTTAAAGGCTGTGGTAGGTTTCTCACTTATATGTTTCTTGAGTGGCTAAATGCCAGCTGAACCACAAAAGGAACCACAGAAGTCTCCTGATAAAATCTGTTGTAAATATTTTCAGTGAAATTTTTAGTCATAACAGGCAGAGAGGAACTGTTCAAAAGTCCACAGAAATTTTCTTAAAATATTGAATTTTTACACACAAATATCAAGTTTGAAATTGGGGAAACATGCCCTAAGCTTTATGGGGGTATTTGGGGATGAAAAATTTAGAAATCAAAAGCTATGATGCAACTTCTTCCATAATGAAAAGGTTTCTGAATTTGTACCTGAGTACCACTATGGGATCCTGTAAATGAGATTAATCAGTATTAAATATCTCAAAAGATAGGTGTAGCCACAGTAGGAAGTATAAAGATCAAAGTGAAACTTATTCTACAAGCTCAGTGAAAAAAATTGGTCTGTTTTCTCAATATATCCCTTGACTACAGGGAATAAATCAAACAATATAACATATCTTTTTATTTGTCTCAGAAACCCCTGGAGTGACTGAAAGAAAATAGAACACATAAAATAAGCATAATTTTGAAAAAGGAGTGGCTGTCAAATCCAAATGCCTCAGCTCCTCCAAAAAGTACAGCTTTCTATTTAGTAGAAAACCATTTTGCATATAGGTTTAATTAGAATCCTTAAATTTACATTAGTGTGCTAATGTTAGGATGCTAATGTAAGGGCCTCTCTACTTGAGGTTGATTCATTGCTGTCTGCATTCATCTTGCTCTAAGGAGATACTACCAATAAGTAGCATTTCAATGAATTTAGAGGAAACAAGTTTTTCCACTGACATGAACAGTTGTTCCCTAAAGGAGGCCGTGCTAGGTTGCCAGCTTTGCTCCTTCTGCATACAGCTCTGGTAATGAAGAATGTCCACACCAATTAAGTCAATACTGCACCTGCTAACAAACACCACAAAGGAATGGTTGGTTGTTTGCCTTTTTTCTTTCCTTTTACTGATCATTAATCCAAAGCCTTCTTCCTAGAGAGGGACACATAAGGTTGGCTGCAAGTGCTGAATAATTCAAAAAACGAAGTAGGGTTTGCTTTGCAGCCTTGTGCCTGCTTTAGGACAAGCCTCAGGTGTCGAGCTGTTGTACACTACAGATATTAAATTAGCACCAATGGGTTTACTTTAACGTGATAAAAGCTCTATAAAGCCACCAGTGTCGAGGAATGGCTAACTCTGTAAAAATGCTTTTATGGACTCTATGAAAAAACTTAGATTTTAGATTCATATTATGAGTTGCCTCTCTTTAATAAAATCAATCCTTTATCTGAGAAATGTCTTTTCAGTTCTCAGTTTCCTTGCTTTATCTTGCTTAGGTGCATTAAAATGAATATCCTTTGGAAACTGACGGTGGCAAAGCCTTTGTCACTCACAATTCTCTTGGCTTTTTGAGGTCCACTCTCTTCCCAAAGCCTAACCAGTTCGCAGCTCTTGGGTAAATGCTCAAAGCAGGGAGAGAACAGTGCTTGCTCAAATCCCTTGAGCATGATTTTGAAAATCTAGGCCTGTGTGTTTATGGTTCTCATTAATGGTCTGCGCTATTAAGCGCCTTTCCCGTCACACATGGGCTTCGTTAGATAAAGTAGGGAGCAGCCAGTGTCCAAAACAAATTTAATCTATTCTGAACTGTTGATCCCAGCAAGGCATGACACGACTCAACTTTCTGAATCACTGAAGAGCAAGGCACATAATACTTTGCGTGGCAATTACTACACAGGCACTGGATTTTTGCTTTCTTGTTGTTCAAAATTTTCTTGTCATTTGCTGTAATGATTCTTGAAATTTGGCTGTAACCTTTGCTAATAAACTTTCCCTTGGCTGAGAGGGGTGGTAAGGGAAACTACATTTCATCTTATCTCACCCCTCTTTGGGCTTCTTCTCAAATGTGTAACTAGCAGGGATAGCTCTCATCGTCCCTGGTGGCTTTGTGCTAGGAGAGGCAGAACCACAATTTAACCTGAATCCCAATTGCCACTCAGGCACCCTCAGGGCCTGGGAGGGACTGGTGTGTGCCTGGTGCCAGAATTAAAAGGGCCCTTCCATGATTTCCTGTCCCTTACTGGATAAACACAAGTAATTAACACAACACTGCTGTATAAACACTTTTTTTTTTTTTTTTTTTTTTTTTTAAATGCCTGCCAGGAACATGCATTTGAAGCTAAAAAAAAACCCAAAAAAACAAAACAAAACAAAAAAAAAAACCCAAAACAATCTTTTGGCCCATATTCTAAATCCCAAACATTGTTGTCCCATCACCTTCCCATCCATCTCCACTCAGGAAACTCCTAACCAAGTGTTCACACCTATAATCTGAGAATGTAATTTTTAAACCTTGTGACAATACTCTTGGGCAAAACCTGTTGCCTCAGCAGACTCAGCTGTAAGCAAGAGCTCAGGGCCAGGAGCCATGAGGCACTGTGTGGGCTGTCCTCCACAGGATGACCTTCCCTTGTGACCATTCCCGTCAGGGAGGTGTAAAATATCTGCCTGCAGTTAAGTGCAATGTCACAGTTTTCAGTTAGAGCTTGTTTTTTTTACAGAAAATAAAATATTTTAGAAAAAATTCTCATCGTGAGAACGTTGTTTTAAGTGATTTATTCTCAGTGGGTAGTAAAATAAGAGCTTCATGTGAAGAAGAAGAGGAATAAATGGATAAACCCAGTAGTTAAATTGAAAATTATTATTTCTATTTATTGATGTACTTACAGAAAAATATCAAAGCAATTTACCTATAAATTGACCAAACCCTATAAAATTTATGTAAGAAATGTAAATATATTTATTCTCATAAATTGATCATTAAATTGAGAGACAAACAATCTGGTCCAATATTTTGTTCAGGTAAGTCAGTGTCAAAGTCAAGAAATGTACAATTCTTCCTCTACAGAAAGAAAGAAAAAGGCTAATACAAATATGAATACACTTCTTTTACCAGCACATTGTATTTGAGGAATGTTACCTCAAAGTATCTTGAAGGGGTTTGGCACTACACATCTGGGCTCCTTTTTACAGCTGTGGGGTAAGAAAAAATATGAAATTCCGACAGCAATTTTGGAGGAAAAAGAGGAATACCCAGCTTCATACCTAGCTTTCAGAATATATAAAACTGTCTCACCAATCTGTGTTTCTAAGGTAATCGCTGGTTGTTAGCTCACTTCGTAAGCTGCACAGAACCTAAAGGGCACTCCAATAAATTACTTTCAGCACATTTCTCTCTCCTGCTCTGCTCACAGGGATCCTCAGCCAGGAGGAGCTGGCACAGAAGCCTTGTGATACCCTTTTCAGTCTATGAAACTGTCCTGCCAAAACCTGAGCAATAGGGGTGTAGAACACAAGGGACACACAAAATTCTTGGACTCAAGAACTGATTAATATGGACAGCAAGGTAAAACGTTCTGCTTGGAATTTCTGAAAATAATACAAGCAAGTAAGTGAAGGATTTCAAGGCTGTCTGCCATTGCACCTTTGTCTTCATGTCTTTCTTCTCCCTTTCTTCTCCTATGATTGCTATTTAACCATTTTCTTCACTTCTGTGGAGTCAATCTGTACTTTGCCTCACAGAGGCATTGCATAGGTGGTCTGGAAACCCAGACAAACTATTAAACAAATCGAAGGCTGTCCAGTTTCTGATAACACCAAAACTAATTTATTTTTTGTTTATACTCCACTGCCTTTGACAAAGCTTCCTCTAGAGATTTATATCTCCATCCTTACTGCCTTCCAACTGTTTGTCATTTTTTTTTGCTTTGCAACTGACAAAAGAAAAAAAAAACACCCTGACATCAACCTTGGAAGAGGTACTGAGTACAGAAGGTTTTTTTTTTTTCAGATGTGATAAAATCTTGCCTAAAACCATGTCCAACCTTTTCAGCAGAAAGTCCAGATGGCTTTGCAGCCTGTACAACAGACTTTATCCACTGATGCTTCTCTAAGTGTCAGCAGGGTGTTGTCTTCCAGAACTAGTAAATGTGCAATGAAAGGCAGCTCTGAGGGGAGAAATAAACACAAACAAAAACCCCTCTCACTTAAATCCCCTGCTTCCTCCCAAAAATCAAATTAATCTGAGAATTTCTACACAGATCTGACTGAAAGTTCCCTCTGGGTGGAGAAAGGCTTTGCAAACAACTGGAGGTGTAAGGGATGAGGTCGCGGTTCCGGCGGCTCCGGGGTGAGCAGTGATTTACACCCCCACTGCTGGCCTGCTCACCCTTGCCTGCATTGCAAGTATTTCATCTACAGGATCAGGACCCTTCCTGAGTCTACATACAGGCTTCAAACTGCAGCACCTCATAATGCTGTTTTTGCTGTGGTCAAATTAGCACAAAGAAGCATTTCTGAGTGTGAATGGCAGGCAGGGAATGCAGTGGGTGAAGGCTCAGGGATGTGGGGTGAGTTTCTGCCCCTGTGCTGGATCCCCTGCAGCCTGATGATGCCATCAGTCCCTGCCTCAATTTCCAGTCTGTAAAATGGGAACACTCAAGAAGTCATGCATGTGACTTCTTTGACATAGGTGAGGGTCAAAGTACTGTTTTACTTCAGTTCATGGCCCAGCTCTGTCCTGCCCACCCCTCCACTCTGCACAGCACCTAGCTTTAGATGTAGGCAGTATGGGAATACAAGCAGAAAAGCCACAGCCAGCACTGGCTGTGTGGCCATGCTGAGCCCTGAGAGCAGCTGGATCCTGCACCCAGCAACACAAGCACAGAAGGTGTCGACACCAGGAGAAAAACTGCCCAATCTTGGTACCACTTCTGAGTCCTGAGAGGGAATCAGGAGGAATAAAAAAAGCTCCAACTGCTAGCTCACGCAGCTACTGTCATTTTAACCACCACCTGTGTCATATGGTTAACACTGCAGCCACTTCACTGGTGTTCCTGATTCTGTTAGAACTGTGTGGCTTTGTGGTTGGCAGCAATCTTCAACCTTGCTCCATGTCTGTGCAGAGTTTATCCCAATGCAGGTGTGTTCCAGGGCACCTTGGTATGACTGCAAGGTAAATAATAAGTGATAGAAATAGTGGGGAAATTCTCAGAAGTAAAAAAAAAAAAAAAAGAAAAAAAGAAAAAAAGAAAAAAAAAAAAGAAAAAAAAAAAAAATCAGAGTACAAAAAGCCCTTCCAGCATGTCTCCAGTTTTGTTTCTCGTTGACACACTATTCTTGTTCTGAGCTGACAGCTGCAGTCCAGCCTTTGTCAGGTAATTAATCTGGGTAGTTCATTTCCACAGGTGAGTAGCAGGTTGGCACAGTCTCCTTTAGCAGTGGCTTGTGGGTTTGTTTTTTTTTTTTCTCTTTTCAGAACAGTGTGGGTCTAAAAGTGTGCAGGTATGCGTGTATGAATATGGCACACAACACACTGACCTGTCCAGTCATTTTCTCCTTTCTCACTGCAGTTATATGCTGCAGGTCTAACTCCTGTGCTTTGCAAAGTGAATGGAAGGAAACTTCAGACAGGAATTTAAAAGCATCAGACTTGCTCTCATTAATTACAATCGACAAAACATCAAAAACCTCTGGGTTTCTTTGCAAGCTTGAGCACTGCTGGTCTGATTGACACAACAACTTCTGTGTATGTGATTAAAAATAAGAAAAAGAGACCGTGAGAGACAGAGAGAAACACTGTATCTCTTGGCAGAGAAATGGTGGGTGATCTACTGCCTTTAACACTTGATTAGTTGGGAAATAATGCAGTTATATTAATATGTAAGCACATTTTCTTTTATGCAATGCAGACAGTGCACTGTGAGGTCACTGATCTGGGAAATATGATTCTATGGGTCTAGTGTCAGTAGAAAAATATCCTTTCACCAAGTACTTACACCTTCAAGGCCTCCCTGAGATTCATAGAGCCACTTTCTTCTCTTTGATGGTTTCTCAACACTCTAACATTGTGCCCCAAGATGTCTCTCTTGATAAATGGTTGGGTAATACATGGCTGGGCAACACAATTGTATCTCAGTCTCTCTGTCCCCCATGGCCAACACAGGCTTTCTTTATGTCTTCTTTATTACATTCCTTCTCCCTTAGATTTCTTCTTCCTTGTTCTTACAATCCAGCATGTTCTTAAAACCTAACCTGCATATTAGTCTGTTTTAGCTGTGTCCTAGGGTACCACACCTCTCTGTTGCCATGGGAAATCAAGAGATAGTTCAGTTCAGATTGTGCTGTGAAAGGATGCAATTCATGTCACAAATGTTTGTCTCCTTGATTAGTAATACAAACAGCGTGGTGAACTGTAACATGTCTCTGTCAAGGATAACAAGCTTTAGTCTGGAGGGACAGAGTGCCCTGATGGAAAAGTGGTGCAATGATCCCCAGGGAGAAGGCTATACTGGGAGAAGCCTGTTAGGAAAGGTGAATTTAAGAAACTGAGCATTCTTCACCTTTTCTTGAATGTTTGGGGTTACTCCTAGACATACACTCATGAGCTACCTGCATTTCCAGTGGTCAGTCCACATGGTCATGCAGGACCCCTGAGTGATGGTCATATTTTGGTCATCTCTTCCCATACAAGATTATTTCTCCCACTGACTCTATAAAGAGTCCTGATCTACTGGCTCAACAGCAGATTGAATTGGTTGTCTACCCCTTCAGTTTGAGTGCTGCAGTAATACTGAATAGGTACTAGCAGTAGGAGTTGAGAATAAGGTGATTTCCTTACACCTGGAATTGGAATAAAATCCCCTCACCTATACAGCATTTAGCTCTACATTCATCACACTGCCATGCTTTTGTAGTGAAATGTTCAGATGCTATTGCAATGTCCTAGATATTAATTTTCATTGCCAGTAACAGGAGTCCTGTGCACTTAACACTGTCCTTGGAACACAGTAAAAATATGTTTCAGCAGCTAATGAAATTATCACAGACCCTTTGACCCGAAAAACAAACAGAATAAGAAAGGCTTACCCTTGCTGGCTAAAGTGATGTGGTGCAGCTGTATTTTATCATGTACTTTATATATGTGAATATATATATATACATATATATATATATATGCATATGTCATGCCAAATTGTAGATTGCCATTTTATATATATTAAGGTGGCTAAGGAGGCTTTTTATAGATGACATTTCCATCACATCTCAGCAAATGTTTTGCTAAAATCTATGCAATGTATCATGTATTTTATGGTTTCTTTAGCACATATAGGATTTAACTGCTGGCAGACTAACACCAGCTTCTAACAGAGATGTAGCAGTGTTACCATTTTTCCCTAACCAAACTTTCCCATCTTAGACTTCATTGTTTGTTTTTTGTCCTTAGTATTTTTTTGTTTACCTAGAACTGAAAAAGCCTACAAAATAAATTCTCACCAAAGAGGCACAGAGAAATTGTTCAAGGCGAGGATGATGGCAAATATCTCATGGGACAACTGGGAGACTTGAAGGAAATTACTGTTATTGCAAAATATATTGCCATACCACAGAAAAGGACAAATCATGAGCTTCCCTTGTGCTTTTTAAGTATCAGGCTTGCAGAGGGAGATGATTGGAGGTCTTTGAAGAACTCATTCTCATTGCAGGCACAAATTGCAGATGTAAGGTCCTCCTTTTATGTTTTGAGGTGTTGCACATCTTTGGTATAGGCATGAGAGACCTGGACAGAAGCTGTAATCATTTTGTTGAAGCAGCTATGGAATTCCTGTGCCTCAGTTTCTCTACCTGCCTTTATCTACCTGCAGTTCCCCAAGAATCACCCCTCTTTTAGCCTCAGTAAGTAAATTTCTGGGGCAAAGCGAAGCATTGCAATTACAGTGTCAGCATGTCACCAACATGGGACAGGTCATCATAGAGACAAAATCACCATTTTTTTCCTTTGCAGGTGAAATTCAGCTGTACAACCAATGATACAGCACATTCAACGCCAATGGGAGATGACACCCCAAACATATCCTTCTATCTTTGTCCCCCTGGGTTTAAAATAAATGGGCTATGGTGCTAATTTTGCTTTCTTGGTTGCCCTGCAAGGAAGGCAGAGGACTGCATGGACTGTCACACCTTACAGGAGGGGAGACAACCACTTTTCACTATGTAGCTCCAGCAGCAGCCACTGGCTTTGTGTACTGGCTGATAGAAAATCATCAACCATGAGCTCTCCAGGAAGTTACACACACGTCCTACCAGAAATACAGCAGACTTTGACCAGACATCACTGGTCAGAGACAGCCCCTCGGCAACAGTTTTTGGGCATGGGGCTCCATCACAGCCAGCAACACCAGTGCCATTAAGGACTACTTCTTTTAAGGAGAAAATAGCTTTCTTGGTCTTATGGAGACAGTGGGCTGATTCTGTTTCTGGTTTTGTGTCTGGCAAGAGTGTTTTTGCAGCTTGCAGCAGCTCCACAGGCTTCACACTTCACATGGAGTGTTCCAGGCCAGGTTAGATGGGTGGCATCCCTGCTTATGACAAGGGGGTTGGAACTGGATGAACTTTAAGGCCTCTTCCAACCCAAACTATTCTTTATTTCTGTGATTCTACATAATGCAGAATACAGGAGGAGCCCTCTTAGCTGCTGATGTTGTTTTTTCTCCCCTGGAAATTCAAGGATTCAGGAACACTCATAGCACAGCATTTCTAACAATCTCTTAAGAGATTAGCAAAGCCAAGAAACACTTCAATCTACGCTGAGAATTTTAGTTTAGAAGCCTCAAATGTAAAAACCAGCTCCAAAGGCATGGACTAGCACTATTAGAAGAAGAAATAAGCACTTATTGAGGACTGGAACACATTTGTGCCACATTTGGCAAAGGAACTGCAGCTGCTGACGTCCTCAATTAGTAAGAATGGGGCGAGCTACATTCATTTTCATGTGGCAAGCCCCGTTGTACATGGCTGAGACTGCCATCCAACATGCTTTAATTTTAGTGGAGAAAGCACTTATAAAACCAACTTCTAAATCCGCCATCACCAATAATTTCAGAAAGATTTTTCTTTCCCCCTCCCTCAAAGCCTTTCTGCTAGAGTGCAGAGATTTTACTACAGAAAGAATTCAGAATCTGAGCCAAATTTTGGATAAATCTACTGAGACTTTTACCTTTGCTTAAGCAGGCTTTGGTTTAGACTTCCTGTCTTTAAAAATGGAACACTTCTGCTATTTTATGAGTTCAGCTTTTTATGCAAAGCTTTTAAAACTTTTTCTTGTGCATTTAATTTCAGTTTATAGCTGTAGAAATTCAGAATAGCTAGTGGCTATCAGTGATGCCTACCAGTACATTTTTTTTCAGGCCAACTAGCATTGATAAATACCTGTAGCATGTATTTTGCTAACTAATATTATTTCTAAAAATCTCAATGACCAAAAATCAGTGACTCAGAACTTACTGCAGGGGATTGCAAATAGCAGCTCCCAAATATGGATTGCAGAGAGACTGTAAACCACCATAGGAAAAAGGAGTGGGGTATTGAAATAGATTCTTGAAAAAAGCAAGAGGAGATGACAACCAATATTCCTTGTCCTCTACCTTTCCTTACAGATTTTTTCCTTCTTCCTCATGCACTACTTGCTTGTTTACCATTATTTTTCCTCTACAGCTTTTTACTGCTTCTTCTGAATAACACTGATGCTCTTTACAAAGGTTTATCTTGTTATCATGCACAAGCTTTTACCTTCCAGAGGGTACCCTTTTACCCTCCAGATGAGTTTTTTCATTTCTTTTTTCTCCTGATGCCATTTCTAGTCTGCTTGGAGTAAAGGAGAACTTGAGCAGTACAGGTACACGGCATAAGGGAATGAGAGGGGAATACTATGATGCTGGATCTGGGTGGTACAACCTGGAGCTGGATAGAGACAGAACCTGCCACAGAACATGGAGCCAAGGATGATACTCAGAGCACACACTGGAGAATGTGATCATCCCCGTAATCAGTCATGAGACATTTCCAAACAGATTAATATCATGGGTATTGTTGGTCCTCGGAGAAGGTCTACTGTTAGCAAGCCCTGGCTTTGGATCAGGTACTGCATGAGGAGGGACAGCATGTGACAGGAATTAAGCTCATTTCCTTCAGTGACTTTTCAGCTTTACCCTAATTTCAGAGCCTGCTCACAGCTCCTCACCACCACCCATTGGTGAGCAGAAAAATAGACCAGCAGTGGGAAAGTCATTGCTCTGTAGTTTACAAAAATTGGAGAATTCCATCCTAAATACCCGCTATTGTACTTTTTGTGGGACACAAGGAAAAACTTTCAATCATATTTGAAAATTAATAATAATGAAAAGTCCTGAAGACCAAGATAAACGATGTGGATTAGATAGATGGATGAAGGCAAAGGGGCTTTTTTGCTGAGACATGCTACAAAAACCCCAGGTATCTAAGACTGCACAACTTTACCAATTTTACTTTTTTTTTTGCTTCCTAAGACCCTCCTTTTACTTTACTCCCAAGAAGTGCTTAGCTGAGGAGCAGAAGGGGCTGCTGTACCAACTCCAGAGTGAATCAAGATGCTGAGAGTCCCAGTATGGACATATCAATTGCACAGGCAGATGGGTGCACATGTGCAAATAACATGAGTTTGGCAGCGGCTGGGAAACGGCCCTGCCCTGCTGCATGGATCCTCTTGGATCCGTAGGCACATCCCACCCCATGGGCACTGTTCTCCTACCCCTTCCCACACGTCTGGGCACGCACCGTGGCTGGGTGAGCGCGAAGCAGCCGGGTGTCACCTCCGCCAGGGCCAGCGTTTCCAAAGCCTCCCAGCAAGCCATACATCGTCAAATATTGACACGGCTCCACTAGACTGCCACTCCTGACATTTAAGGTATAGCTTGAGGTGCTCTTGCTTTAATTCTAAAGAGTCAATGAGGGATCGAAGGAAATGTATTTGTCCTGTCAATGTGCAGTGTGACACGCCTTGAACTGGCCAGGGGGGAACTACAGGGCTGCCAAATTCCCACCAGCTCTTTCCTTGGCATTGCCCAATTAAGAAGACTAAGGCCAGGATTTTAGTCAGCGAGTACTGCTGCATGCCCTCCAACATTTCAAATATTTATCATGTTAAATATCAACTTGGAGAATATTGCGTTCATTTAAACTTTTCACGTTCCAATGATTTTTTATTATTTCCATTGACCAAAATAAATGAAGAAAATGTTTCAGACTATACATGAAAGCATGTAAAAATCAGTAACTGGATTTTAAAAGATCTAGAATGTCTTGAATACATTCATTTTTCAAACATTTTTCTCTGATCTTTAAATAGCTTTTCTTGGAGCGTAACTTTTTTTTTTTTTTTGAAAAGTCAAATACAGAGCATTAAGGGTATAATTACCATTTTAATTATAACTCAATCATCCTATCTACTTTGCATAGAAATTACAGCTTTTATGTCAGGATTTTGGGTATTCACAAACATTCAGGAGTAATTAATGCTAGAGATTTTCACTCTATATGAACTTTACTTTGTAGCACTCACTTCAACTGGACTTCATTCAGATTGTGTAAATATACTGAATTTTACATTCATGATTTTCAAGCAAAAATCTTGCTACTAAATATCTGTAAAACTAAGACCAAAAAATCAAAACTTGACAACCTTGAAAATGTATGTTTCCCTCTTCAAATGTGATCCATGCATGTAAATATGGCCAGATAAAATTCAAGGGGCAGCAACGAAAAAATTCCCTCCAATCACTCTCTGACTAGACTCAAGGAATATTTCTGATAATTTTACAAATGCTTCTGGAAGGTATTTAAAATTCAAAATTTTATTTCCAGATGGCTCTAACATTTTTCCTGTTTGAGATTTTATTAAAAGAACTTGTTTTAAAAGATTTATTTTAGTAAGTGAGTTTACCTCACAAACTTGCCTGTTGTATCCCTCTGCATTTAAAAGCATATGTATGGGTGTGGGTGTACATGTGAAATTGAGCAAAAGCAATTACAACAAAGCTGCTTTTCATACGGTTAATGCCACGATATCAGAATTAAGCAACTTCTCCCTTTCAGTGTCAAAACAGAAAATAAAGTATTTTATGGATGTATATACATGGAAATAAAATGATCCTCCATTTACAAATGGGCACTGTTTCTTCCTTTACTGACTTTTTGTCCATTCTGCATGTCACAAAAGACTATTCTGTGCTTTTATATCATCCTCCACATGTTTTGTTTTGCAGTGTGCTGGAGCAGCAGATGCCTTTTTTCTTTCCTTTAAAAGCGTGATAAAGCTATACAAATTTGTCTCACAGAACATGTCCTCTGTTTTTGTTTGGACATTAAGGATATCATGACTCTTTAACATTCCTGGCTCATGTATTTCAGGAGAGAAAAGACTATTCTCACAAGAACAAAGCTCTGGCTCAAGCTGCAGTGCTTCACCCCCCAGAAGTCGCCGTCTTTGTGTAGTGCAGTGGGCTCTTCTGCACGAGGAATTGCTTTTGCCTTCAGTGAAAGCTTTGCATGAAAGCCCAGGCCAAATCAAACCCGTCGTCTGGGAAATGCTGCGGGATCTGGAGGGAAGATTCATGATGCTTATTATCAGCTGGCACTTAAGACAGATGTCTCACACTCTCAGTTGTGCAGCTACAAGTAGGTTACATCTGAAATGCACGTGATTAAAGCATTTGTGCCAAATCACATTGGGCATTCTGCATATATATGTGTAAATAGCTCTAACTTTTTTGATGGATGAATGAAAAATATTTTATTATACCCATCAACAGTGTAAAGTGAAGGTGAATAGATTTTACACTTGGACTGTTCCGTGTTCTTGACAGTTTTGCAAACAGCCCTCTCAATCTCTCTCTGTCCCTAATCTTTGCCAGATAAAACTAGGATCCTGAAGTAATTTTAATGCTGGTATCTGAAAATAAAATAAAAAGAAAGGAGACATAAAATGGGAGGCAGAAAACAGATTTTATCAAAATCATCCAGCTGGTCTGACTTGGTGTTGACCTGCACACTGTATAGTCACTTACCCCAGGGCTACAGAATTTCATACTGCCTGGCGCCAGGGAAGAATTCAGAAATGTCTAAACCCATTGATTTTCTATCAACTTGAGTCTTGTCCACACAGAAAACTTGCACCTGCTGAATTTAAATCAGCTGTTAATCTCTGTATGAAGCTAAAACAGTGTAAGTCCATATGCGGCTGTGTTATTGTCATGTACTTACAAACCAGTGGGGAGACAGGAATGGGAGCTCTGTTCTCCCCTCCCCTTCTCACTTTTTAAGCAAGAGTCAATCATAATTTCACCTTCAGGCTCTGGAAAGCAGGACTTGGGCTGACAAGAATGACTCCAGTTACGCTGCTGGGCAGGTTTCTGTCTGTTTCAGCACTAGAGTGAGAGGCGAAGCAGAACCTGCTGCCCAGTGGGAGTTCTCCCAGTGCACAGGGGCTGGGCAAAACTTCCTCCTGTCCTCCTGTCCCTTTGTTGTCCCATTCCTGTCCCTGCATCCAGACACTGCTGATCCAGCACACCATGTGCAATAGGGACAAGCTAGACTAAATCCAGATGGCGTACACTGTCCGGCACAGCCTTAGCTAGGGCATTCTGCTTGGTAAGGGACAGAGGGACAGACTAAGTCAGGGCTGTGGCAGAGCCTATCCTGTCCTGAAGGGAGTGGGCTGGGCTGCAGCCTGGTTTAGCTAGTGTTTGTGGAGGAAGCCTGCTCCTGTCTGCTGCCAGGGCCCTCACACACAGTCCATGGTGGCACTCGGCCAGGACTGCTGGGCACAGAGGGGACCGCAGCCCCTCTCAGTTGCTGCAGAGCTGCCGGGCTGGACTCTTGGAAATAGGCTGAAAGGAGCCTTTTTCCTCTCTGGAGCTACATGGTGTGAGCGATAACATGAGCTGGAGTGATGGCCAGGCCTCTCTACCAGAGCCAGCCATGCTGGCTGGAGATGTCCCCAGCAGCTCCTCAGCAGTGCCAGCTCCGCTGGCAGCAGGACCCGTCCTTGTCCCAAAGCACAGGCTTCAGTCACCTCCACTGTGGGCACTTAGTGCACTCCTGCTGTGTCTCAGCAGGAACAAGATGTGCTTTTCTTTTCTCCTCTTTGAGTGGACACCATTGTTTTAATCTGCTCTGTCTGTACTGGGATTAAAGTAGGTAGATCTGCTCTTCTGCATTACAAGTGTGCTGCTGATCTCCTAAGGAAACAAAACACCCTGCAGTGAGTCTTTGGAGTACCAGGAGTACCTGAGTCTTTGCATTGTGTTTATAAAGTTTCTGAATATTCATGTCTTACCAAAAAATAGGCCCTTTTCTGAATAAATTAGGATATTCATCTTAATGGGTTGATTGTGATCATTTAGATCTATAGTAATTTTAGCAAAATCTCATTTTCATGCTGAGATCTAGGTTCTTTGCTACAGGAACAAAAAAGCAATACTAGAAGACATCTGAAATAATTAATTTTTATTTTTATGTCACTTGAAAAATTTAAAAGGTCCAGGCTTATCCTGTAAATGCATTAAAAAATATTTTCCCTCAAACAAGTATGGATTGCAAATGCACCCTGGTCTCAAGATTCATGTTAAAAACGGGATTTATAGTGAAAATACTAGGTCAGCAAAAACCATAATGGTGCTGTAATGATGCTGAGGGCTGGATTGGTTCTTCCAGTTTTTTTCTAATAGAAGGGAAAAAAAAAGCTTATATCCTTACCTAAAGAAAAATGACCATAGAACAAGCAATAATTCTTGCATTCTGTTTTGGTAATACCTTCAATTTAACAACTGTCTGTGAGAAGGAGTTTCTCACAATGAGTTATTTAGTCACTGTGCCATCTAGGGTATAACTGTCATTCTGAAGGGAACATCCATGCTATGATTTGCTGTCAGTCTGTTGTACACTCTAAGTCCATTCATTTTTCCCCCTAACAGGTGAAGATAATGATATGATACACACTAAAAGATAGATGATAAAAACAATTCTTTAAGGAAAAAAAAAACCCAACCAAACCAGACAGAAAGGGTTTGGCAGGGAAATATAAAATGTTCCGTTCTTCCTTTTAAAGTACTGTAATAAAACATGTCTGAAGTGAAGTACAGATAACAAAACGGCAAAGCATGGGTCCACGATCCCAGCATGATATTGCATAGGGAGCAATCATGAAGCATTCCCATCACAGTTGCCTGTCACACATTATTAACAAGAGTGTTTAGGACTACTGAATAACCATGCTAAAGGGACATGATCAACTTACAAAAAAAGGTGCTGTATTTTTATCAATTGTATTTGACTTGACAGTATTATGAGTAATTTCAAACCCAAAGATTTTAAAGTCAGGGAAGGCTGTTTTGATCTCCTCATCCAGCTTCCAGCACAGCACTGACCGCGGAAGTGTCGTCATGTTGAAAGCAGCTCAGTAACTTGTTGCTCTGAGGAAAACCAATTCAAAAACACCCTGCTCTATCCCGGTCCTGCTAATGGCAACCAATAGAGCTTCCTGAAGGCTAGAGAAGAGCAAATGTCACTCCTATCTTCAAGAAGGACATGAAGGAAGAACCTGAGAACTGCAAGCCTTGCAGTCTCACCTCCACCCCCAAGAAGGCAGTGGAAAAAATCCTCCTCCAAAGTTTCTCCAAACACGAAAGACAAGAAGGAAACTGAGGAACAGTATGCATTGATTTATGAAGGGGAAATTGCACTTCAGAGACACTGATAGCCTTTTATAATGAAGTGACTGGCTTGGTGGATGAGGGGAGAGTAGTGGATGTTGCCTTGGCTTTATTAAGCCATCATGTTGGAGATGGGGCACCATCTCCCACAGCACCATAATGCACAAGCTGACAATGTATGGTTTAGATGGTTAGTGGGCAGTGAATTGGATTGATAATTGTCTGAAAGACTGGGACCAGAGGAGTAGGAACAGTGTCACACTTGTAGGCATGTCACTAATGATGAACCTAAGGGCCAACACTAGGTCCAATGCTACTGGACCTCTTCATAAATCATCTGGATGATGGGGCAGTGTACCCTCAGCAAGTCTGCTGGTGATGTAACATTGGGATGAGTGGCTGATACATCAGAGGGTCATGATGCCATCCAGAGGGTTGGAGGCCCAACAGGCTGGAGAACTGGGCTGACAAGGACCTCATGAATTTCTCAAGGAGGTATGTCAAGTCTTGCAGGTGTGGAACAACAGCCCCAGGTACGCAGAGAGATGGGGGTGGGGCTGACCAGATGAAGAATAGATTTGCTGAGAAGGACCTTGGGGTCCTGGTGGATAACATGCTGACTGAGCTAGCAGTGTGACTTCATGACAAAGAAGGCAGTGTCCTGAGCTGCATTAGAAAGAGCGCTGCCAGCAGGTCAAGGGAGATGATTCTTCCCTCTGCTCAGCATTGGTGAGGCACACTGGGACTGCTGGGTCCAGTGCTGGGCCTCCCAGTGAAAGGGATTTACCAGACTGAGTGTGACAAAGGGCCATGATCAAGAGACTGGAGCATCTCTCATAGGAGGAGTGGCTGCAAGAGATTGTCCAGCCTGGAGAGGAGAAGGCTCAGTGGGATATCATTAATGTATAGAAACACCTGATGCAAGGGAATGAAGGGCCAGGCTCTTCTTGGCAGTGCCCAGTGACAGGTCAAGAGACAATGGACACAAAACCTTAAATTCAATCTGAATGCAAGAAGGCTGCATAGAGAAGTTGTGGAGTCTCCATCTGTTGTCATACTTAAAACCACAAGTGGACATGAGCCTGGACAACTGTCTGTAGTTGGTTCTGCTTGAGAAGGACTGCACTAGATGATCTCCAGAGAACCCTTCCAACCTCAGCTCTTCTGTGATCCCATTTATCAAAACCTTTACCAACCAACTTCATACTCTCAACAAATTCCATAATTACTGTAATTAGTGACCATATTTACTTTTTTTAATTTTTTTTTTTAATATGAATCTTCCAATAGCAATTAAGGAGAAAAGAAAGCTAAAATAAATAAAACAATCACAGGCTGCATCACCGAGATGTAAACTGCTATATTTAGAGCTACTCTAGGCTCTGTGCCTAGGTTTCCTTTTTGACAATATCCCTTTAAATTAAAAAAAAGCAAAACTAGCTGGTGACACAGCCAGTTACTTTTTTGTCACTCTCTCTTTAGGCCACTCAGAGCTATCTGCATTGACATTAAAAAGCCATTATAAGCAATTTAAACTCTGAATTGATCCTGACACATACATTCAGGTCTTCCTCATACGTCCTTTCAATAGTTGTCAATTCAAACTGAGAACAAACATCACCCTATAAACAGAGGAGATAATTATGCTTTATTGATTAGCCCCTCAAGGTATGAATGGAAACCAGGCAGCTTTCTGAGAATAGCCATCAATGTGGGTTTTAAGTTGCACTGTCTCAGCATTTTCTCGTACAAACACTCCCTAAGTGTAGTTTTTTAACGTGGAACCTGTACCAAACAAAATTTTTCCACTGGCTTCAATGACAGCCAGCATGTCAATGTAGATTTATAAATGGTGACTTTGTATACCTCCCACAGTTGTGCTCCTGTGCTACTGTTATGTTTTACTCTGGCAGGCAGCTCAGCCCCACACAGCAGCTTCTTCCTCTTTCCATCCCAGTTGGATATGGAAGAGAATCAGGAGGGTAAAAGTGAGAAAACTCATGACTTGAGTTAAAGACACTTTATTGGGTCTAATAGTAATGCCTTAATTATTCAATGTTCCCCCTTCCTTCTTCTTCCCCAGGCTGTTGTTGCTGAGTATGATGCTACACGGTGTGGGATACCCCTTTGGCCGGTTGGGGTCAGCTGTCCTGGCTATGTCCCCTTCCAAGTTCTTGTGCATCCCCAGCATTTTTACTGGTGGGCTGGGGTGAGTAGCAAAGCAGCCTTGATGCTGCGTAAGTCCTGTCCAGCCACAGGTAAGACACTGGTGTTTTATCGACACTGTTTTGTTCACAAATTCAAAACACAGCACCATACAAGCTGCTAGGAAGAAAATTAAGTCTATCCCAGCCAAAAGCAGGCACCTGCTCAGTTTTCTCCTAACACTGGCTCATTCATCTCATGATACATGGCTCATAACCCCACAGATGCACTGTGGACTGCCCCCTTTCTCTAACAAACTGCAACCCCCTTCACAGCTGCCAAATGCAACAAATACTCCTGTTTAATCCAGTGTCAACATTGATTGACTTCAGTTTTGCTAAATAAGGATTTTAACACCTGCCCCATCTATCCTACAACAAATGTACCACAGCAGATACATCAGTGGACATCTGACTAAGGATATTTCCAGTTTACCGCTGAACCCCTAATCAACCATTTCTCAACCTTTCTGCTTCTTGCTAATAAAGCCTGTCAGCAACCAGAACTATGTTAGAAAAAAAGGATAATGTACCCACGCTATGTCTGAGTTTATCTTATTGTCTGAGAAAAGGAGAAGCAGCTTTGTTACGATTACTGGCAGTCTTTTGAACTGGCAACACACTGCATTGAGAAACAGTGAAATTGTCCACAGCTGTTAATACAATACATTTAAACTCTGATGATCACTTTTGGGTTACCTACACAGGAACAAATAAAAGAAGCACTGTTTGTTTTTCTTGCCTACTCCCTTGGCCCCACCAAGCAGGCACTGAGATGACTGCCCTCACATTTGCACTTGCAGGTTTTGTGCCAGACCAATACATGGGCTCAGCCACTCCATCCACCAGAAACCCATTACCCTCTGAGATTCTTCAGGCTCAAATTGTCTGTTACCTTTAGAAAACAGAGTGCACAGGTCCCCTGCACTATGAAGAGAAGAAACAAGGTGAAATGGAGACACCATAATGCCTCGGTATGTCTTGCCAACATGCTGCCTGGCTAGCTTGCTGCTGCCCTGGGGGTGACGACACTGCCCCTGTGCATGACTAGTTTGGGTTGCTCTTGCTCCTTTGAAGTCTCTGTTTTTAAACTGTATAGATGAATGAATGCTTTGAGATACCTTAGGCTATCAAATATAGTTGAAAAATCTCAAGGATTGCTAAGAACAGCAGAAAGCTGATCACACAAAGCTAATTTGGAAAGCAGCCTGAAAACATGCACAGAAACCTCTCCTGCAGAATATTCACATCACATGAATGTCTGCTATCATGAAGGGAGATAAAGGGATGAGAAAACTTCTCTGACTGCTTCATTGGCCCTTCTAGATTCTGCACTGCAGCCGCTGCAAAAAACGTATGCAAAAATGTACAAAAATATTTAGCTGATAGCTCTATACCCTACACAAACCACGGAGTTCTCATGTATTTCATTAAACTCACATAAAGAGGCCTAACTATGGACTTGCATAGCAAATTGTTCTTCTGCAATTATTTTTAGTTGTTTTAAAAGCTTTCTGTTCATGAAATACAAGATGAAAAAAAAAATTGAACCTTTTGTTGTACCTAGAATTATCCCACTAACTAAATGTATGAAAAAGCTGTGATATACGGGGCACATTTTCCCCAGTGATAAAATAAGAATGACCTCTGTGACTTCATTTAGGTTCCACCTCTCCTGAGTTACGAGCCACTCCTCACTTATAAGGTATATCCCTTATCTCACTCAAACCCCCAGTGGACCACAAAACTCCCTTCCAGAAAAAAAATTATGCTTCTCTCAGTCTGCGGAGGATTACCCATGTCAGGCAAAGTTATATTATTGTTTTTAGTGCTGCTAGGAATTATTTGCAGGATGTTTCAGCTCATTACCTCAAGTTTTCATCAGCTATTTTCCGAGCATGGTAACCTTTGTGATGCAGGTACTGTATATATCTATGGTATTGATTCTGCCTCTCCTGCTACATTACATGCAATACATGTAAACAGAAGAGTGTTTCACTACCAGCTGGTAAGGTGCAAAATGGTAGCTGATCTTGCAGCTACAAAACACAGATAAAACCTTGAAGTAATCAGCTGAACTGTCATGGAACTAATTCCATGATATAGTGGAAGCAATTATTTGCACTTATGTGTCTTATTGGAAAATACAATCAGTGCTAAACCAATCCTGTTAGTGTTGTCAAGGACACATTTAGCTCCAAATGCTCCCCTTTTAATCAGTAACCAGTTATTAATTAATTAGGTAGTGATCATGTTGCTTTCCATACATGTGTATTATTATTGCACTTGATATTGTGCCTCTGCACTGATCGCTGTTAATTTGCAGCAAGTGCAATTGTGTTAATGTGCTCTAATGCCAGCCATTACCACAAGGACAGGGCACCTAACATTTAACCTAAAATCACACTGAATTGTTCTCACAGCTGCCTCCTTCCAGCTCCATGCTGCTGCCTGGATGGGGTGTGCTGGGAGAGAGGAGATCACTCAGAAAATGGAAACCAGCAGCGGGACCATCAGAGGTAGGAAGGGAAATAAGGCTTAGTACTTCGGGAGAGAGCTGTGAGCCTGTGCCCTGGCAGGGACAGAGCTGCCCACTCCCTGCCTGACACCAGCAGGGAAAGAGGCAGCAGGTAAGCAGAATATGCAGCAGGTCGAGGGTGTCTCACAGCTCTTGCTTTTCAGCTGTGCTTCAGGGAAAGATGTCGCTCCTCTTTGGTCACAGCTCTGCAAAATCACCAGTGTAAATGGCGGGGGTGAGGCTGCCCGTGGAAAGCAATGTATTTGTCCACAGCTAATACAGAAGAAATCCTTTGTCCTCCTAGTATTAGTGATGCTTAGTTGTGCTTACTAAATAATGTATTTTTGAGATTTTTCTTCCAGTCTGAAAGCTTTAAGCAGGACCTGATACCAACTGTGTCAAGAGAGAAACAAATACTAATAGAAAACAGAATTTATCAGAATTGCATTTAATAGAGGCCAGAAGCAGTGAACTAAGGATATTCAGCTGAAGTAGTTCAGTCAGAGATAGCTAAACTTTTTAGTGTGCTTATTTAAATAGAGAGGCCTGAACTGGAGATTAGCTATTTATCAGCTGCCTGATGGAATGAGAAACAGCTGCAACATAGTGCAAGTTTTATTTGCTATAAATCCACAGGTTCAAATTCTGCTCTGGTTTATGCCTGTGGGAATATGGAATAAAGGTATTATCTGCCCACATTGTTTTGTGTCTTCATGCCTATGTATATCAGAGAAAATTTAGCTTATGCTGGTTCAGTTATTCACCATAATCTCCCAACCACAAAAAGGACTTTTAATATTTGTAATGGTAGCAGGTATATGTACAAAAAATGTTCCCAAAATACAGTATATGGCATAGGTAGCAAAACACAGCTCAAATTACCGTCAAAGAATTTCCCTATGCATGTCTTTGCAAGGATTTCACTTCAGGATTGTGCTGTAACTCCAGTATTTTCCTTCCCACACTTGTGGTTTTTACCTGATTGTCACCAAAGGGGTCAGTTCCACCCCTCACTCCATGAAAACTGTTCCCAGGTCCTCAAGGGAGTAATTTCTGTATTACAAGCTTCTCTTCCTGACTCCAGCAAGTGCTCTTGTATCTGCAGCTGGGAGCAGCCCTGCTCCTGCACAGCAGACACCACAGCCTAGGAGAGGCAAGTGGCCCCTACTGATCCTCCTGCTGGCATCTCATTTTAAAGGGAGAAGAAGAACCCAACTGCTGCTAACAACTACCGTAGGAGCATTTAGTTTGTTTGGATCAATTTCTGTCAAAGCCAGCCTGGAAGCTTTTTTTTTTTTTTTTTTTTTTTCTCCAGCTTGTCTTTGCAAAGTTTCTTTCTCTCCCCCTGCTCAGTTCAGCCTCATTGGCGTTTATCTGGTGACCTGTCGTTATCAAGGGCTCCACAACAGATCCCTTGGATTTGCACAAGTTGCTCCAGGTCTGCCACAAGGAAGCTTTGCTCAGATATCTGCCAGGTTTTAGCTCTGTTACATGGCAAGGATGTTAGCCTGCCTGTAAGGACTATCTAATTTGGCTTGCTTGATTGATTTTTGTTATATAAAGGAGAATGGTATTTTTTAAACTTTTTTTTTTTCTTTTGGAGAGAGGAGGGCTCATGATCTCTCCAAGTTCACAAGTGTCCAAGAAGAGATGCAGGCAAAGATATAAATTTAGGCACCTGCCTATTAATGAGGGGGAAAATTACAAAATATCTATATCAAAGACAAATAAATTTGAAATGCATTTATTTATTTATTTACTTTTAAATGAATCTAGGATTTAAAAGGAAAATCTATGCACGGTAGCTTGTCAGTGTTTTGGGAATGCTATTAATTTCTTCCCATCAATGTTCTCCAGAGCATGGTGACAGCCTATCCCTCTTAAACTTTGATCTCTCTCAAAGTCAAAATATTAAATAAGCAGTTGGAGAAGTCAGGCACAGAATGGTTGGAGGTATCTTTGTGTTAACAACTCATGCCCCCTGTTCTGGTCATGTCCATATAAATCGATAAAGAAAAAAGTCCTAATTGGATTTAATTGAGCACTGAATGGAGAACATGCAATGCCACAAAAGGCAGCAATATATGACAGTGTTTTAATGTGTTGTCAGTCCTTGCAGGGAGTAGCAAAACCCTTGCGCTGAGTTGCAAGCTCAATAATTCCTAGGATCCATAGGAATCAATGTGCCATGACTTTTTTTTTTTTTTTTTTTTTTTTTTTTTTTTTTTTTTTTTTGGTAAAAGCTGATAACTGTATTTAGCATCTCGGAAGGTGTTTTCTGGACTGGTGACCCTCATGGGCAATTCTTCTTCTCTCCATGTGATTTTTCTATTAGCTGCTATAAACATTATTATAGGACACTATTTTCATGTTGCTTTCTAAGTGGTGCCTGCTAACTTTTGGCTCAGCCATCAGTTTTAACAGCTACGTGGTATGCTTCTTTTTTTGTGCAAATTGCTGATACTCAGGCACAAAAACTTCAGTGGGTCTCTGATTTATGCTCCTAGCGTGCATCAATCTGCACATCTGCCCCTCATTGCTTCCGTTACCATGAGCCTTCAAGAAACTTGACTGCTGTCTTACCAAACACTGCTCCCTGCTTTTTTCTACCTCGATTTTTTTTTTTTTGTCTGCTCCATGTTGATGGCCACTGGCTCGGCTTGCAGAGGATTTCTGTGTAGCTGGATCAGGATTAAACAAGCATTTCTGCTCCTTTCTTGGACAGTGTTTCCCTGCAAAGACCAGGGCAACCGACACCTAACAGTATCTTTGTGGTGCTGTTCTGAGCTATTCTCCATAGGATGGGTGTACAAGGGTCATTAGGCACTGGGGGTTAGAATGACTTGTGTGTATTTCAAGGAGAGTAGAAGAAAAGAGGGATCTCATTCAGGAATAATGAGTTTGTTCTCCAATATCCCTGTGAGGATTATTCCTTAAAAGTACAGGGCAAAGTTGATTTGGATAAGAACTAATTATCAAACAAGAAATGAAGGCAGTGTAGCTGTCTCCACCCTCCCCACCAGACCTTGGGGACACACATTATTCCTTGTGTTTAACCTATTAAAGCAATGACCCACATAAGAGGGAAAGGAGTTGATTATAATTACTTCTGTGAGCATTAGTGCCCAGTTCATAAAACATGGCCTAAATATAGGAACTCAATAAGAAGAGAACTCAACAAGAACAGAAAACTTAGAAATCTTAGGGATGCTTAGATTATTTTTCTGAACAAACCAAACGACATTAATTTTGTTAACTGACTATGTTTGCTCAGAGAATATACTCTTTCCACCTTTAGTTTTTAAAGATGAACCGGATAAAGAGAGCAAGAAGAGACAGCACAAAAGGAATTGCAAATTGGCATGGCTTCAGTAGCACGGGCTCATTTGGATGACATCTCATTGTAGCACTGATTTTAAGGTACCATTGTGTGAATTCTGGTCTGATTATGGGCCTAGTGTCTGCAGCAGATGTGATGACAAGTAGGTTGAGAGCAATCATGCTTAGGTGTTTTTATATCAAATGTCTACCCCTGGTTCAGAAGACAAATAGGAAATAACAGCTCGCTTGGAATAGACTTTGACTTGTCAATTAGAAAACTAGAAAGTAAGAAGAAGGAACATGAATTTGTCTAAACACAATAATATTGCAATATTAAAGGCAGAGGAGAAAAGTTTAATGGATGCATTAATATTGCATGTGTCTTAGAAGTTGATGGATATCATGAGACATAGACAATGTTGATTGCTTTCACTGAATAAAATGTGATGAATAGAGATGGATAATTTACACATTTTTCCAGTGATTACGTGGATTTATCTCCCCTTTCCAGTTCTCAAAAATTTGAAAAAATATTTTATCTTAACAAAAGTTCACATCATGCATCATGTATGTGAAAAGAGAAAAAACAATACCCTTGCCCTAAAATTTTGTTTCCATTAAAAATCTAAACTCACTTGTAAGATGTTCATATTAAGAGAGCACTGTGTGAACAACGAAGGATTTTACTATATCAAAGAACCTCAGCCACTTCTCTCTGGTTGTACAAATGTCTAAATACATGAATCACATTTTACATCCAGTGAAACAAGTACAAAGTCTGTTCTGTTCACTACTTCTCAGCAGTCCTAAGATTAACCCCTAAATACTTTTCCCCTACTGAATTTGATGACCTGCATACCATTTTGTGTTTATGTACGTAGTTGTTTCACACTGCACTATGCATGGACACTTAGGATAAAGGGGCAGGAGAAATGTTGGTTTTCTCCATGACGACTACACAAATTCACTATTTAAAGGCTAACGTTTGCAAGAAAAATAAAATGGATAAAGCAGAAGGAGGGGCCCCTCTGCTACATGCGGCACTGGGATTCTCAGTAGCATCACTGGGAGGCTCTGGACCACTGCCCTGCCACGATGCCTAGGCATTTTGTGTGGTTTTTCCCCTCACACGACGATGGATCTGCCTGCTGGCAGAGGGCTGGCACAAGGACCACAAGAGGGAGGTAGTCATCGTAAAATAAATGCTAGGAGCTTGCTTCTACATAGAGGGAAAAATCTGCTTAAATAATTAAGGCTTCCTAGATGTAAATACAGATAAAAATAGATAAAGAACATGGTTTTGGCATGGCTTTAACACTCCAGCTCAAACAGAAAAGGCTTTGCATGGAAGTCAACCAAAGAAAAATTCACTCCGGGCGCTTGTATTACAGCTTCATTTAGTGGAGCAGAACGATCATGGCTCGTATTTAGTAGGTAATAATGAAGCATCATAAACAAAGTCAGGATGCAAGTCCAAGATTAAGTGGCAGCTTTAACGAGGTCCAGCTTGCCGGGAGCTTTTTGAAGTGTCCCTAGCTCACTTACAAAGCCAGAAAACAACAGAAGCAACTCCGACAGCTGTGAGAGTGTCTGGTTTAGAAGATGGTTTTATGTCTGGATGACACTAGACTGGGATTCAGCTTTCATTTACTAACTAGGTCTGCTGGTTGCTAGAGCCCTAATCATTCTGCACAAACTGTCTCACCCTAATGAGTTGCACAAGTAATAATTCTTCACAAATCAGATCCACACCATCAGCTTCATGGATAGACAAAGCTGGTTTACTGAGGTAAACAGCACAAGTCAGCAGAATACACGCTATGTCTCACTAGCTGTGTTTAATATGCCATCTAGAATCTGAAGGGAAGAAATTAAATGCTGTTTCTGTGGATGCAGGGATGGCATGAAGTATTTTCACCTACTAAAGAGCCAAGTTAGATGGTTAAATCCGATTTACTCTACTCTGAATGCACTATAATCACCGTGGACCCTTACAGTCTTTATAAGGCAAAATTAGATACTTTTTTTTGAAGAAGAAGAAGAGGTTTGGCTTGCTTATAAATATAAATTACATAGAAAAATATCTTTCAGCCTAATAGATTTTTTTCCTTGAAGGTATTATAATTATTTTTTCACTTCTGTAAATTAAGATTGGCCATTCATTAACTAATTACCATGATTATTGCATTTCTTCTAAGTATTATTAATTAGGTGAGTGGTACATTTAGAATTTAACATCTCAGTTAGGAGAGTTTTGTTTAGTATAGCTAATGCTCTGAAAGCCCTGAGCATGCTCTGTATCACACAGGACTTAAAGACAAGTGCAGAGGAATCTTTCAGGGTTTGGAGATATCTAGGGCTGGGAGTTACACAGTACAGCAACCGAGGAGCAAAAGAGAGAGGCAGGGAGTGTGGAGATGGATACTCCAGCTTCTTTCTGCAGCAGAGAACTGCAGGATTATTGGAGCCCAGCTGATGCAAAGTTATGTGTTGTTTTGTGGTGAAGACTGGCTTTCATGTGCAGACCCCTAAATGTGTCTACACACATATGTGCTGATGCTGTGAGGGCAAGCGACCACAATCCTTTCTACCCTGGTAATTTGTTTCCTGTAATTCCATGTAGGTAGCTAGTCTGCATCTCTGTTTGATCTTCCATGGATTATATACATTAAACCACAGTAATTTCTTCATCTGAGACTCAAGCTGTAATCTCTCTGGGGCAATTAACTATCTTTTATATTGCACTTGTATGAAGGGTGAGAAGGTGGTCTGGGTTCCTCAACTGTGTGCCTAGAAGTGACTACAATCTAATTAGCAGCCAAGATAATAATACCAGTATCCAGTAAACTAATGCTGTGCCTCTAAATTGGTTCTTTTGCCATTGTTTTGCTTAAGAAACAGTAATCCTATAAATTTCTTGATTGCCTGTAGCTCTGATTATAAAAGCTACTTTCCCCACCTACAGAGTAAGAAATAGATGGCTGAAAATCAAACGTTATTTGCATTGTAGAGACATCTCTCTGGTCCCCACCATTTCTCTCTCTAGCATTCTCCTGTCAGGAGCTACACACACACCTATCAGCTGTTTCTCTTTGTGCAGGAGGAAACAGAGAAGTTTATAAAACTATCTACCTGTTCAGTGGATCAGACAAAGCTCTTCACAGAAACCTGTTGGAACAGCTTATCAAACCTCTGTGCCTGCTCCCTGTGCTGCTGCTCTTCACACTGGAGTCAAACATAGCACTGCCAATCTCAGCCCTGGCTTAACTGTGACAGGGGCGAGAGGCCATAGCTGCCAGGAAGTTGGGAAATGAGGATAGTGAGAGAAATAAAGTTAAGGAAGCAGAAACAACTGACACTGCATGAAAATGAACCAGCTTTGCAACACAGGGAAACAGGTTTCTGGAGGGGAGTGGGTGAGAAGTGTGGGGTATGTGGCTTCCCCTGACATGGTGGTTGCTCTTCCCATGATGATGCCACCTTCTCACCAAGGTGACACCAAAGTTAACTGGTGGTAACCCTTGCTCAAAGTAAATAATCACTGCAATGTGGGATTGAGGTTGCTTTAGCCTGCAGATGAAGCTTTTGGCAAATAGGGGATTTAACTGGATCCAAAAGGTTAGCTGTATTTGCCAAAGAGAGAAACCCTGCTTCTTTTTGATGATACACACACAAAACACAATGAGGTTTTGTTAAAATAAACAGACAACCACTACTCTGGAGCCTCTGGATGTGAATGAGCAACAGCAGCATTAAGCCATTTCAAAGCAGAGTGAATGCGATTTTCACACCTATTCTTTTCTAATTTAGGTTCATTTGAAATCCAGGCACCCCTCTTTTACTAATTTGTTATGGCAGTATTAATTAATGGTATTGCTCTACAGCAGTAAGAATGCCATATAGATTAAGTCACGTTAGAAGGACTACAAGATTAGAAGAATTGCAAGTTGGTCAGATGCAGCTGGGGGCCACCTCAATCTCCTGAATTGAACACACTGCACTTGGAAAGCCTGGGAATGTGTGAATGAATTTCTGCTAGTGCAGACTCACTGGGGCTGGTTCGGTCAGCACCCTCTGATGTTGCCTTTTGTATTGGAATGTAAGAACATGAGCTTCCAAAGTGGGAAGAAACAATTGTCAGACTTCCATGAAAGCTGATAATTGAAGAAATTGCATTTTATTTGATAGAGAACATGAGTTCAGACTAAGTATGCCAGGAAACAAAGAGTAATATTTAGTGACTTATACAAGGTACAGGGAAGAGTTGTAATTTCCATTCTCCTGATTCACTTTATCTCTGCCATGAGTTTAGCAGATCTCCAGGCTCCTATCTTAGCTACTTTGATCAATATTGTGTGCCCAGTCTGCAACCATCAATAGTATTTACCTTGCACTTCAGTGCCTAGCACAGATCAAACATCTGGTTGAGGAAGAACTGTTAGATTGATGGGCAAATCTTTTGACCATTTCAGGTGGTTCTTGGATTATCTCAGCTACCTTCTCTTCATCTTATACAGGGGTAAGTGCACGTCTCCTAGTCACTATTGTACTTACATGAGACACACAGAAGTGGATTGATGCACTGCTGATGGCAGTAAAAAAGGCATGATCTCAGTCATCTTCATTTTAAATTGTGAGATTAATTTTTTACCTGGTGTAAATTGTAATATACTTTTTTTTAACCTTTTGTGTATAATTTTGCAGTTAGCCCAAACACATTGTGCAGCAATCACAGGAAAGAAAGAGAGAGTCACAGCAATGTTCTTTCAAGAAAACACTGTTATTGTAAAGTGCTCAGAATTTCATGGTGTTTTTTCAGTGTTTTCATGGTGAGAGGCAGCTGAAGAAGCAGGTTGGATTGTAGATGACCCAGGGAATTATCTTCTTCTGACTTTGCTATCCTTGCAGACCTTTGTTTCACCTGAATCAGAAGAGATGACAAGGTTTTACATCTGTGTTGTCCATTTCCTGGTGGTTCAGAAAGCTTCCTACGTAGATAGCACCTCTCAGGACAATTGGATGATACAGAATCACAGAGTCACAGAGTCACAGAATCATTAAGGTTGGAAAAGATTTCCAAGATCATCAAGTCCAACCTTTGATTGAACATCACCATGCCAACTAAACCACATTACTAAGTGCCATGTCTCCAATTGTTTCTTGAACACTTCCAGAGTTGGTGGCCCCACCACCTCCCTCAGCAGTCCATTCCAATGCTTAACCACACTATCAGGGAAGAAATTCTTCCTGATGTTCAACTTGAACCACCCTGGCACAGCTCGAGACCATGTCCTCTTGTCCTGTTGCTGGTTGCTTGGAAGAAGAGGCCAACCCCCACCTGGCTACACCCTCCTTTGGGTAGTTCCTCTCATTGTGCCTCTTTTGACATTTTACATTGAATCTCCCTTGGTCAGCAGAAAAGTGTCTCAGGGCACACCCAAAGCCCAGGCTGAGGGACACCAGGTCCCCTGGGAGCCCTAATGAACAAGGCAGAAATGTCAATGGTTTGGAGGCTCAGCTCATAAGGACATCTGATTTTTTTTTTTGAAACTTTCTTTGAAACTTTTTTTGACAGGACACTGTGAAATCCAAAATTTCAGGACAACTGGACTATAGGTGTTATACGACTTTTAGCTGTTTCCTGTTTTCAGTCAGCCTGTAACCACAAAAGATTGTGGCCTCCTAATGCCACTGATAACAGCAAGGCAAACAGGAGCAGAGACATGCAGAATTGGAATACTCTTTTTAAAGGACAAACACATAGATAAAGATACTCCTGGATTCTACAAAATATTCAAAATATGACTGAAACTCTTACAGCTGATCTTGTTTGCCTGTTCCCACTACCAAGGAGTTAGCTGTTTTATACTCTAACAAATACAATGAAGCACATGAAAAGTGTGGATGGCTGCATAGGACAGTAGTTGCTCTTTTTCTGTGACAAAATCAATCCCTCCTAATATTTCAAATCCTACTCCTAAGCTATTTGGGTTTCAGGGTGCTCTCCTGCTTTTAAACACCTATGGACATAAACCAAGACTATTAAATAGGAATAGTTTTGAAAACTTGGTTGAAGCATGTCTTTGAAAATGTGGTTTCCACAAGACCAGGGGGACAAGAAGGAGCTGAATCAATGCTTGGAGCAACTGGCTCTGACCACAGCTATTGAGAGCTGCACTCTCCCCAGTATGGTTACACTCACCAAACACCAGAGAGGCTGACTGAGGCAGCAAGCAAAGGCAGTCACTTGATGAGGTACTGCATAATGAAGTGAGAACAAGAAAAGATGCTTCTGGATTTAATGCTTAAGCTGAAGCCAGTGGAAATATGTCTCTTGGTTTCTGTGGAATTTGAATTATGATTTAGCAAGTAACACAAACTCAGGTTTTGTGTCACAGCTGCTATATCTGTTGATGAGAGCAGCTTGTAAGGAGGTCAGCAGAAATCAGTGTTAAGGCTTATCTCTCAATTAATGTGCTGAATGCTGGCATTAAAAGTAATCTTTTAGTTGGACAATACATAACCACTCAAGAAATACTGATGGAGAAAGTTCAGTGACACCTTTTCACTGACATTTATACTTCCAGAACAGTGAAGAGAAGAAGATAAGGAGGACAGCAGTCTACTGCTGAAAGGAGAAAAGGCCATAAAAAGGGAACGTACACGGGAGAATATGTCGCTTAATGAACAGTTGGAGACTGAAGTAAAATGTGATATTCAGGCAGAAGGTGAGCGTGAAACCAAGAAAGCAGGGAACATTTCAGAGAGCTCAGAATCTGAGGCAATGACCCTTGTGGTGCGGTTTCAGAACATGACAAACCAGAGGTCAGTAAATACATGGTATTTACCTGCTGACACATCCAGCAAAGTTCACTGAGGGCAGCAAAGCAACCACCAGAATGGGATCACTTATAACCAGAATTAGTTTGGGTAGGAAACACTAGAGGTATCTCATTTAAAACCGTGTTTACTTTGAAGGAGCGCTGGAAAGGTGAAACTGCTGTGTTGGCTAAGGCCTCCAAAATGCCTGCAAAGCACTCTGTGAAGATCACTGTTATTATTGAACTATTTTATTATTCCACTGGTTCATGGAGTTTGCAACCTGGAATTAAAAGAGAAGTGGAGGATTATGGTGTATTTTGGAATTTCTCACATTTGTCATGTTTCCTTTTTGGAAACACAGAAAGGAAACTTCAGGGTCACCAAATATAATTCCTGAGTCCTGCAGG
The DNA here is from genome assembly GCF_015227805.2 of Hirundo rustica. Lineage (NCBI taxonomy): Eukaryota > Metazoa > Chordata > Aves > Passeriformes > Hirundinidae > Hirundo > Hirundo rustica. The sequence continues at coordinate 145,727,520 of NC_053450.1, read as the reverse complement.
CAGTCGTGTTACCTAGAGGATTAATCTCCTATCAAACTCCTCGAACATATAATGACCGTCTTTACTAATGTTAATGAGAATTGCTACTCATAATTTGCATTTACACACTACTTAAGGATCTTGAAGTGTTCTTTCATATAATATGCTCATTTTTATTACAGGCATATTGAATTTAAATGACTTGCCTAGGGTCTCACAGCAAGCCAACAGCAGAATGACTGTTAGGGCTCCTAGTGCTTTGCATTAAATCCTGGACATTAACAGCTCCCTTTGTAAAGGGAGCTTTGTAGCTGTAGATCACCTCCTGGTGCTGATGAATCAAACCATTTCTGATAGCACAAACAAATCAATGAATTACTTGAACCCATGTAATTCTTCTCAGTGTCTGAAAATCCTGACTTCTTGTGAGTTTAGAAAATTGATACATGTCTGAGTAATGCTTAGACAGCCTTTGGTCTATGACCAGCTATGAAATTTTCATGTGATAAGAATGCACCTCAGATCTACATTTTCTATATGAATACAGAAGTAATCTCTACATTTGTTCCAGGAAATCTTCAAAGCTTTCAGTATACCTTGTACTGTTGGAGGCATATGTGAAAACAAAAATAAAAACAAAAACACCCAAGCCCTGAAATCAAACCAACTAAACAAAAAAATAACCACCAATAGTAAGACAATAATAAACAAAATCCCTTAACATCTCCAGTGGCAGAATTGCTCTGACAGAGGCACATTCCTTATCACTAATGTCTCCTCTGAATAGCATGGTCCTCATAAAAAAATTAACTCTAAAAGGAAGAGATGGAACCTCCCTTTACATATGGGCTACTCTTTGTTAAGAAAGATGCAGTTCCACAGAATTACCTGAGTTTTCTGCCTGTATCAGTATTTTCATTGTCTCTAGCAAAATGAAATGTTGGTATTTCCCCTCATATTTCGCCCTCTCATCTATGCCTCCTTTGGAATGAGCTTCAAATTTCACCCAATGATTTCAGGATACTATTTCTAAGCTTTTGCCTATGGCTCTTTTTATGGGAAAATAGTTTTTTTGTGGCATGATGCTGTAACATCAGAGGAACATGGGGTAGACCAACAACAACACCTACAGCAATACCGATCCCACTCATCGAAGGAGTTCCTCCAACGTGGTGGCAGCTGCCCAGGAAGCTCTCACCTGTGGCAAATGGTGACATTTACTCCTGCTGGGAATGTGGCTGGGCAGACGAATGTTAAAGAGGGCCTGCAAGGCCGCCTGCGCCGCTTGACCCTTGGCCAGCTTCTTGCTACGTCCTGAGCCTTCAAATGTTCTCCCGTCCACACGCACGGCCATCACAAAGCTCTTGATGTGCTGCTTCTCCACCGTCTCCGAGAGGCAGACGTAGCGCAGGCCGGAGCGCAGCTCGTTGAGCAGCACCACCGGGTTCTTCTCGCTCTCCGCTTTGGCCATCCTGTGCTTGCCCGGCTTGGCGTGGCCCACCAGGTCCAGCGTGTGGCAGAGCAAGCGCCCGCGCCGGTACGCGGTGGAAAGCAGCTCATTGTTGACGGGGTTGTAGACTGAGAAGTCCTCGCTGTGCGTGGATGGTTCGAACTCCTTGAACAGAGTGTCTGGGAAGTCTGCCTGATCGGAAGTGAAGTCCGTGGATGGGCTGATGCAGTTCCCCATGGCGAAGTGGGCTTGGCAGGCGTTGGGGAACTGAACGAATGACTTCAGAGCTAACTCTGCGGCACGCATTTTGGCTTTCTTTTTTGTGGGGCCTGTGCCTTCAAATGTAAGTCCATTTACTTCCACGGCAACAGCAAAGACTGGAGCATGCACTGGACCTGTCTGGGAAACCATTTTATATTGTAATCCTGGTTTGAGTTCGTGTAGCTGAACCAGAGCGTTCTTTGGCGTCACTGACCATGAAACTTTCTTCCAGATAAGCTGAAGTTTGCAGAAATGGCCATTATTGCCTTCCTCTAAGGGTCTTTTCCTCTTACTGCTAGTTGTTCCCCCTCTTGCCCTATCAGTAGATGCTATTGGATGATCCTCCAGGTTGCCAATGTTTCGATTTTCCTTTACCTCTGCGCTGCTGGTACCTGTCAGTAAAGAAAGGAAACAACTCACATTACAATTGTCATCATCATAGCTGACATTATGCCTAGGGCTGTCAGAATAGCCAAAAAAGAAAAACAAAGATAGAAATCATTGCTAAGCCCTTTATAGTTTTCCTTAAATATCTGTATAATTGGTTTATTATTTCTAGCACATAATTTTTGCATGTTCTGAATGTTTACTTGTACCTAGAGGTCTGCTTCTGTCACTAGCCTCCTGTTTTAAGAAAAGATTACATCATTCAAAGATGAAGCATAATGGATGCCATGTGACTTGAATAACTTGAATGCTTGATAATTACTAGTAAAATGTAAATAGTTTGCAAAAATCCCGTAGGATGACAAATGTTCTATAATCCATGTAGGTAAATGCTTATGAACACATTACTAGGAATCAGAAATGATTCACAAACAGAAAAATGGGCAATGCATTGATCAATCAGTTTGCAATGAATACATTGACCATCTCTGCTCACACCATAGCCTCTCGTGTTGTCAACATCATGAATCCAGACTAGGAAATGATCTGACAGACCTTCATAGCATTTGAAACAATAATTTGGTCTGGACTCAGATCCCAGTTTAGTAAGTGAGTGCCTTTCTGTCAAATTCAATTGCAGATGCTCTTAGTTTCTGCATCAGCAACAATCAATATTGCAAAAGTTGTAGATAAATCCAAATGAGACCAGGAGAAGCCAGAACATCATGATGGGAGCAATTACTGATGTAAAGGATGATCCGTGTCAAAGAAAAGCAACAGGAGAGAGTGACTGCCAGGAGTGCCAGGAAAGGAATGGAATGTCAGTGGGGAGCTATGGAGGGAGCACTCTGTTGTTGAACCAATGAATCCCTCACTACTCTGGACCATGTTTGCGCAATGTGCTGCAAGGCAGTGCTCTGTGCCACAGCAGAGGCATGACTGAGAATGGAGAGTCATCTCACTGAATGAGACGTAAGATGTGCTGCTGGCTAAATAATCATCCTATAAAATTTCTGGAATTTCTGATGAGTTTGTTTAAATGTCTTGCATCTCTGAATGCACAGTCGTCATGTGAACTCCTTGGGACAGAGACATATGGAGGAAGTAAACATGGGTCTAATCAACCTGCAAGGCAACCCATCCCAGGAATTATGTACCTGATCCCATTCCAAGAAGAGCACTGTGTGGCTGCCTGCTTTACTCCAAACCTGGGAAAGGCATGGAGCCTCTCCCAGGTTTTGGTTTGTTATTGTCAGACATGTTCATGCCACGTGTCCTCAGGGGCCAGAGAATGGTTCTGTGGGGCCACGGCCATGTTTGGTTTTCTGTCTACTCTGATAATAGAAGTTGCTGCAAGGATGTAAGGGGTGAGCTGCTGGCTAAGCTTTGAGAAACTTCTGCTGGAGCTGTGTCTGTGCTGCACCCCAGTGTTAGGCTGGGCCAACAGATGCACAGGAGCCTGTGGCGATTATGTGGAACCAACCATCATGATTAAAACCTTCCTTTATATCCTGAAATGTTACACTTGTATTTAACATCAAAAGACTTTTTCCCACCAGAGCACCAAGTCTGCGCTCATTCAAGCTGTTCCACAGGAAGAGGGTCCCTGCTTAGACAGGAGTAATAATTATGGCAAAAATGGGGGCCCATTTGCAGAACTGAGTCTTTAGGCTCCCTCTCCTGAAAACCCTGCAGCACACAATGAGCTTCCAGCCTGGGTCTATGTCTCACCAAAGTTATCACCAAAGAGCTCTCTTCTGCAGTGCTTTGCTGAGGCAGAACATGAACTGACAAATTAAGGTTTTAGTGACTAGTTAGTTTTTACTTTCTGAATCCAAGGGGACAGAATGAAGTCAGGTGAGAAAGGAAAGAAAAGCAAAAGACATACATAATAGAAAAAGAAAAGTTTCATCATATGGTATTCATCTGTATAAATATGGCATCTTTAAACCAACCTCTCTGGAAATAAGACATTTAAAAGATCATGATAACTAAGGCACAAGGATAATGTGCTGTTTTCTCACTGAGTTCACAACTCTATAGAGACTCCGCTCTGAAGGGAAAGGGAATATCAACTTTAACTTTCTCCATCCAGCTTGGCAGTGTCTCTGGTCATTTTCTGTCTTGACCTTTTCTCATATTTTCACCCCATTCAGAAGATATCTCTTTAGTTATATGTATTTTTTAATGTAAAAGCAAAATATTTTAACGCAGACATATTTTTTTAGCACGAAACAGGTTTGGTTCTTTATTTCACACCTCCTCTCTCATCTTAACCTAATAGGTTTTTACAGAGCCAATTATGACCCATATTGATACTGCAGTCAAGAAGCATGAAAAGAAAGATAGCTCCTGCTTCACACAATATTCAGCTTTGAAAAGAGTTTGTATTGATTATGCACCACTGAATAGGAAAACTCAAGAGGTTATTTGTGTTTGTAATTCATATTGTCTTATTCCATCTGGTTTTTCTTTCAGAGAACTGTGGATTTGTGAACATGAATGTGTGACCTAAATGTCCTACCTTAACCACCCTCAGTAAAACAATGGTTGTATAAAACCATAAAATAAACATTTGTCTTAAGCTGTGTCTATAAAATTGTCTAGCCCATGTTTTGGCCAACAGAGAGTTTGCCTTGACGTAGCGAAAAAAATGCAGACATGCAAGTGTAAAACTTCCAGAGATCAAGCACAAAGGATATGTGGACGAAGTTGGGCATGCACGGTGATGACATGCCTGTATTTATGGTGCGTTCTCAGTTGTCACAGTGAAGAAAATCTGTGCAAGTATCCTTACAGCCAACCAGATTTTAGAGCACCTGGTCCTGAAAGACCAGGAAGCAGCTCAGACCTGCCCAGATCTCAGTAGGAGCTGCAGCAGCCAAAAGTCGTCATGGGCTGTAAACCAGAGGCAGCCTAAACTCAGTGAGTGCCTCAGAAAGTCTGTGAGCCTGATGGATTTGTGTGATCCCTGGCAGCTGCCAGGAAATGTGAAATTACTTATACTTTCAGGTATCTTTGAAATAAGAAGTCTTTGAAATGTGTCTTTTATGAGACCTCTGAGCAGCAGACATAAGATTACCTCTCTAATGGTGGCACATGTACTTCTATTGTGAAAATCAGACAAAGCAGGCAAATGACACCAAACTACACAAGATAAATACTGTAAGCAGCTGTAATAGAACAATCACAAGCAATTTTAGAAATGAAGAGTGCTAAAAGGAAAGGGGTAAGTCAGAGGATACACACAGGGAAAATGCAAAACTGTGAATCATTTTCAGTCTTGTTATTTCTCATAATGTCTTTGTTCTTGACTTTCCCAAATATATTCTTTACATTTGGAGGAAAAAAGGTAATAAATGATGGTTTCCCCAGGATGAAAGTTCAGAAAATAATAACATTGAAAGGGGATGGACTTAAAAAAAAGGATGAAGAAAAAAAATATATACTTTTATGGCAATAGTTTCTAATTTATTGTGTAAGATTTCTAAAAAAGTCCCACAGCTGTGCACTGTAATATCTCCTAAGGTAACTTGATTAATTGATTTTTGCAGTTTCACAGACAACAGGAGACATTTTGATCTTGTATTTGCTTCAGTAATTGAATGGGAGAAAGGAAAGTGAAATATATTTATTTATGCACTATTCCTCAATATTCTGACTGCTCTTTCATGTTTTTCTCCTTTGGGTGATTATGCACAGTAGAGTTAACCTAGAGAGTTTGTATCATCAAGAGCATTTCAGAACTATAATGCATCACTAATAATGACACTGACTATGTCTCTGGGTCTTAAGGGCTTTGCAGAACTAACCATCCAATACTCCATGCTACATTTGAAGAGATAATATTGTTCCTGTTGAAGGTTATTCTGCTGCCAAGCCAACTTCTAGGGAGGATGGGAACGGAGAGATGGTAGGTAGCATCTTCATTTTCGCTGCTATCTTTACTATTGAATTACAATGGACACTACATCATTGAAAAGCTGTGATATTAAAGGAAAGAATTTGCAATATCTGTATTACAGCCAACTCTTGATTCAACTGATAGCTCTGAGACAGGCAATTACTGTCTTTAGAAATGTTCAGTAAACACTGGATTGCTTATCTAGAGTACATTTTTGCTGTTCATCTGTATATCATTGCAGATATTAGAAGGATTGACTGTCATAATTCCTGTAATACTTGAAAGTGAAAAATCTCAAATCAGCAGCAATAGGTATGAACCCAGGAGCCAGAGCCATGGTACCCTCGTCCAAGGCCAGCTCTGACATCAAATTCAATGTAGGGCCGTCTCTTCTTGTGAGTAAGATGGCATTTTTGTACACTTATTGATGACACAACCAAGAATTGGGAATCTCTGTGCCCAAGCTGGCAAAGAACTGCATGAAGCAGAAAATGTGGGCAGCCCACAGCAGGGATAGACCTAAGGACATGACTTTCCAAATCAGAGACAGAACATTTTAGGCTCTGGAGAAATCCAAATGATAGCAATAGACACAGCTTGCAAAACAAAAATAAGGGAATAGTTTTGGTGAGGTTTTGGCTGGAGCTCTGCTTCCTGAAATGGGATAGTCACTTTTTTCTTAGACAGGGTTGTCTGTCTCACAGTGTGAGGCTGTATCTCACTGTGGAAGATCTGGGGCCTCATGCTGTCTAAAGAGGAATTTGACCAACATGCTCATAATTGAACATGCTTCAGTACATTGAACCTGAGTCTGGAATGTGTCTTTCAAGACTGCTGCAGTGGTTGAAATCAGTGTGCTGGGGACAAACAGCTCCCTCTGCAGACATTGGGGAGGTGTGTGCTGCCCTGAGCCTGTGCCTGTGGCAGCACTCTCAGGAATCCCCAGGAATCATGTGCTCCTGCTAGAGTTACAACCTGGATTCAAAAGTATCTGTAGCTGGTGATAATTGGCCTTGATCCCGTGGCAAAGTGGGAATGGCACAATTAAAGATCAGGGATAAGCTTAGGCTTGTAACATCATGAAAGGCAGACAGGTTTAAGCAGTGAACAGGGAATGATTATTCACTGTTTCATGCAATCCCAGCACTAGAGACAGCAGGCTTGAAGCAATAAAAGGGTGCACTTTTTGACAGCACTCTAAATCATTCCTTGTTCCTGGCTATTGTTGAGATCAGAAGTGAGGTCCGGAGAGGACTAGATAATTCTGTTGATGTCTAAGAAATATGATGATTCAGGTGCAAGCTCTAGCAGACTAAATTTTTGATAGGTGCTAGAAGGATACACCAAGGGGAGGATCACCATTTAAATGTCCTTTTTCTCAAAGCATCACAAAAAAATGCTGAAGACCATGTACAGAGCTAGGCTTCCTACTTCTAATCCTCTGTGACATTTCTTACATTCTTAGGTACAACTGCCTTCTGGGGATGAATAGGGTGGTCTTTTCCTTGCATGTTTAAGATTAGACCTTCATCAGAAACAGATGATTACCCACAGTTCCATTCCAAAGGTGCACAGTGACTTTGATAGGTTTTCCTAGTATTAGTTTATTGGTCATAAACCACAAAAATCACGTCTGTATGCTAATAATCACCTGTTGAAAATGCAGGTGTAGTTAAACTGCATGGTTCCCTTTGTAAAGAAGGCCTAAGGGAATGTGAAACAGGATTTGTATCCATGTCAGCTGGTGAACTCCGCCCATTGATACAGCACAGTCGGGGAAGCAGTGCTCTCACAGGATGCTCAGTGAGCAGAAAACTACAGGGATAAGCAACCTCATTCTCTACCTTGCCAGCATTCTCCTGGGCTCCTGTTAAATTGTTAACACAGGAGAAGGCTTTTCCACTTGTTCAGAGCAAATCTCTGAAGCTCTTTAAAAGTGGAATTACTGCAGAGGTACATGTGTGCTATAGGCTTTAGTGGGATTTAGGCCACTATACTGCAAGTGAACACAGAAATATGGAAGATTTTAAATTAATTCATATTAAAAAAAATAAAAATTAAGGATTCTAATAGTAACACCTAAAATGTTTTCTGTGTACCAAGAAATAAATAGCTGCCTTTTCACAGGAGCATATGTTTGACCAAAGGGGGGACTGGGTAGGATGACCCTGAAAACAGTGACATTTGCCGTTTCTCTTTTAGAAAACAAAGCTTAACCCTGTCCATGTGAGCGGTTTCACAGCCCAGGCAGACACAAAGCTGTCATGGTGTTACGGTAGCAATAAGAAAATGGTGTTACAGTGTTTGGCTTGTACAGATTTCCTACATTACCTAAAAATAACTAAGTAGCACATTTGGGAACTATTACGCAGGAGGTGCCTGCACAAGCTCATGGTGTGCATAATATGTTTCCTCTGCATGTGTGTGTGTATACTTCTCATATGTCTTCCTGAAAATACAGCCTTCCTGGGAGCAATTCTGAAGGATTTTCAAGATTTTTTTTTTTTTTTTTTGCCTTTTCTAAGATCTGTAATTGCCTGCCTTTGCTGTGCAGCAGAATAGCGTGTTGTCCGTGTGATGCTCAGCAGCAGAAAATAGCAGGCTGTGCTTCTTCACTCCTCCAGCAGCTCTTCCCCTTGGTGACGCACCCTGACCAAACCACAGCATATCAGCAACAACAGGGGAAAACCACCAAATTCCTCCCACTAAGTGGCTCTGGTAGGGTAACATGGCAGCATGTGTCTGGCTGGAAAAGAAACCAGTCTGGTAGGTGATACTAAAACATTGCTCATTTGGTTCAGAAAGCTTCCCTCCCCCTTTTTTTTTTTTTTTTTTTAAAAGATTCAAGTTGTGTTGCAATAAGCAGGCAGGATAAAACACAATAACTGCTTCTAGGTGACAAATGAGGGTTACTGAGGGTTATTAATTCCTAACTGCCACTCTCGGACTTCTTGGTGTTTGGAAGACTTCTCAACTCCTTCAAATCCAGCAGGACTTTCCTCCAGCTCTACAGTCATGGCCTCAGACAGTTGGTTGATGTGTAAGGGCCCAAGAGACTTATAATTAGCCAAGAGTGGTTAAGTTTTAGGTTATAACTGGTCAATCGGGTGGTTTTGTGCAGGGCCAGGAGCTGGACTTGATGATTCTAGTGGGTCCCTTCCAACTCCCTTCTGTGATTTCACATCAGGACTTGCCAATAGTTGCAAAACTACCTCCTTTCCACAACTGCTCCTCCACTGTAGAGAATTTATTTTTGAACGTTATTGTTCATCTATAGAGAAAAGAGAGTGCTTACTTAAATTGTCTTCATCCTCCATGGTGGTTGGGCCAGGACTCAGGTACTTGAAGGGTGCTATGAAGGTTGACAGTATGCTTAGTTTTTCTAGAAGAAAACAGACGAAAAGATACATTAAAAAATCAGTACTCAGTCAAAGCATTCACATCTACTTCACACTTTTTCTCATGTCAAGATGTCTTGGTAAGTCTGGTTTTAGGACCTGACGGAATGGCCTGTCAGTGAACATTTAGGTTGGACTAGGTTGGATTAGATTCTTCCCCTAGAGGGTGTTTGGGCACTGACCCAGGGCAGTGGTCACAGCACCAGCCTGACAGAGTTCCAGAAGCATTTGGACAATGCTCTCAGGCATCTCCCCTCTTGGGGATGGTGCTGTGCAGGGCTGGGAGCTGGGCTCAATGATCCTTGTGGATCTCTTCCAGCTCATTCTGTGATTCTGTGACTCTACAGTTCCACCACAGTTTACTGAACCTTGGTGCATTTATTACAGCTAGCACATGCAAACACCAAATACACATTCCTCCTGGTTCCTGCCCCCAGGCAGTGTTTCTTGACTGTGCTTCCCAGTGATGGTGCCCAAGCACTGCAAAGTAGGGGATGCTTCGACTGGTCCAGCTGGAAATAGGGTAGGCAGTCAGCCCTGGGAGAAGGGACATGAGCACCGCTGTAATGGATTAGACTGTCTACCTCACTTGTTTCCTCTACCTAATGGAGGCTGAACCAGAATCCTCAAGAGAAAACTCAGTGGTGGAGGGCACAAAAGACTAACGTGGCTTGTATTGCTACCACTTTTTGATATGATTTTTGGAAAACCCTTATGCTGTGCCCAGAAAGCTATTGTTCACACAATAAGAACATTATTTGAAATCCCTCTTGTGCATTCATATTAAGTGCTTTTGACTGTGGTTTCTGTTTATCCTGCAGATAGTGTATGGCAGATACATTTACTTCCAGTGCCATGATCAGGCTCTCCATTAGAGGCCAGAGCAGATTCAGCAAAAAAAGAACTGCTACTGACTTATACTAGGTCAATATTTGGCTTAGAATTTATCTATAGGGAAAAGCCGAAGTTAACGCAAACACTAGAAACAGATATATATTTAAGTATTTTATTGCCCTTGATAATTAGTTTGTTTAGCTGAACATTTATTTTATTTAGGCTGAATTCCTTCTGACACACTATGGGGTCTTTATTGAGGATCAACAATAGCAGAATGTCTGCTTGACAGAAGAAACAGAAACACACCTAACAAAGGTGATCTACAGCTTTGAAGAACTTTGCTGCTTTCCTAAAGTACTTCTCCGCTTAGGAAGCCTCAGCTACGGCTGAGGAAATAGGTGGCTGAGGCTTACATATTTTCTCAGTGAAAATGCTCTGCATCCTGCACACTGTGAACAATGTTGGCCTCTCATCCTGTGGCAGAAGCATCAAAATCAGACCAAGAATGTGTTCTTTGAAATGACACAAGAAAAAAATTTCCATGGGAAATTTCTTTATCGTTGAGAAAATATTTATCTGAATTTCCTCAAACTACCTGACTGCTAAAGTACCAGTGGTCTAGAAGGTACTCCAGCTAAAGAGCTCTTAAACTTTTTCAGCAGCACATCTGTTAGGGTTTTGGCCAGGTTCTTCCTACATTTGCAAACAATCCTTGCTCTTGTTAAAGACTTATCAGAACCCACCAAAAATGACTGCATATGTTTGCCCTTGGCTGGGTAACATTACAGCTCAACTATATTATGATAATTCACTGTAAAAGCTGACTGCTCTTTGTTAAGTAAATACAATAAGCAGAATAAAAGATTGCCTGAAGAAAACCCTTTTCCGTCCAGAAACCTTTCAGCCCAGACTAATATATAATTAGAGCACAAATTAGCCTCCTTCAATTGCAATTTCATTATGGGATTGCAGTGATGTCAGGAACCAAAAGAACGAAGCTATTTATGAATGCTACAGCCAGAAGATTTTTCTAAGTGAATCCTTTGACACATTTTTGCTAGGGCTGCACTTACTGAGAAATGTGGTGTCTCTGTACGACATCTCACTGTGTGTGAGACGGTTGGGTTGTGATCATGATATTCACTCCTGACTTTCTCAGCTGGTTTCTTTGATCAAAGTGAAAAGAGTGTAGGCTTTTGGGACCTAATCCAAAGGCTGCATTTGGTAAGGGAAATGCTTCAGATGATTGACATAGGATCAGGGCAGCCCTTGGCTGTAGTACCAGCAGTGATAGTTGTGTCTGGGTACTGAGATCCTAAGGTGTGTGTACTCCACCTGTGCCTGACTGCTGACAGCTGTCAGACCTTCAGGATTAACCCTCAAGACACTGATGTCACACACAAACATAAATCTTCTTTGCTGAGAAAATATTCTCACTTCTCATAGAAAGGTCACCCAATAACCAAGCAATATGGAAGTGCTTTCTTGCTGCAGTGGCTAATGCTTACTCCTGCCACCAATCAAAATGCAAATCCATTTACTTTTATACTATACTATTGTTAGGTAAAGGGATATTTTATGCTTTGATTTTATATAATTGATAGGTGAAATTTACAATGTGGATTTAAAAGTCATCAATTTAATGTTTATTTTGTGTTAAGGTGCCCTTTAACCATCTTAAGTTTTTGTTGGTACTGTTTTCCACCTGTCCGCAAAGCCCTTGCTAGTGACTTCACTTTGTGTGGCAGAGAAACAGGATGTAAAATTTGCTGCATGCTTAGAGCAGCAATGGATCACAGGCAGATCCTAATAACAGGATACACTTCTATCAAAACCAATGATAAAGTTTATAATTCAATATGTCGATCCATTGGCTAAGCAAGGGAACATTTAATGCATGTCTGGGGAGAGGAGGAGGAGGGCAGAGTTTTGAGCAAGCTCTGTAAAAAGAGAAAAGCTGTAGTATACACACTGCACAGATGAATTATTGACCCAGTGAAAGAGGAAAAGATAAATGACAGAATAATTAAATGAAGGTGTTTATAGGGAAATAGTGAGGTTGGGCTTAAAATTACTGGTATCTTGTGCACTTCTATCTTCTGCACATTATTGCCTATTTCTGTACAGACCATGAGGCACTTCAGCTTTATAACCAATGGTGAGATTCAGTGTTAATTGTCAAGACTAGGAGAGTTGTGTATTCACACTTTATGGTCCATGTCTAGGTTAATGCCCATCATAATTAGCCTTGTTTCCAGCAGTTTGATGATACCTTATGAATAAGAATAAAGGACAAGGTTGGATTTAAAAAAGTCATAGAGAGAAACACCACTAAAGCCTCCTTCTCTCACCCTCTTTTCCTTCCATGACGTTGGTTTTTTTTTTTTTTTTTCCCCTAACTTTAGAATTGTAAATGTTCTCTGTATTCATATGAGGAAGTTAAGCAGGGAAAAAAAAAAAAAAAAAAAGACATTTCAAAAACTCTTTTCTGCAGAAATGCAGAATATATAACCCTACATTTATGAGAAGGAATACATAAAGGTATTATTGCTGGCATTACAGTTGTATCCGAAGCCTCTGATGCCATGAAGAAGAGATTTCATAAGAGCCTACACGGATACAAAGAAAGCTTTATTTACAATGGAAATTGAGAGACAAAGAGTAGATATAGTGGAATTTATCTCTAGCTGCCCTGGAACACTATCACAAGATGATAGCATCGTATTTTGTAGTGCATTCACTATAAAAACAGCCTTCCAAGTGGAAATCTGCTCCAGTACTCTAAACACAAAATTCATCATTTCTTCTGAAGAGAAGCCTGTTATAGGAAGGAATCCTCACTCTTCTGTTTTGGGATGGAAAAGGATTTTAGTTCACTCTTCCAAGGATGTATTTTCCAGCAACAGCAAACAGTTAACATAGAATCATGCACAGTGTTTTTACAGTAGCCATAAAAATAATTTAACTAAAAAACCCCATGGAACAAGGTATGTGTTGCATGAAAATGCTTCAGTACAAATGATGCAGCAAAGCCTGGCACATAAGGCAGGCAAGTTTCCACTAAAACCTGCTTTTTTTGTGAAGTTGCTCTTGCCCTGGGGATGCAGCCAGAAGGCTGGTCAGAGTTCCTGTAAATACACTTCTATTGTGAAGACAAGAATGCACATATACAGCTATAAACACATTTGTGCCCTTCATACCTATCAGTATTTGAAGGGCACCAGACAATACTGCTTGATCATCAACTCTGTGGAAGTTCTTTCACTCTCAATCACCAGAATAAAAGCAACGGCAACAGCAGGAGCTCAACACTTTTAAAAATCAGCCCTTATACATGTTGGACAAATTGTTTAGCTTTGAGAAGAGCAGACTGAGTGGGGTCATAACAGCAGCCTGCAAGCACATAAAAAGCTGCTGCATGGAAGAAAGGAGAAAACTGTGTTCCATGTGCATTAACACAACTAGAAGTAATGGACTTAAATTGCACAAAGGAAAATTCACTTTAGACATTAAAAAGCCCTTCCTAACAGCAGGGATAGTGCAGTGCTGGAATAGCTTGTCTGGCGGGAAGGTGCTGAAGGGCTGTAGGGAGATGCTTGGAATCTGCAGGGGGTTGCACTTCCTTTACAGAAAGGGCCCATCCTTCATACTCTCCAATTTCGACAGACTCCAGCAGAAAAACTTGCCCTGACCATGAGATCCTGTTGCAGGTTCTAGCTCAAACTTGGAGAAGTGAGTAGTATTTGCTGGTATTTGCTATCTCTGAGCAGAAGTTTGTGGCATGCTCTTTTGCTCGGCAGCTAATGAGCACTATTAATAATTGTTTTTCAAAAATGCAACTTTCAAACACAAGAAGGATTAGACAGATGGATACCAGTGGTTTGCCAGATCAGCGTTAACAATGTTTTACTAAATTAGTTTCATTCTCATATTCAAATTGATTACCATAAGCTACTTTACTTGTCAGAGGTTTCTTCAAAAGCATTCTTTTAAAAACACAATGTGGACATTATAAACCACTTCTAAGTAATTCATTTGGTTTGTGTGGAGTATGAAATTACTCAGGAAGGAACAAATATGATGCAATAGTGTAAACTCAGCTGCAAAATCTCTTGAAGAAAACTTTATTTTTTATTTCTCTAAAGCAGTGTTTGCAGCTACTTGAATAGTTACATTTTTACAGTTGTGTTTAGCCTTGATTTATTTTGAAAGGGAGGGGGGATACAGGGAAAAGAGAGCCTGCACATCAAGAGACAATTCTTTATCTTCCTTCCCATATCTTAGTCAGTTCAGGCTTGGACCGACACTGACTGACAGGGTGAAGAGATTCTTAATGCGAAAGAAAAATATGGCACATCCGTGGGGAAAATAACATTGTCTTTAAACCACAGCACTTACTGGAAGGGCTCACAGCCTTCTAAATTATGGCTTGTATGGCCACCATGCTGCATTATTTAATTTAAGCAGCCAGTTTCTAGATAGGGATTTACTTGCATGATGTCAGAATCAGCCCTTACAGCTGAGTTTGAGAACCAGCTGTTGAATCAAAAGTTCCTGAGTGTGCAGACCATAGCAGCATGGCCCTAGTGCTTTTTGCTTCACATGCCAGTAGGCAGGCTCTGTGTGATGCTTTTATATCCACACTGACAAAGCTGTGCTGGGTCTCCATGAATTACCACCACAGCTCCACTGGGGGCTGGGAGGTCTCTGTCCATCCCCTCCAGCCATGTTTTAGTTGGAGGTGTGGCTGCTCTAAACCCCTGCAGAGGGCTGATGTTTCTGTAGACAGAGCAGCAGCTTTGGCTGCTGCAGGAGCTTCACTTCGGTGCCTTGTATGGGATAAGTTCGAGCCTGCATGTATTTGCAAGGGGCTATTGGCACGTGCCCATTCCTGCTTGGTTTGTGTTTTCTTTTCTCAGTCCTACACTGTGAGGTCTTAAACTGGAGCTGTGCTGACATCATGGACCCTTGAGAGCCATCAATCAATCCAATTGGAATGCCTGGTTGAGCATCCAAGGGAAAAAAGAGCCTTTGAACTGGAGACTATGAAAGGGTTAAAATATGTGGGACGTTTTCTGTCTGTAGCTGTGATGCTTGGCACCCCTGAGAGGATGGCCTTTGAGGTGGACAGATAGTAAAGGTCTGCTTTTTATCATTAGTTTTCAATCCAGAGCATTTGTCATAATACCCCACCCTGGCTCATGTGGGAACTGTTAAGGAAAGCTTTCCTTGGAGGTAGCAGAGAAATATGCAGAGAGTAAAACCTGCTGGTTGAATATGATTTTTGACTGGAACAATTTTCTTAAAAGCAGGGAAAAAAGGGACTATTCAGAATAAAGAATTTAGGTTTTTAAAAGTTAAAAAAAAAAGTACTCAGCATTACTGTTTTTGTTCTCTGCTTCAGCAAGGACCTGATGTGAAGTTGTAAAATATCAGAGCACATTGTTTTTAGTCTGATAACTAAAGGGGAGACAAAGCCAGGGAACATTTTGGTAGACAGTATTTCAGGCAAAGGTTTTCAGCTATTCAAAGTAGGTTGTGCCTTGAGTTAGAAGTCAGAGGTGTGAACCTGGAGCCATGAAATCTTCTTCTGAAACAGGGCAACAAGCTGTTCAGTATGATGCAGTGCCCAGGCACAGAAGCACCTGCTTCTGTGCCTTGCCTGGAAGTTGAACATGGCCTGCCAAGTGCAGGGGTCTTCTGTAAATAGATCTACTTTCTGCCTGTATAATTTTTTTAATGTAGTTCTTGGCACAGAGAATATCTTTTTGCTCTATTCTTGCTCAGTGCTTAGCAAAATGGGATCTATGTCCAAGATGAGAGCTCTGAAATGCAGCTATATTAAGCAGTAATAACAGTTTATGGTATTATGATACTGCAGAGAATATTGAATGTGAAACATTGGTTATCTCAGGGGCCTGGCAGCTGGACTAATCCTCTGTGCATCCTGTCCCAGCTGTCTGCTGACCCAGAACTGCTACCTTTGGGAAGCTTTTGGGGAAGCTGTGTGAAATGTTTTACCAGGGCCGATCCAACACCTAACAGGCAGAGGCAGGTCCATGCCCTGTGCTCTGGCCCCTCTGCAGCCCTGCATCCCACCAGTGCCTCCACACATGGCTGCACTCATTTACTCTGAGGCCAAAGAACTTCTTATCACTTAGGAAGCAGAAAGGACCAGCAAAACCCCGAGCATGTGATTTGCATGGATTCATTCAATATGGTCTGAGGTACATGGGGATATGTTTAATTGATCACATCATGCATTAGGTCATAATTTCTTTTCCAGTGGCATGTCCTGCAGCTCTCCTGCATTTCTGGAATGGGGACAGTGAGGTTTAGCTGTATATTTATCACATGAATTCAAAGAGGACTTGCATAGACAAATCTCAGGGGCAGTACTTTGGTGTTCTGTACCAGCCCACTCCAAGCTCCTTCACCATGAAAGATCTTTATGGAATGAAACATATTGTGTTGTGAAATATTAGTTTCTTATTACTTCCAGTAAAGAGCAAACTAAGTAAAAACACAAGGTGGCTGATGGATTTTTTATGAGAAAGGCAATGTGTCTGTGTTTTGTTCCTTGTTAGATTCCTTGGAAATCAATTTTGAATCTAGTTCAGCCTAGGAAAATTAGATCTAAAACTATTTAATTTGTTGCAAGAGTGTTCCTCTCTCCTGATGCCTTGCTTGAGGATACATGGAGATAAAAACTCTTGAGTTATTATCAGTTTATGTGCATTTGTCTGCTGTGGAGTGTACTATATTATGTTTTTCTAAGTGATCTGGCTGTGGCTTTGAGATGGCAGTTTAAAACCCACATCTTAGGAAGCTTCTTATGCTATTTGAACATTCATTTTAGAAATATTTTTATTTTGAGCTCTATAAACTGTGACAGGTTTTTATTACTCATTTTTTTTTTTATCCCTGTTTTTTGGGATGTCATCACTTTAGAAAACCGGAGAAGCACAGAGAAAATAATAGCATGAAACCCACCAGTTCCCAACATGTGCTGAACAGAGATGCAAGAAGACCACAAAAATAGCCAGTGGATTTATTAAGCATACAATAAATCAGTGTGATTAACTATGACTATTTGATTGTATGCCAAACAGCATTACCAAACAATATTATCAAAGAGAAAAGCCCTCAGTCATATGGGTAACTAGCTTGGCCAGTACTAGGGTGAATGGGTTAGTTTCTGATCAGCCTGTGTCCACATACAAATCTGCACTACTTAAGGAGACTTTGCTAGGCTGGAATGGAAAACTATATGAAAATTCTTGATTTGGGTAAAGAGACATTTGCCTATCACTAATTTAAACCTGTCAACTAAACTATGATTATGAGAAACATGAGTGGCTTAACCCAGAGTACCACAGGTAGTAAAGGTATTTAAAAAGATGCCTGGAGCCAGTGGAGCTGAGGGCTGGGGAGCAAAGCAGCTGCCTTTGCAGGCAGTAGTACAGACTAAGGCTCAGCACTGTGTGTGTAGAAAGACAGGGAGGATACAAAGCTTTGTGCTGCACTACCTGATTTTGAAGGGTTTTTCCACCTTCTGAAACCAGCAGTCCACTCAGGTAGATAAATTCTAAGGTGGGGCTGAGCTGCTAACACCAAGTTTCAGTTTTCCAAACTCTGTTTCCAAGTTCAGCCATTATCTGCTGTAAGAAAGGCTGAACAGCCCTAGGAGGGACTGATCTCATTGGAATGGACATGTACAAATAAATGCCAATGAGATAAATGCAGTAAAACCCTTCCAGCAGGTGCCTATTGATTTTACCTGGGACCTGGACTATTGATTTAGGCTAAAAGACTAACTTGTAGATGTCCAAAGTTAGGAGACATGATTTCTATGCCACCTTTCTGGGAAATCCTGACCTGTGCTCTCGTGGGTGTTACCACTGCCTGTGGCTGGATTACAAAGTGCAGAGGGAGATGTCCTGCTTCCCTGAGCAATGCAGACCCTGCAAGAAGGATTTTTTATTGACATGTTTTCTTGATATTTTCAGTCCTTGATCTACCATAGGTTTGGGTAATGAACTGAATGGTATGTTACTGAAAGGGGATCAAAACTCCTTAATGCTCACAGAGCTCCCACTCAAGGCACTCAAAGAACTGCAAACACCATGAGTTACTACATGGATAAACTGTAAAGATATTTGTGTAGGTGCAATATGGATGAACAGCTAAGTATTTATTTTATACTCTGTAAAATGATAGTTTCACTGTAAAGTACGTCACCCAACATGGGCAAAGCAATGTGCTTCACCTCAACACAAACAACTCTTTTAGTTCTTTTAAGGTTTCACTTGGTGATCTACAGTTAAGCTCACAAATGCAGATGCAGATAGAGCTGTCCATCTCCTTCCCAAAACTGACTATGGGACTGATGTGGAAGAGCCCCAGCTGAGTGCAGACACTGCCTGTGAGCACTCCTCTGTGAGCTGTAAGCCCCTCCCTCCCAAACTGAGTACCTGCTAAAACATTAGGAAGTGAATGGCCTGCATCAGAAAGCTCCAGCTGGCAATTAGTGGGGAAAGGCTTTTTAAAATTTCTTCTCTGTTCATCTGCTGTAAGCAGCCAAGTATGACCTCTCCCTCTAGTACTTCCATAATAATAATAATAATGCATATTTTAACCTGATTCCTGCCCTGATTTATCCTTTGTAACATGAGGCAGTCTGGTGTTAACTAACCTGTCTGTGGACAGAAAGTTAAAGGCATTACTGTTACAATTTAGGGCAATACAGGAGGTCTGAGGCTTGCAGGGCTTTCTCAGGCAAGATGCTACTGAGAGAAGTCAGGTCTGCTAACTGAGCCAGTTATTTAAGTATTTAGGTATTTAAATTCTCATTTGACCCCTTGGGAGCTGAGACTGCTAAAAGGAGTCAGGGTCCTGGGTCTGTCTTCGGTGTTGCTGGTGTTACAGTGCCTTTGACTAAAAAGCAACCCCTCCAGTTTCAACTGTTAAAGGCATGGGCCTTCAATATTTATTAAACTTTCCATCACAGCTTGTAAAGAGTCTTAAAGTCTCTGGTTCATCACTGCTACTTTGTTAGTATTTTCTTCTTCCATTTTCGGTCTTTATTCAATCCTAGGACAAATGGCTTCAAATCTTTTTCTCAATTAAGAGCAGTGACAAAGGAAAAGTTTACTAAGGCTTTACAAAGAAGGCCAAGTTTTCAGAGTGATGTAAAGAGAACTTGACACCTGACTCCCATCAACAATAATAATGGGGGTTGTGCATCTAACTCTTTCTGCATTGTGCTGACATTGTACCCTTGAATGTTAGTACAGTTCAATAATTCTCCAAAGATGAGGCAGCTTATTTTCTCTGCCATTGCTGCTTTGCTGGCATTTTTATGGCATTCCCAGAAGTACTACCTGTCAGAGTTAGTACTTCCAAGGATGGCATTGCTTTGGGGTGATTGAGGATTGATGTAATTAAAGAGAAGGCAGTCTACTGTTTGCCTGTGGGTATTATATATTAAGCACTTCACTGCACAGCTACGATTGATGATTTGAATGATGACAAAGTTGGGCTGCTCTGTATGGGCAACAGTGATTCAAACCATGAATTCAGGGATGTGTATCCTCTATATATTTTATGCTCAAAATTCTGCAGAAAGAGAGCTTTCTAGGAAAACTGCAACCTCCTCAAGAGCCACCTCCTCAAGAGCCATTTAACAAAGGAAGGTGTTCCTGCCCATGGCAGGGAGTTTGGAACAACCTGACCTTAAGGTCACCGTGTTCCCAACCAAAACCATTATATGAATACCACCACTGAAAACTTGCAGAAACTTGCCACAGGAAGGGATAGTCCCTTACTCATCCCTAGGTGTGTAAGGTCATTATTTGGGAATTATCTGGAAAAGAATAGGAAAAAGAAAATACAATATTACATCATTAAATAAATGCCCTGGTGCAGTTGTTGTTGCCTTAAGTGGGATTACCTGATTAAATCTACATATGCTTCTGTGCATATCAGCATCTGGAGCAGGCACTGTAGGCTTTCTTTAGAAGTAAGTGAAGACATAGTCATCATAGCCTATGGCATTAAAAAGCATTAATTTCCTCCTAAGGTAAGTATGTGTTAGTTCTGCTGTGTAACTTGAACACATTAAAAACCACATGAAATATCAGACATATTATTATCTTAGTGTTTAGCCCTTAACAAAATGATGAAGTGTTAAAATCCAACAGGAAGGCTGCTCTTTAACGCTGCAGACAGAGTTCGCTAAGGATAGTCTGGGAACATAAACCAGCTCTTTGTGCAGAAAGAAGAGGAATCTGTTTCTTCTCTTCCCTGCTATAATGTCCATAAAATCCAATTACATTTATAACTTTGCATTAAATTAAATATGTTATTTTACACAAGCACTTAAAAAGTCTACTAAATATCCAGTAACAGTTTTCTTTATTCCCTTGTTAGCAGCTGCCATGGCACCAGGACTCACAAGAATGAAAGTGATTTAGTGCATTGATTTGCAGTTGGCACGGCCCTCTGTTCTCAAACAGAACTGATTAGCTTAGCAGGAAAGTGCCATTTACTTTTTATTGTGTTTCTTTCCTTCTCATCTCCCTTCAGTGGCTGCCAAGAGGAACAGAAGAGCTGTAACCTCCTGAGCAGGTTGCTTACTTTCTTCGGCTCCAAATTCTGCAATTCTGGGGACTAATTTGTCTGGATAGTGCTGTAGCATCAATACAGATGCCAGGGTTACTGCTTTGGTGTACTGAAAACAGGTCCCACTGAGCTCTTTCAGGCTCTTTCTACACAAAATTAACCCTGACTATGAGAATCCCCTATGTGTCCAAAAGTGTCATCTAAACCAGGATTTTAGATGGTTTTTCACCATTTGCTGGTAAAGCTAATAGGACAGCAAGGCAAAATGTCTAGCTGGGAAGATTTCTCTTGAGTATCTCACTTTTGCTTCATAAACTGACTGTAGGGCTTGTCCTCTAATACATAACATTTGAAAGACTGTGTACACACTTCTGCACCTCTGATCTTCCATGTATTGAAGCTGCTGTGGAAGCTCTTGATTCACCAGCTAAAAGTAAAGATTTTCTGCAGTGCAGAATGACCAGCAGCTGCAATAAAACAGTGGGAGTCACTGAATTAGCAATTATTTTCTCTTGAAGACCAATTTGTGACAAAAGTTCAGTTTGCTTTGGCCAAGACTCCATAATTTCAGGGGTCAGATCCTCAGCTGGAGTGAGTGTCTGTGGCTTTACTGAACTCCGTGAGCATACGTGGAGTCATGCCAGCTGAGGTCAGAGGAATGACTCTGTTTCAAGCCAGTTAAGGTTCTGATCCCACAAACTTGTCATGACTATTCAGTCTCATTAGTCCTTTACACTTCTCTCTCAAACTTGCCAAAAATTCAATGATGCCAGATCTTCTTAGGGGTGTTAGATATTTCCAAGTCTGCTTCTACTAAGAAATAATAAGAAAAAAAAAACCCAAAAGAAAAGAGTGGGAGGCTGAAAACCTGGTTCAGAGTTATTTCTGGAAACAAAGATTAAAAGATGAAGAGGGGAGGGAGAATCTCCTTCCTACTTTCTAGCTGAAATTCACTCTATAATATTAATCCTTTTGGACTCTTTACAGTTAGTAGAGATGAAGAGGCTAATCTCTGTCTCTTCTGCACTGGAGGCTCCATTAGTTCTACTAAATAGCTGGTGCAGCACCAGAGAAAGAAGTACATATGCATTTACCTCCCTTCTCCTTTGATCTCAGCAAGAGATTATAAAACAGCTCCCATATTCTGTTCTTTCATTTTAAAATGAAAAGCAGTCTGTAACTTTCTTCCCTCTGGCACAGCAAATCCTGGTGAGGAGAGGGGTCCTTTACTAGCAAATGTATAGCTCACACTTTTCAAATGTATCTAACTCCATTAGTCATGTGAATTCAGTCTCTTTTATTCCCTCGTATGAACTATCTTTCCTCCTTCCATAACAACAAAGAAAATCATCTTTTCTGGTAAAGCAGGAGTTATTTAAACTTCACTGATTCAAAAGACTGCGGTATCTGCTATGGCTAAGGAACTCCTGGCAAACCAGGGGTGCACGGACAGGGCAACATGACCACAGTCCTCTCCTAAACTACCAGAAAATAAAAGCTACCTCTTTGCAGGACTTAAAAGTACTCACTGTCAGCAAAACCTTACTCTCTTGGTGCTGTATACCTTTAGTTTGCCACTAGTGGCAAACTTTAATAATCATGAGTTGAATTTTAGGATAAAATGATTCATGCCCTAAACTCCGTTGATTGCAAAGGGATGTGTGCCTGGCTCAGAGACAGCTCTCTCACACTTATATCTGTAAAATCTCCTTGGCTGTATTCTGGAATTTCTTCCTGTGAGAATTCAGACACAGGGTGATAGAAGAAGGGAGAATAATGGCACCAGAGTGTAGACAAAGCATGATGTCAGAAAGTGGCATCACACACACATCATACAGCTGGATGGCACAGAAATATAGAGGCACACACTTGTGGCCTCCAAAGTGGATCTTGTAACCCTGTATCAGAACCTAAAAGACTTACTTAGGTTTGGAGAGCATCTAGCACCAGATGCCTCAAAAAGGCACACACAGGCGACAGCCTTCTTACTGTGGTCTTCATGAATGTAACCAGCAATAAAAACTGAAAATTAGAGTATATCCAAAATCTATCTCCATTCAGGGCTTAGGGAACTTGCTTGTGGTTACTTGGAGGGACCCCTTCAGTTTGAGCACTGATGTCCAAGCCTTGTGGGAAATGGGAGCAAGAATCCCAGTCTTTTAAAATGGGGTAGCTGTGGGTGACAGTGAGGTGACACAGTCACTGCATTTATCCAGATCAGGACTTTGTCTGCACTAACAGCCCTGGAAAGGCTGTGGGCAGGGTGGGGGAGCCCATCAGTGCCCTCAGGGTCCACACACTCAGCACAATGTTAGCATAGTCAGGCTACCTGCACATGCAGTTCCACTTTTATGCATATTTTAATGCTGTTCTACACATATTTTAACTTTTAAAATTGACTAGCGGGTTTTCAGTATAGGAAAAAAACAATAACAGATATTTACCAGCAATCCTGCTCTTCCCCACTGCCACTGGAAGGCACCAATCCACCCAAAATACCAGTCCTTGCATCAAACACACACTTAAGGACCATGCTCAACGAGGCCTTGCTCGGCTTCCAAGCCTTTTGATTAAAATATGCCGGGTTCTGATCCACAGCAGAGACTCCGAACTGCCACCACGTGCATTCCTGTGACCCCCCTGCAGCAGGGCCGGGGCACAGGAGCATGGCCAGCCCTCGGCGCTGGATCGCTGTGCGGAGCACAGCCCTCGGCTGGTGGGTGGCAGCGAGGGCCCCCAAGGAGCTGGCACGTTTCTGCTGGCAGCAGGTGCCAGAACAGGGCAGGGTCACGCTGCCGTGGGGCTCAGCTGAGAAGATGCCCTGATGGGCCCGTCTGCGGCCTCATCCTGCAGGTGGATGGCTCTTTGCCGTGCTGCTGTATGTAAATGCTGGGCCAGGGTAGCAAAACAATGCTGCCAACCTCAGTCTTCATTATCAGGGCTATGCTCTGATTTGTTCAGTTTTATAGTATTGTTCAAATGTGGAATCCAAGACAGTGGGTTGTGTTTGGGGGTCACATCTGTAGTGCCATGGCTAAAGACCAAAATATTACAACCATATATATTAACTTTTCCAAGGCATTTGATTGTCCAAGACTATTCAGAATGTCCAGGAGCATTTGAGCTAAGAAAATTGAAGCACTTTGGCCTTGGCTGAGCTTCAACAGATAGACTTGCTTCATATCTGTTAACAAAACTGACCAAGATAGAGAGGGAGAAAGAAAAGGTGACAATTTGTCTCCAGAACTAGCCACACAGTAAACTTCCAGTGAGGAGCTTTATGGGAAAAGGTTGGTTTCCACTGCTCTGCTTCCAGACCTTACAGATGGTTATCAGGACAAAGGTGATTATCTAATGCTGGTGATTTAAATACAAACAACACAATCATTCATTCCCTTGGCCCCAAGTGACAAAACTTCAGAGTGTAATGTGACCTCAGCCACTTCCACAAATGACTTATTAGCAAGAAATGAACTTCTTCAATTCAAAAAGAAATGGAGAAAAGCAAATCCATATCTTCCCTCCCTAAAGGGACAACAAGATCATAAAGTCATGCTCCATATGGCCCTGACACTGTCAGGTGGTTTAGGCAGTAGATTGAGGTCTGTGCCACTGATATGTGTAGACCTCAAGATCTGTCTAGTTTATGTCTACTGCTAAGAGAGCAATTTGTATTCAATTTGTTCGGTAGCATTTCTGTTTGTATCAGACTTTGATTTTTCCACATATACTTGTCAGTAGAATTCGCTCAAATGCACTTTGCCAACATATTTTAGCCTATGCAAACTATTTGTTTTGACTGCTCTCACTACTCGTGCTGTGTAACCAGCCACCTAAGGCAAACTGCAGTTTTCCACTGGTTTTGCAGATGACTGATCCCTGAAGTGCCCTGAACTCCTTTTGCAAATCTCTGCTGTAATCTGTCTCCAGTCACTCAATAAGGTTACCAAAAGCTATTTTTCAGTCACATAACAAGCGCCACTATCTCTTGTCTCTTAACAGATATGCTTAGTGTCCTGACAGAAATGAAAACAGTGGCGGAAGTGATTTGCACACACACAAAATGAGTTGGGAAAGGAACATTTTCATGATTCTTTTTAACCCAGACATATTTAAAATGTAAAACTTACTTCCAAATGTCTTCATAAACTAATAAAAAAATGGAAATGCTTGCTTGCAGAATTCTTCATTGAAAATAAGCACAATAAAACTTCTAACATGGACACACCTTTGCTTGCCATATCACTCATCAGGCTGCTGCTGAAGGGACCTGGAGCTCTGGACTGCACAACTACACCCAGAGTTGGAATCCATAGGGTAAGTTATAGCAATATCGCATTTTTTTTACCCTGCAAAATGAGATGTGATTGTTGTTCCTGATGTACGGCAGTGGACATACCTTCCTAGAGAATAAACACAGAGAGTCTTGGAAGATTAAATCACAATCTCCTGACTGCCCCTGACCCTTTCATCTGGTCAGCTTGATGCTTAGCACAGTAATGGCTGAGGTTAGATGAGATGAACCCCACTCTGACTGTTTTGACTTGTAACAACTCCCACTGCCAGGCTGATAAAAGCCTTGTGTGTTAGTACAGAGGTGGCACTGAACTTATTTGCAGACACCCCTATGGAACAAGCCTGCTGTTTTTATGGTCAGTTAGCACAGATTTAAGGAACGAGCTGCAGAGGAAATCTGACTTCGAATGACACTTCTGTGGGCAAAGGTGCCACAGCCTTCAGAGTGCAACAGAACAGAGCTCCCAAACGTGTGTCACGTGCGACAGCCTCATCAGCTCAGTGAACTCCCAGGCACCTCTTGGGGCCGTGTTTATTTCTGACAATCTGGTTAGAAACATATGCTATGGATCAGAGTATTTTGCATTTTTTAATGGCTAGGCTGGGGTCACATGCAAAGGCTTCCACTCTCTTGCAAATGTCAAAATCTGGGCATTAACACAAAACACCCTGTCATGATTCCTTGTGGGAGCACCATTACGTGTGGCAAAACTAAAGTAAAATAAAGATATCTGACCAAAAATAGGTAGCATGAATTTTTGTAGAGGAAGGTCATTCCTAGATGCTTTTTTGAGTACTCTGCTGACAGAGGCTTTTCTGTATCATTCTAATTTCAATGCTTCTATCTATAGCTCTTTGTGTAGATTCGTCCTTTCAATGTGCACTGTTGTCAATGGAAAGATACTGTAAACTGGTTTTCAAGGTGTGACTCAGAAAAAGCTGGCAAAAAGACGCCCTGAAATTTTCAAAGCCACGTTGTGCGTATCTTCAGTTTGAATGGATATGCATGCAACCCCTTAGTTTGGCAAATCTCATCCATAAACTGCCTCCCACCTTCAAAACAGAGTCAATGTCATCCAAAAAGGTTCTAGAACATGACAACAATGACTCCCAGCTCTTGAGGACATCCTTGCATCTCTGTTATGGCTGCTGTCTATGAGTGAATGTGCATGTACATCATGTTTGCATACATACAGACATACATTTACAGGAACCTTTGTGATTTTCCAGACACAGGCACCAAATTTGTCAGTCAGAGGCTCCAAGCACCTAAACACATACAGGAGCCACCTACATCTCAGAGTTTTTGGCATCCAGCTAAGACACTCATGAAACAAGGTTCCCTATGTCCAAGAGAAAATCTTCATATATGGCTTAGAAGACTCACAGGTTTTTATAATCATTAGGGCGAGGCTCATAGAAAAGAAATCACAGACAGAGATCTGGAGGGAAGTAGATCTAGATGAACAGTGGCTTTCTAAGGAGTAGCACAGAATATATGTTTAGAAAGAAACCCCATTATGATTTTAGATGCACAACTACCCCAGATATTGCCTATAATCCCATTTAAAGAATAGGATTTACTGCCTCACAAGGATGATTTTCTTTTTGCAGGTCTGCTCTACACTATTATTGAAAGAGCAAAAAAATATCATACCTTCTCCCAAAACAATTTAGAGCTGGAAAAGGAAGGCTTCCTTCCATTCTTCCCTATTTCTTACTGCTGCTCTGTTCTGACAGGTTGCTCAGGAGGAGAATGGGGATTTACTGTTGGCTCTGTGGCACACCAAAAAGCATTAAAATAAAAAATCCTCATGTAAATAATTGCAGTCAACCAGAAAACAAACAAACAAAATCCAGTGAGGCCAACACTGAATGTACTAATCTTGCCAATGCTCTGTATAATTAAAACAAATTCACCTTGAAATCTGGCATTCATTATAACATGGAGCACCTCCAGGCTCTAGCATTTTAGTTTGTTTTTACTGACCTAGCTAGAAGAGAGCTTTGTACATGAAATATATTCTAGTCTTTTTGCTTCTGATCCATTTAGCAATTATTTTATGCCATCTATTTTTTATATATTAGTTGTCTCTTGTTTCTACTGCTGCACCTGTATGACTTAGGAAGCACCTCAATGCATCTCACTTGGCAGCAAAATTCATCACAAAGTCACTGATATCAGTGTACTAACGAACCCAAGTAAATCCCAAATTTGTGTTTGCATTCCATGAATGCAGCACTGAAGAGATTTGAGACTGTTTTCCTCTAGGCCATATTAGAACAAAATTTTAAAACCAGTTCTCAATCTCAACACTAGCATTTTAGATTTCCCACCCTCATACAGGGATTCAGTTCACAGGAGGTGTCTGACAATATCCTGAAAAATTGTTGATATTCTTCTGGAAGTCGATTTATATGAACTAAAAAGGAAGCACCAAAATTTACATGCAAACCCCTCATCTTTGCCCATAACTTCAACATGAGAAGCGGATCTCAACTTCAAACTTTAGGAAAATGCAGACCTTATTTTATATGTTAGACCTTACATATTTTATACGTTACACCTGTGTAATTCAGGCTTCTTAGTCAAAATCTAGTCTGGTTCTAGCACCAGTCTGATTCCTCACTGAAATTTAAGGCTTGCCACTTGGGCCTAGCTTTAATTTAAATACTGAAGATTCATTCAGTTGCCTTCCTTCTTCTGTCATCAAGCAGTTTCAGCTAAAGAGATTTATACTTGAAACTCATCCGTTCAGCATTGGTACTGTTAAATTAGTGGTGATATATATATATGTTTGTGGGCACAGTGACCTTTATTAGCTCCTCATTATGTTTGAAAATAGTTCTTGTTATCTGACTGAATGAATTATGCTGAGCATTGTTATGGCTCAGATAACCTATGGAAGCTAGTTATTTTTCATGGTATTTTAAATGTTAAAACTAACAAGCAGTTAGTTAAGCATTACACTGGAGACTACCATCACGTCTTACAACTTGGAACATGCACTTTTAAGACTGTTCAGATTAAAGATAAATCAAAGCACTTCAGCTTTAGGGATAGAACTGGAGGTGTACATCCCTCCAGACAGAACTGAAGTGTAAAATCCAACACAAATTGCTTTTAAAATTTAATAATTCACAAAATCTATGGTTAAGCACAGCCTGGCTGGGATAGATAAGTAAAATAAATACCACAAAGTCAATTTTTAATAATCTGTGGCATGAAATTTAAGCACAAGAGAAAACATTTCACAATCAAGTCAGAAGCTTTTTGTAAATGATCAAGTGAGAATTTTATACCCCCTCACCTACCAATGCAAAATACATCCAGTTTATCCTTTAGTCCTCACAGCATACTCCTAGATTCCTTTGTTTAAATGCCTTTTAATTCTAAGAGAGCTTTTATTGTAACCCTTTTTTAGAACTAGAGTTATTTACAACCTCAGAAGAAGATAGATTCTGGAGCCTCTTCTTTGCTGGTGAATTGGTGCGTGCATCAAATGCAGTTACAAGAAATAATGTAATTAGTTCCTGCGCTAGTCTGGTAACAAGTAGTCTGGTATATTTATCTAATTATTGACACAACACATTTACAGCTGAAGGGATTTTGTTATAAGAGGTTTATATTACTCTGATTTAGGCTGATCTTCAGTCTCTTAATGCCAAGTAAAAACTGGCCTTCAAGCAACATTTTTGTATGATGAAGAATAAAATCCCAGATGGATTATGACAAGTCTGTGTTGTCCTAAAAGAGAAATCAAAATGAAAAACTGGGAAAATTAAATGGCAAGGATAATATATATACACACACTCATTCGGAGGAGAGAGAAAATGTGAAGATTTGTACATATTTTATGCATCTGGAATCAGTATGCTAACATGCTGTTTATGCTAAGAGATGTACCATCTGTAAGGAATAAAGAAAAGGAGAGATTATACTATATTATGGGGAAATCATATTTTGACTTTATTATTATGGCTGTGGCTATTTTACAAAAAGGAGGTGGATTAATAATTGTCTAACCAACCAAAAAGGAAGGAGAATGCAAAATGGATTTTTCAATGAATATTTCTCGTGCAATAATAAGGGGCTTGTGCAACACAGCAGAAGAAGGAAGAGAGGGCAGTGACAAGAAAGGGAGACTGAGTCTCATGGTAGGAGAGAGGTGAGAGCTTGGGTATGTGCAGAGCTGAGCATGGCTGTAGAGAGAAGGGTGAGTATGCATCAGCAGCCACAGGCAACATAACCAGAGACAGAAGAGGTCCTCCGGTGTCCTGGACTTCCACAAAGAGGATGACAAAGAGCCACACGACTTGGCTGCATGTTCCCAAAGCACAGCTGCCTCCTGGAGCGTCTGGGCATGGGCAGAGGAGAGGCAGGACAAGGGGTTGCTGCAATGCAACCCTCAGTGCTGATCAGAGAGGGGATCCTGAAGCCAGGCCCTCATTTGGAATGGGATGTGGGCCAGGGTGGCTGCATTCTCTCACACCTCCATGTGAGGCCCAGGGGACCAGGGCTGGTCAGGACACAGGATGATGACACTGGGAGTCAAAAGTGGGTCTCCCTGAGTAGTAAGCTGTTAGGAAATTATTTTCTGGTAGGAAACTGTAGGGAAAACACACAGCCTTTCAACCTAAGGCAAAGGAGGTAAAAGCTGGTAAAGCTCAGCCCTACACTGAGGATCTGGACCAGACCTCGTGCTCCTTTTATTTACGCTCTCTCATTACAGATATTTGGCACATGCTATTGCACTTCTTCCCCTGCCGCCCTGCTCCTACTCTGGGCCAGAGGCTTTTTGTTCTGAATGGAAGGACAACCCTCACAAAGGGCCTTTTTCCTGGGAGATACTGGTTTCATTTACAGGGAGCTAGAAATGCATGTGCTGCCATGCCCTGGGTCTTTCAATCACCTGCCAAGAGCACTCACTTTTCATTGTTTCCATTTTAACGCTGCTCTTGCAGCTGCAATTGCAGCCACTTTGAATTAAATCTGGGTTAACAGTCTGAGGACAGATAAGCCCCAAGAGAGGAAATGATGTAAATCCAAATGGCAATTCTTTGACCTATTGCTTATTATGACAGGCTGGAAGCCCTGCCTTCGATTGGAAGCAAAGTGCATTTTTGCAGTCTATTCTCATTTGCATAAACCTTTCTCTTGGAATTTGCATAATTTTTCAATTAATCACCAGGACAATACTCTAACTCCTGAACATCCCTCTCCCAGGCATTTAAGGTATTCTTGCTAATATAAAAGCTTTAGACAATGATGATGAGGCCAAGACCTGGCGTTTTCTATTTATTTCACATGTAAAACCCCATCCAAATGTTTACTGTACCTTACACTCCACAACAAGTGCATCACTGATTACTGAAAAAGCACAGATGGGATGTAGACAGTTTTTCATTCCTTGTTCCATATGATAGAACTCAACACATCTGGTATGCTATGAAAAGCATCTTTGCACTAATTTGTTTGTCAGTATTTATTGAAAGGACTATCTGTCATCCTGTCGTATTTTGGTTGCCCTGAGATGGCTGAAGACAAGACTAGTCACAAATTACGACTGCTGGCCACTGGGGAGTAACTGGTAGAAACCACCAGCTGTTCCAAGGAACATCAGTGGTGGTGGTTTCTTTTCCTTTTTTTTTTTTTTTTTTTCTTTTTTTTTTTTTTTTTTTCTTTTTTTTTTTTTTTTCTTTTCCATTTTGTAAGTGGAAATTCAGTGTAATCTCTCCTCAGACATTTTGTGTTTGCAAGAAGAAACCAAATCACTTGAGCACCCGACAGTTTGTTTGTC
Organism: Hirundo rustica; assembly: GCF_015227805.2. NCBI lineage: Eukaryota > Metazoa > Chordata > Aves > Passeriformes > Hirundinidae > Hirundo > Hirundo rustica. The sequence continues at coordinate 145,696,584 of NC_053450.1, read as the reverse complement.
CTTGCTGTCCGTGCGCACATTTCCAATCTGTTTCTACAGCTGGCTGAGTTTTCTTTGACTGGACAGGAGTGATGCAGGGGGCAGAAAAAGCGCATGCTGCTGGTGTACGTGGGGTGATCTTAACAATCCCCTTTGGATGCTACATCTTTTATGTCAGGAACTGGACCATAAATAGATTGGTTTGTCAGGGAAAAGTAAAGTTCCTAAAGGAACCTTGGTGTTTATATGGGTTAATCAATAAAGGCTGAGAATGTTTTTTCCCATAGTTCTTCATGCTGATCATCTTCTTGAAAGACAGCCCTGTGATTTATGATTTGTTATGTTTATTTTACCTCATCTCCTTGCCCATGAATCAAAATGTTAGATGTCATTTCTTTTCCAGCCTTATTGTTGTACTTTCTTATTGTAAATGCTTTATTGCATTAAATTCTGATTGTGTGGCTAATTTAAACCATTTTTCATCAGTCAAGAGCTGTTCTGGCATGAGAGTGCAGATCTGATTGAAGGTGTGAATTTCAGATTCTATTAATGGTTGAGTGATATATATAAAGAACTTTCAGAAATGTAAGAAAGCCTATGAAACACAGTAGGAAGATTCCCATGACCACTCAATGGGCATATAACATCCAGAAGTATTGGATTGAACTGCTTGTAGTTAATTAATTATTCATGCATTCTTATAATTAATCTGAATGATCTGCAGTATAACAGGATAACTTGCACTTAATGCCAGCCATTTCAAAATAATGAAAATACTTTTCTATTTAATGACATATAACCCTTTGAAACTGCTGGTCTGAGTAACAAGCCATACCTTGTTTCTCCAGCACTATTAAAGGAACAACCATCACCGTATCTGTATGGGAACAAGAATAATACCATGTGTGTTTCCCAGCTCTTCATAGTACCCTGAGTGCCTAAATTGAGCTCCTAAGCTTTGAACACGAGTCCCACATGGGTTCTGCCTAAAATTAATACTGTGTTGTGATCCAGAGTCCTCTGTAATTGTCCTTATTCTTTCTCTCTGCTAATTACTGAATTACATACGAAAGATTTATACCAAAATCAGGAGGGTATTGAATGACAGCTAACAAAACTAAAGATGCATCGTGATCCTGTCTATGCCTATTTGCAAGAAGGTCCCCCCACTGTGGCTGAACACTGAATGTATTGGGCCCAGAACTAGCATTTGGATGTGATGGAAGAGGATGTTCCTCACTCCTGCCAACACCTAGATTACAGCATATGAGAATACTGCCAGTGTGTCTGTGTTCTTAAATCCATTTCATGTCTCTAGGGTATGCCAGACATTTAGCTTGCTCTGGAAAAAAACCCATAAATCAAGCAGGTTTGTAAACCAGAATAGATATGCTGAGGGATTCCTTAAAAATTGAGACAGCCTTTCATGACTGCAAAGCACATTTTGAGCTGAATAATTTGAGGACTAAACAGCCCATAATGTAGCTAGTTTCACATAAAGTATAATTTGATAATGAAGTGTTCTCACACAATTTAGGCTTTTCAGATGGCTGCTTAAACACAGAGGTGTGGCGTGGACTAAATGAGATTATGTTCTAAAAAATGGTTGCAATGAACACGTAGCTGCCGTGGAGAGCAGCAGTATGGTGATGCACCTTGCATTCATATAAAAATTAATTTCTTGTAACACTCAAAACAAACTAACTGCTTTGATTATTTCCTCGCCCACCCTGACATTAAAACAGAGTGTCTTGCTTTTTGGTCTTGGCTTGAAAAATCAGTTTGTAGTGTCAGGATTCACTACAGATTGGATGAGGTTGATAGGGATCTCTGGTGTCTGTCTAGTCCAGCTCTCCTGCTCAAGCAAGGGCAGGCACAGTGGGCTGCCCAGGACCACGGCCAGTTGGGTTTTGGGTATGTCCATGGGTAAAGGCTCCAAAACTAAAGCTGGTTCAAGCAGCAGCAGAAGGTGCCCGGAAAAAGCACTGTGAGTATGAGTCAGGGGTTTTAGCTGACAGCTAATAGAGAAGAACTGCACGAGACCATAAGATGTGCAGAAGTATTTTGCCTTGGCTCTCTGATGTCTATCCACTAATTTAAGAGAGATCTTCACACAGGAAGATTATATTTCCCCAGGTTTTCAGCAGGGACATACACCAGAAATAAATTCTTATCTCATCTGAGAGCCCCAGTGGAGCAGCTGGAACCCCAGGAACTCAGTTTCTCCTTCACTCTTTACTCTGGAGGTCTTTCTATCACAAATCCCATTTCTCTAGAACTGCAAAGACTTTGAGGAAATCTGACGAAAGAGCTTTTACTAGGAGACCTTCTGTATGTTTTACGTTCAGTGAAACAAAAAATCAGAGTCAGTTTAGAGAGAATTTGACTGATTCTGCTTGCAATCAAAGCCAAAGCTAGACAGCAAAAGCCGGGCACCTGAAAGACAACCCAATTTAAATAGTTTCATTTAAACTTCATAGGACATTGCAAGTCTGGGCAGATTTTTTTTCCCCTGTGTCATACACTGACTTTATCAGGGTCAAACAAATAAAACTTTATTTGAAAATTCCTTACTTGTCTGCTTGTTTGCCTTAGTGTAAAATTGATGTGACAGAGATTTCTGAAAACCCTTTCTTCCTGCAGGGATTAATTCTGGTGGTACTGTGTGTGTTAGTTTTTTTTTTATAATCTCTGCTGGCTGTGAAAAAGGACTATAACACCTATGGAAATGACCATGCCCTTTGCTTCTGTCAGTTTTCAGTCAATATAGAAAGTCAACAGTACCACAGGCTGAAACAGGTGCATGATGGGAGAACTCAGTGTCAGATTTTTATTTTCTTTTCAAAACTGACACATTTCTGCAGTTTCCTACTTCACCACCGCCCTCATTCTATTAGGCCAAGCAAAAGATGGGAGATCTGGGAGATGCGTGGGGAGTGTACAATAACAAGAATCGATCCAGAACTCTTGAGCCTGACCTCTGAAGGGATTATATCCTGAATGCCACTCCCAGGTTCACCCTGAAGCAGCGTTTGAATGCAGTTGCAAGAGGAAGCCGTACATATCAGCAAGAAGGGATGAAGAGGCTGGCTCTGCCTGCCTGTGGTGCCCCAGGAGAACTTGTCACTAGAAGATTTGTTGATGTAAGCGAAATGATTTTATTATATGGTGAGAAAGGCTTCTCTCCTATGGATCCTTGCAGCAACATGTCAATATTTTTTTAGGTTGTTACTCCATTGGTTCATTAAGTTGATGTAAGCTCATGTCACCCTGGCTCCATCCCTGTTTTCCATATATGTATGTTCCCCAGAATATTCTCCCTTTCTTGTATCCTCATTGGTTTCTGTATCCCCGCCTATCTACCCTGGCATCCTTTATTGGTTGTTACCCATTACCCTGCCCATGTACCGCCCCTGTACCCTCAGACCATTGGTTCTGATGCTCTGCTCCACCCCCACCCAGCCCCCTTATTTAAACCTGTACCCTCCAGTGTTGGTCTTCTGACCCTGGAACCCTTTGGTGCCCCTTCAATAAACCTCACCGTAACCGCACACAGCAGACCCTTCCCGCCTCTCATTCGCAAACTTCTACCTGTTGTATGTGACTGTGTGGACAGTGTGATTGCTTGGCTGCCTGCCCAAGCAGCTTCGTGTGAGGAGATGCTTTTGGGAAGGTTGTAACATTTACCATCCGCTCACGCTGCCACAACACCTGCCTCTACTGCCATGGCCGTCCAGAAGGGCTCTGGGCGGTGGCTGGTGGGTTTTCCCTCTGCTCATGGATCTCCTTTTTTGACTGGGTGCATATGTCCTGTTGACCAAATCAGTGCCTGCTGAATTAGCTACAGTGATTTATTAACCATGGAAAGCCAGGGAGAAATGTTAAGTTCACTGCACCAATCAGAATTCTTTTGACCTAACATCAGTTTATGTCAGATACAAATCCTGAAAAAACTCTCACCATCATTATGAATGGAATGAATACTTCTATACAAATATGAGCTGTTCTGAAGAAGTCACCTACCTTTATGAAACACCCATAAATTTCCTGAAGGTTGGCAGCACCAGGACACAACACCAAGCCACCAGCAACTTTCATAACAATCTCTGTTTTTGAGACAAGCATGAGACCTATTTTGGAAGAAGCTTTATGTGCTCCTATAGTTTAAGATTTTTATTCCTACTTCAGAGATCACCTACGAGCTACCTAGGGCTGGCATTTGCAATCCCATTTCCATTTGATAAAGGCAGGTGAAAAATAAGCCACAGTAGGTAACATTTGGCCTCTTCTGTTAACAGTGCCACATGGATGACAGTCTTCAGAGGAAGGTACATGTTGATATCACATTTCCTAAGTTGTATCACTGAACCTGGGGGCTGATCCTGTGATTTCTTATATGGAATGTAACACACAGGCACTTAAACTTATTCTGCTCTTATGACTTCCATGTGCTTCTTTGGGACTGCCACATCCACTCCTGGGCAATTTTGCTATGGTCTTTATGTAAATGGTTAAATTGTAAAGGTTTAAAGTTCTTATGAGAGCAGCCACAAGGGAACATTGTCCGTATCAGAGCTGACATGAAATTTGTTATTGACAACAGTGTGGACAGGCTTTTGCCATCTGTCAAGACAGGTATGCTGGTGGGAAGTAACACTTCATTTGCAGCTTCCAAGACTGTATATCTTAAATTGCAATGGCTTTGAGGGGATAAAAAATCGGTGCTGGAACTCTTAATGCATCCAGGTACATCTAAATTTCCCCTGGGGATGGGATGACTTAACTGTCATTTCAAGTTTTATATTCTTCCTTTAAATCAGCTATTTCATTTAAATAAAAAGGTTCTATATTCTGGGATGGAAATGCAGCAGCTTCAAGTAGCCCTGCAGCATGTTGATTTATTACTGACTATATACTCCTTCAAGGAGAAGATTCCTTAAGAAGACATTCCATATCCCGCTCCATATTTCTTGCTATATAACACTTTATATTAAACTCACCATATCCAGATCCATGAAATTTCGGAAAAAAACATGGAAAATAAGGTAATTACATATTTGGATAAATACATTTGCAGGATTTAATGCTCTGTATTCATGTGAATAAACTACTCAACTGTCTGCTATAAGAGATGTTAAGAGTAAAGTTATATATCTGAAAAGGATCTTTTCTGCAGAAACTGAGGAATGAAAAGTCTCCACTTCTACTTTTATGAAACTGTATCTAAGTGTCAGAAAAACTAGGCTTAGGATGTACTTTAAAACCTCCAACAATTCTGAAGGGAAAAATGTTTGTTTCTGCTGAGAGTATTTATTCACATTTGCTTTTTATGTGATGAAAAAACCCCACTCCCAGCTGCACTTTTTCTGTTAAATTAAAACTTGAAGGCCATGTTATGTACCTTTGTATGATCATGGCTTCCAAAGGGCTATTATACAGTAAAGCTGGATGAATTCTCCCAAGGATGGCTCACATAGCTTTTTACCAAGACTGGTTTTGTCCACGCACAAACCACACTTTGTAAATTCCAACAAGCGCACACACACACACAGAGCAAAATCTGTCTTTGTATGGAATGACTGCAAGTCCCATACCTGGAGCTCACATCAATTTTTAAGGAGTGTCTGCCCTGTTCCACTGTCACTAATGTGCAGTCAGAATCTTACTGAACTGAGCTCCAACAGTAAGCCAGAGATGGACACTGCTGGTGGAGTATGGCTCTCCGAAGAGAAGAAAGCAGAAGTTTTCTAAGACTACATACTTACAAAATCAATGTTACTGTGATGGATACAAGGTGGATGCTTTATTATCTCAAATCATAAATATATTTTGTTTGAAAAGATCCAGCTATGCTGAAGCAAAGGTTGCACAGACTCATAAACTTTTACATGGTTTGGCCATCAGGGAAGGGTGATGAGCCACAGGATCTTGAATATAAGTTAGATATGGACTGTTGGGACCAATAGACATCTAAATAAATACCTGAACCTGAACTAGGTTAATACTCCCTTATGCCTAAAATTGTTCCACAACAGAGTGTACTACTGAAAATCAAGGTAGAGGCTGGGGTACTAACCACCTGATTGCTACTTTGAGAAGGATGGTGCCATTGTGTCTCCTGGTACTGCTCAGGACCAGGAGACAGAGACTGAATTAGAAGGAAAATCCACTAGTTCTTCTTGGACACCACTTCTTTTCTTGTTTCAAAGGAAACACTGTGCAAAAGAAGTGAGCAGGGACGGCTGACAGCTGAATGTGACTCCTCACACAGGGCAGGCACAGGATTCATTGCTGGATCCCATTCTTCTCCTGGGAGGAGAATTCATGCTGTTAAACAAATGACCTCAGGTTTTTCTGCAATGGAGCAGTTTGAAATTCATGAAATCCATGCTCATATATAATAAGAAAAGCTAAAATGGGATACAAGTCATTAAGAGCATCATCAGCTCAGCAAAATCAGGGAGCCATCCGTACTGCTGCAAATGACCACAGCATGGTCTGCTTCCAACAGCAACCTCAGAGAACAGCCTAGCTTAAATAAATAACAAAACTTTTTCAGTTTTATCAAGCTGTTGGGTTTTGAATATGTTTGTACAAATAGTGATCTGGGATGTATCAATTGTTACTGCAGGATCAATATTATAAAAGAACTCCTTCCCTGCTCACAGCAAAATCCATTTTGGCTTGAAAGCAGCTGAATGGTGGCAGAGAAACATAACTTAAACAAACTTTAGATTCCTAGCTGCCATTTTAAATTAACAATCTAATTTTAACTAAATCACTCTTCTCACTTTTACCTGGAGACCTGAATTTAAAATCATATCTCCATGTAAAAGCAAGTCGTTGGAATAAGGCCAGGCTATTTCTAAGATAAAATGTTGTTATACCAGTGTACTAAGGTGCAATTTTCTCCTTTTATTGCCTGAACAAGAAAAAAAAAAAATTTAAAAAGATGAATGAGTTACAAATTCCAAACAAAATGTGTCTCTGATCGGGTATTTCTGTAACAAGATGTATTCTAGCACAGTATATTGAACCATGGTATTTTAGGGTCAATATTCGACATACTTCATGCATAGTATTAACAAAATATGATGCACTGAAATATAAAGGTTTTTTATTGCTGTGAACACACGTCAGATACTGCAAAATGCTGAATAGGACAGACATTACATCCATCTATACAGAGCTTTAAAGAATAAAACTTCTCTCTACGTGGTGTGACAGCCTGTTTTTTACGATTACTTGGTGGTGTCAGTTGAATCACTGCTACACACAAACTATCAGGTCTAGCAGGCAAGCACGAGTCTGTATCCTTGTTACCTGGTTCCATTTGTCATAGACTGATTAATAATATCCATCCCATACATCACTTTTTCCAAATGTGTAGGGGAGGGACTCCCTGTGTTTACAGAAATTCAGAAGGATGTAAAATGGCATCCCTTCCTTTCTGTGCACAGTTTATATTATTTGCTTTTCATAGTATGGACCCTATTATATCTCTTACAATGAACTGCTTTAATGGGCATTTTTTTCCCCAGTTACTTAAAAGGGCATATGCAGAGCAAGTTAGTACTTCTGTAAAATGAGATGGGTAAATTTAGGAGAGGCTGCTGCTTGTAATTTACTGTTATTATACAATTCTTAATTTTATAAGACACGCCAGATAATAAATCCTCATCTACATTCATATCCTCTGTCTCTGAATTTGAAGAAGCATCTTAATTTAAACAGCAGTTGAGATGATGATGATGATGAGTGTCTGTCTTGGACTTCTGTCTCACTTATCCTCAAGTTTTGATCAGTGTAATTTTACCACAGCTGAGGAAAATGCCTTTACTTCCCTCCCATCATTGAGGAGAGAGCCTTGCCTTCCCTTCCATTGCTAAGTAGGGCAAATGGCAGGAGGTGCTCTTCATGTTACAGGTCAGAAGTCATCTGGGTCGCTAGCAGGACATTTTGAGGCACTTTGGCAAACTCTATGGAGCAGAAACTCCAGTAGGAAGGCTTCCAGGTGCCCTAGATTGCAAAAAGTGATTGGGCTCATTTTCAAAAACCACTACAAAATTCAGACAAGAAATGTGCATGACAAATTGTGGAGGACTTGGCTCTCAGAGACGTGGACAGTGAAAATTTAATTTGCCTTCCATGTGCAGCTGAGAGAATTGTTATTTGTATGATTAAGAAGGTAAAGGGATTATTAATAAACTCGATATATCTATAATCAGATCTTACATGATGGTATCATATGGAGCAGTGACGGAAGCCTCTCAGAGCCCTGCACGCTATGTCCTGTAAGTTCATTCTTTTTCATTTGATTTATGCGGATATTTCCTTCCATGAGAGAAAAACACAAGAAATCTTAAAATGCCTTAATGGTCCGACTTAGTATAAGAGCAGTTCTTTTTATGCAGGACATCATTCTCCCTCTGTTTGCCTTCAGAGGAAATATTGAACCATGTCCTCCTGACAAGGAGCAGCAACTCCTCCAGACACGGCACTGACACAAGCTGTGCCCAAAGAGATGGTCCTGTGGCTTTCACAGACATCTCCCATCCACAGCTTTCTGTCCCATCTGGGCCTGGATATTTATTGTATCATTGCCAGAACCTTGACAGGGAGAGAAGCAATTCCACTGACACAGCAGATGAGAAGATTCTCCTGAAATGGTTTAGCAGAACTCATGTCGAAAAGAGCCAGAAATGGTGGATGCACTTTTCTGAATACAAACACACAAGGGGTGCCTTGCTGGACAGGTTGCAAAAAAATGCTCATGCTGAAGCACTACCTCTCCAGCAGCTGCCACAAATCCTTTACTGCAGACAGAGGAAAGAACATATTGCCAAATACAATCACACAAGGCACAAAGGAGGGTCGGTAGCAGTCTGAACGCTCAGACTGAAAAACTAGGGTAAAATGATGTACCACCGTTCAGCTTTTGACGTGGACAAACTGCAAAATGTAGGTAGCATGAACTCACCAACCCCTGTGTGCAGTTTTTGTGAAGCTCAGAGGCCATTAGCTGAAGCAGTGTTCCCTGCCAAGGCCAGACAGACTGTGTAGGCTATGTGGGACTTATCCTAACCTGCTGTGCCCAAATTCTGAGGTAAGGCCTGGAGATGAAGGGCAGGAGTTCTGTATGCCATGTACAGAATCACAGAATCCAGAATGACTAGGCTGGAAGAGACCTTCAAGATCATTGAGTCCAACCCATGCCCTAACACCTCAACTAGATCATGGCATTGAGTGCCACATCCAGTCTTTTTTAAACACGTCCAGGGATGGTGACTCCACCACCTCCCCAGGCAGATCATTCCAGTACTTTATCACTCTTTCAGTAAAAAACTTTTTCCTAATATCCAACCTATATTTCCCTTGATGCAGCCTGAGACTGTGTCCTCTCATTCTGTCAGTTGCTGCCTGGAGAAAGAGACCAACCCCCAGCTGACCACAGCCACCTTTCAGGGAGCTGTAGAGAGTGATAAGGTCACCTCTGAGCCTCCTTTTCCCCAGGCTGAACAACCCCAGCTCCCTCAGTCGTTCCTCACAGGGTTTGTGTTCCCAGCCCCTCACCAGCCTCGTTGCCTCCTCTGGATGTGCTCAAGCATCTCAACGTCCTTCCTAAACTGAGGGGCCCAGAACTGGACACAGCACTCGAGGTGTGGCCTGACCAGAGCTGAGTACAGGGGAAGAATGACCTCCCTGCTCCTGCTGCCCACACCATTTCTGATCCAGGCCAGGATGCCATTGGCCCTCTTGGCCACCTGGGCACACTGCTGGATCATGTTCAGCTGCTGTCACCAGCACTCCCAGGTCCCTTTCCTCCTGGGCACTGTCCAGCCACACCTTCCTCAGCCTATAATGCTGCAGGGGATTATTGTGCCCAAAATGCAGAACTTGGCACTTGGACTTATTAAACTTCATCCTATTGGTGGACTCTGCCCATCCATCCAACCGTTCCAGATCTCTCTGCAGAGCCCTCCTACCTTCCAACAGATCAACACATGCTCCCAGCTTAGTGCCATCTACTAATTTACTAATGAAAGATTCAATACCCTCATCCATGTCAGCAGTAAAAACATTGAACAGAGCTGGCCCCAGCACAGACCCCTGAGGGACACCACTGGTGCCTGGCCACCAGCTGGTGTTCACCGTTCACCACCACTCTCTGGGCCCAGCCAACCAGCCAGTTCCTAACCCAGCAAAGAGTGAGAAACTTATTCTGGCATGAAACTGAATAGCTGATAATCTCCCACCTGGGCACACAAGTAATCTGTAGCAGACAAGAGCTCAAAGGACTTTTGAATTCCTTCAAAAGAGTTGAAATGACATGTGCTGATTCTTATTTCATCCTCTGGAACACTGGGGGAATAAAAATTGGCTACATCAACAGCACTCTTGCAAATCATTAACCTAAGAAAATCTCCTTAAATGAAAGCCTACTGATTTTCCATGGAGTAAACTCCTGATAGTATTATGAAACTATAAAACACTTTGTTCCTCTGCTCATGTCTTTCTAAGTCTTACTTAGACAGGCACCTTTAAAAACAGAAATATAAATCATTATAATCAAAGTAGGGAGTAATATTGTATTTTAATAGTAAAATAATATCAAGACTGCAATAAATCATATAAAAACAGCATTAGAAAACCTATCTAAGATGCTGAATTATTATCTGAGGTGAAGTTGTAGAGTTATAAGTTCATAAATAATAATGAAGCTTCTGTTGGTAACATAAGTAATGTTTAAATGGTAAGGTTTAAACTCTGTTTTTACTGAGCTTAAAAAGCTTGAAAAGAGGAAGGGTGGAGTGGAGAGGGCACAGCCTCAGATAAAGCAGCTGTTATCACCCACAGGTTGTGTGGGAAATGGCAAAGGGCATTTGAAATAACAATTAAAATAACAACAAGCAACTGTTGCATACCCTGAGCCATTGGTAATACCATCTCTAAACAAATCAACCCAGGAAGCCTCTGGATTCTGGAATATCTGGTAAAACAAAAACCAAAGTGAACTTGCATTGGAAAACAAGCTCCTATTTCCCTTTGCAAATGACCCCAAAGGATCTGACCTGCCACGAATGTGGTAATTCACACTCGCTAAGGTACAAATGGCACCTTCTTGAAGTGCTTGATTTAATGTTACCTCTGAAGTCCTAACCATGAGAAAAGGCCAAGCATGACCTAAGTGTTGCACTCCTGTAATATGATGTTGCTGGGTCAAAAGAGCGTGCTGCAAATACCAGCTGGTCTCTGCAGGATCCTGCTCCACCTGAGAGGATGATCCATCACCTTGCTTGTTCTCTAATGCTGAAATACTAGAGGCAGAACCCTGCCAGTGTAAGACTGAGGCTGGCAAAGCCACCTTTAACTTGTGAGGCTTTACCTGAAGTTTGTTTCCATCTCTCTGGAGGGACACTGCAAAGTGCCTCAGCAAAGGATGAAGCCTTCCCTGCTCCACTCCTGTATGCCACCAAAGGACGGCCGTCCTCTCCTGCCTCCTGCTCTGATGACTCAGACTGGGAGAGCTAAAAAATATACCTGGGAGAGCTAAAAAATTCCTGCGAGGCCTTATCAGGGAATCAGCACCGTGTTTTGCTAATAAGCTTCAGATAAACTATGCCTATAGCTTGCTGAGCTGCTAGAGCTGATAAGTGATTGCAAATGAGTATCTGAATAGCAAATATACAGTACTACAGAACACAGATCTGTTTCTAATAAGAATAAGGAGGGCTGAGATAAAGACAAAAGGTTTCCCCTCACTGGAGAATGGAGACTTAGCTCAGACTGCTTCCTCCACAAGACAGCAAACCTCATTTCTACAAAGACTTTTGTTACTTCATTAACAAGGTGTTTCAAAAGATGATGAATGAATTGTTAGCCTGCCCAACCAATAGCAAAACTGCCGTAGCTCCCACGTAAGAAGTTACATGATGCTCTCTGTGTGTGTATATACATTTGTCTACTGATCTATGTCTATATAAAACACTGTTTAATACAAGAGAATAAAGTCCTGTCATACCCTGGGTAAGCAGGTAGGTTTAAACCCACAGAAATTATAGCCCACATAAGCCTCAGAGAAATTATATGTCCTGTTGAAGGCTGCCCTTCCCACTTTTGGTAGAAAACAGCTTGAATCTATGGATGATGGAACTTGTTTAAGGATCATCAGTCTATCAAAACCTCTTCTAAATCTCCATAATTTAGAAGAGATTTTGATAGACTGATGATCCATCTCAATTTTGAATATTCAACCCTGCATCCATGGATGCAGACTAGGAAAGCTTTTATTCAGAAAGCAAAAAACTACACTTTCCAGCTTCTCAAACTCAGTTGATTTTCCCCCTAAAATAGCAATAATTTTTAGGGAAACTTTGGTTTAGGTTAGGTTTAGAAAAGGCTGGACAGACTTTAAATCAGATTGTTAAAAGTTAGTGACCTTGATCTGTGCCCTCCGATGTTCTGAAAGAGGAGAGAGAGTTCATCTCCTGATAAGCGGTCTTTTTAAAAATAAACACTCTGAACAATGAGGAAGTTACTGTTGCATTTAAATTACCTATTTATTTAAAGTAACCTTCAAGACCTGATATTTACTTTTGCTTGAATATAATTTATCATGAGAAAGAAAGTTGCATGGTTAGTGAGAATACATGGACATTTAGCTATTTTTCCTATTTATTAGAGTAAATATTTTTATTATCATCTGTTTTGTTGACTAGCAGCTTGCCATGAAGGAAGAAGCCACATAGTATTTTATTATGCAAAAAGACAAGAAAGTTTACACTGGATTTCTGACTTCAAATACGTCTTTTGTCAATAACCCAGACAGCATTTTATCTTTGCAGACCTGATCATTATCTGCCAAAAGAAAAGCTCCTTAAATAAAATAAAAACTGAATATAACTATTTTTCCCTCAGCTAGCCATAAGCTTTTGCAACATTCCTTGCAATTAATGATGATACCACTCAGCAGTGAGCTCACAGGGATTGCTTCGGTATTTGTGATGGGATTGTATTTTCCTAAGTTGCAATGGAAGTATTCTGCATCTAGGCAGAAAGCTTCCCACTGGAGCACCACCAGGTGCTGGAAACCTGTCGTCTTGCTTTTTAATCTTAACTTCATTAATGGGGTGTCTGGAGTGACAGTACAAAAATGAGATGGGCTGCAGGGGGCAGAGAGTGGTGCCAGGATGGAAGTGCAGTCACCAGCTATGGGAAGAGCACAGCCAGATTTTCCCAGTCCTTTATCTTGAAAATTACTAAACAATCTTTCTGTGGTTCAGCTACTTTTTCTCTTTTGTTTTGTTCTTGTTTTATACACGTTCTCCATGGCAGAGGATTTGTTAATTCAACAGCCTGATACTATCTCCCCTGCCCAAGATCATGCCGTGAGAGGTTTGGCAGCTCTGAGACTGCTGGAATTGCTGAAAAAATGTGACATTTGTTCCTGGGGCTCTTGGGAGCCAGGGCTGAGCCTGCTCCCTGTGGGGTTTGAGGAGGAGACTTTTCCAAGCAGGTTGATGCCAGTGGTGACTGACTGCATGTTGACATTTGGGGTGAAGGAGAACAGGCAGAATTTACATGATGTTAGTGCTGTTGCAGGCAATCTGTATCAGCAGGCCCTACTTTTTATTTCACATGGTGATTCTCCAGATGTACACATTTGCAGTTGATGGTCCTCAGATTTTGGTTTGGTAAAGAAAATCAGGAAGGGCTTGAATCTCTCCTCCTGTGGCCACTAAGTTTCTGGGTTCTCTTCAGCATTCAGGCCTTCCTAAACCATAAATAATGCTTTTGGAGACAGCACAGTCCTTGCTCCAGTCATTTCTTCTGTCCACTCAAAATGTGCAAAAGTCTGGGGACTCAGGGCAGCATCTGAACCAGTTTCTAGGCGTACATTTGATTCCCCAACTAATCTAGCAGCCAGCAGCAGAAGGCAAATAGCACTCAGGGCTGTCTCTCATCAGTAGCTGTCAGGAGAGGGAGAGAAGGTTGGTGTCTACAGTGACACTGGCAGCAGATGATCTGAGTTTGGGCCACAATAACCTTATAACAGGAACTAGTGTGTAAATGTGGAACCTTGAATAATTTATGGAAAATTTCTAATCTATTTAGAAGTCAGATTTTTTTTAGATCTTAAAATGTGCAGTCTGGAATTAACGTTGAGATGGTCTCCAGGAAGGACCAAACCAATTTTCCTCCACCTAAGGTTTTTTGCTTTTGCAACGATTAAAAACACTACCATTTTTACATCTATAACTTCTGCCTAAACCACCACCCTTAGTTACCCTCGAAAAACCCTGTGTTATCTGTGTTTTCCCATTTCCCCTTTTTTCTAAATTCTCCATGGCTTCTGTCTTTCAAAGGCTTTGACATAAATGGTGTCCTCTTATTAGAGAGGCTGTAGAAGTTCTAGGTTAGCACAACTTTAGTTTATATCCAAATTAAAACACTTCTTGAAATAATTTCCTGAAGGGGTCCTTCCCCTTCTTTTTTATCCTGTAGAGGGAAGAGCTGCACCACATGATTTTCACAGGTACAATTTATTTACAAGCAAATCCATGTCCTGCTTATCCATACAGCCAGCTGACAGATGCTTGTTAGCAGGTGAAAAGAAGGCTACTTGTTAAAGTGCAGCTGCTTCCATATTTTTTTGCCAGCTGCATATCACACACCACCTGGCAGGAATTTATTCATTAGATATTACTTTAAAAAACAGCAATGAAATGCATTTAAAATGTTAATTTGGAATGTTTTAAGGACTAGGTCATTGATGAGGAAATACAATGCTAATTTGCTGTGACTGGTATTACTACTGGCTATAATATTTGATTACTTTTCTAGGTTTGCAAATGAAAAAGCTATTGTCATTCTGAAACGATAAAATACCAACAGTCCTTTCCCATATTTATTAGTAAATAAAAGACATGGTGGATTCTAGGTCACAGAGATACAGCTAAACTCAGGCTTTTGACGAAAAGTTAAGCCTCTGTTGATATAGGGAGAAAAACCCTATACTCATTGTATTAACATTTTATCTCACCATAATGGGACAATCTTAAGATCTCTTAATGGGACTCTTCACAATGCCTTCATTTTACCTTCCTGGGGTTGTTTTTTTAATGAGGCTACTTGTCCTTCCTTAGTTTATTGTAAGTTTAAAAAAAAAAAAAAAAAAAAAAAAGGTATTTTAGCATAACAGTAAGGAAATTTCATCCAGGTTATAAAACCCAATCACAGATAATTATTCAAAATAGAACATCTGGGTTTAAGTGAAGCATTTCAAGTATAAGGTACTCAAACTGGAATAAAGAAACGTTCATTAGTGGTTAGGTTTTCCTTTCCTTTGCCTCTTAAAAATATAACAATCCTCTCTCCCAGAGGGCTGATCTGAATCCATATATCAGTAACAGTGAAAAAATAGAATTTCAGGAAAAGAGTTCATTTATAAGACTGGGACTCAGCTCCCAAAGAACATAATTCAGTTCTGATTATTATATTACTGGATCTCTTCCTGGATAATTAATAGAGGGGATAATCTGTAATACGTAATTACAAGAAGTCCAAAGAGTTTCAATCTAATTTATTGACTTAGTATTTTATGAAATGGAAGTTCATTATGAAAAGGAGGAAGTATTTTTTCGTTTGACCTTCTCTTTATTTAATTGATACTCCACAGAAACCTTCATGTCCATTTATTTTCTAACGATGTCATATGTGCTCTGGGACAGTGGGTAAAGTCTCACAGACTTTCTGTTATCACTTATTTACAGTAGCAGTGTAGCTCCAGGGCTTCAGTCCATGAGAAGTTTTAAATATATTGATCCTTTCTCCTTTCTCTTTATTCTGACCCCTGAAGGTGAAAACAACCCCTCCTGTAAGTTAGAGAGATGTGGCTTTAGAAGTGCTCTTGCATCACGGCAGTGCAAGCAGGGAGCTGGGTAAGAAGTAAAGTCAAGGGAAAAAACTTGAGGGAGAGTGAAAAGAAAAGGTTTGCCTGAGGTTTTCAAGAGACACTGAACCTTCTCCTGTTAAATCTTTCCTTATACAAGAGAAAATACAATCTTCTCAGTTTTGCCACAAAGAGGATAAGGCAGCACGTCTTCCAGACATGGTGTTGGATTTCCAGGTATGATGTTTGCCTGGAAATCATGTCTCATCAACTAGATTTTCCTTTCAAAATTCTTACAGTCCTGATGTATTCTGAAAAAGGTAATAATAAACATTTGATAAAAATGAAAATATTAAAAAATCTTATGTCCACAGAAAAAGTGAAGTCAGGCTAAGGCTCCTGATGACATTCAGGCCTTTTGCTTGAGGAAAGCTGAGACTGTAAAAGCCAGTATGACAGCGGGAGCAGTCCAGTCCGGGCAGGAAGATGTGGCTGTGCAATGTGTGGCTGTGCAATGTGTGGCTGTATGGGGGCTGCTCAATGCTGGCAGGGATGGAGGAGAGGAGCTGCCTGGCCTCTGGTCCTCTGCAGCCAGTCAGCATTGGCTAAAGCAGGACACATGAGAGCTGGTGATTCCCAGTGCCCACGCCAAGAGGATACTGTCTGTGAGCCTGTCTAAAGCTTGTTGTTGACAGAAGAAATTAAGAATTTAAAACCGAGGACTGTGAGAAGCACCAAACATTGTGCTGCTGGATGGCTCAACATTCTCAAAACCAAGGTCTGTGAGGCATCATATATGGGCACTACTGACAGAGATGCTTGTAATGGCAAAGCAGAACCCAGAGCATTTCTAAAGCAGCAGCCAGGAACATCTTCAGATTAACAAGGATTTTAAAGCTGTTTTTCCATTTTCTTTCATTCACATGCTACCATTACAAAACACCTTAGCTAGCCTTAGGTTGGAAGACATAGTAAGAAATCAGTGCCTTTTGAGATTCACTGTTATGTCCTTAGTAGATACCTGTGACTCTTTGAAACCCTCCATAACAACAGCAGAGTACATCTACACTCAAGATTTCATGTAAATAAATCCCAGGGGCAAACAAAATACTTTGTATCCACCTGCTTCTAGGCATAAACCACCTAACAGCAATAAAATGTTAAGGATCTAAGTGAAAATTCCACTCAATATTACAGCTTCACATAGTGTCACGTCTCCTCTTCCCTATTTTCACTTTTTTTCAAGAAAAATAGTTGAGTTTTTAAAGTTCTCAGGTATTTTCTCTGAACTGCACCATTATATTTCTGATTGATAAACATAAATGGTTAACGAATGAATGACTACCATTCTCCTCATAAAATCTGATCATGCAGTTACATTTATTAACTTTATTTTAATTTGGACTTTCCCCCCCATATTTATATTTATTCCAAATATCCTTTTATAATCACCACTTCTCTGCATTTAAAGGGTGTGTTTCTGCTAACAACAAAGTCATTAGTAAGAACAAATCAGTAGGAAAAGCAGGACTGGTCCTCATAGGGCCTAATAGATGAAATCAACTGCATAGTAAATTAGTTACTGAGGGGTATTTCTTCCCATTATTTGGAACTGGAACGGTGCAAGAGAAAGTTTGGTGGTTTCTGAGAAAATTAAAGGCATTTTTGTTCTGTATGTTCATTCAAATATTCCAATACTCATTCTGCATGCTGTTTAATTACAGAGATCTAATTAACCAAACTGAAAGAGATGTGCAGAACTGAAGAGCGATAATGGAATATTAACTTAATTTCTCAAAAATTAGAGGATCTGGATTAAACATAATGTTATTTTTCTCCTACTATTTTTTTAACCTAAAGTTGAAAAGTGAACTAATAAATGCTTAGCTAAAGGTCAAAAAAAAAAAAAAGCAGAGAAAGATTATATATTTTTGGATCAGTTGTTTCAGCATCTTATCAGCCTGAGCTGCTCACAGGACAGTAAGTGTGGGTATGAAACAGATAATATCTCATCAGACTGCAACCAGGGAAGCTGTGCAGGAGCACTCCAGCACAACAACTATTTATCTTTGCATTCAGCAATGTGACATAGCAACACTTTCAAGCCCCTACATGCTTAGAAAGCTGTCTATGTGCACACCTATGTGTCTGCACACACATGCACATTTACATTTAAGAGATATAAAGATTCTACAGGAATTGAATGGAACAGATTCTTGTTCTCCTCAGGGAAAGGAACACATTAGCCATGTGAGAGACAATGGAGAGATACAGGAATTTGGAATGTGTGGTGCATTCAGCCAATTAAGACAAGTGGTTTATAAAGAGATGAACTGCACTCTGAAATTATTAATTTCTCTCTACCAACTGCAAATGGAATTTAGGTCAGTTGTTGATAGCTACAGTTGTTCTGGTGAAGTTGCTCAAATGTAACATGGAAAAACAAGAAACTCTGCTAACAGGATAGGGGATTCTGTCCTAAGAAACTGTGAGTCAAGAAAACATTTGGTGTGAGCCATCGGTATGCTGATGCTTTGAACTAGTAAGGGTTAAAGAATTACCAGGGATAATTCACAAGCACTGAATAGGAGGGTTCAGTGCATGGTATTTGATATGGTACAGCCAGTGCCAAGGAACATCAGTAAAATCTGGTGTAGCATGGATGATATCTCAAACAGGTTCAGAGAAGAATAATGAAAATGACTGCAAGACTGGAAAGAATGGTGTATTACACATTATTTAAGGAATGAAAAGTACTTGGTTAAGTAAAGAGAAGAGAGAATTATGGACAGCAAAGGTTGTAAGTTACAGCATTTCTGACCCCATACAAAGAGAAAAACAGAACCACGGTGGAAACAGTCAGTGGGGATTTTCAGAACTTGACAGGACAAGGCTCTGAGCAACATGAGCAGGAGCTTGCACAAGATGACCTCCAGAAGTCCCTTCAAATCTAAATTATTCTCTGCTAAGATTCCATTAATTTGGGGTGTGTGTTTTAAACACAAACTCAAGCTTAGCCATATGGAGTGATTAACTCATGCTCTTTATCATCAAAGGTAGGTATTTTCAATGCATAAAATGTCATTCATCTTGTGGGTAGATGTCATTATTTTCATCTCACTCACCTACTCCATAAGACATGCTGTAATAAAGTGGATATTTTCCACTTTAAGATACTCAGCTGTTTCCTTCCTTTCCCCAGCAAGCTCTTGTTTATAAATTCAAAGCAAATTCAAAATCACTGACCTCAGACACATCCTGTTACCCTAACAGTAAGAATTCTTTTGCCCAGCTTGAAAACATGTATACTGAAATCCTAAAAGCCTGGACTTTAATCAAATAATTGTTCACACTTTCAGAATGTTGTGGAATAACTTATAGGTCTCCCATCTTCCTTCCATTTTTACATACATCGTGATCTGGAGAAAAGATGTTTTTTCCCCTGCAAATGTAGTTTTTTCTGTATAGAAAGGCAGCAGCTTTTGCTGTGCTTCTTTCAACAAAGCCAGATTAATAGAACAATGAGGTTAGGAGCACACTGCAAAAAACAATTCAATCTAAGAGCAAAAGAAATAAGCTCCCAAGCCTATTTTAATATGTTTAAAGCCAATATGTATTTATTTTAAAAGGATTAGAGTTTATTCCGGATTTAACTTTTTATAGGTAAAAATATGTGTTTCAAACTGCAAGCAGCCACCTACATCTAGAATAACACTGTGATCCTTTGACTTTGACAGCCAAATACCAAAATATCAAAAGACCTTTCATGTGAAAGGTTATCCAGATCAGCAATATTGTTTCATTTCCACATACCACAGAAAATGCTTGCATAAAAAGAGCCAACATTTTCTATCAAAGCAATTGAAAATTAACTCACCAAGCCCTGTTTTCACCACTGCAGCTGTATGAAAACAGGCACCTTGGTCATACATGTCCTGATTCTTATTTCTCTCGGTGTACCATTCGTCCACAAGCACCTGAAGGCTGAAGAAGCAAATTTCTGTGTTTATTGGCATGGATGTTTTTGACACAGTTGCCCATCTGGTCTCAGCTGTGAAAAGAATAGTGTACAGCATACACTAGAAGGTTATTCTTCACAGAAACTGAACGGATGCATAGCTTCTTCATGGCTGTAATGATCTCACAACAAATTGGCCATCTTCATCTTCCAGTTTTCCCCTCAAATAAGTTTCCCTCTCACTCCTGTTAAAAAGCACCATCCCACAAATTTAAAATTCTATCTAAAACCTCTTCAGTTTCACAACTGAGCTTTTCATAATTTTAGATTATGTTTTGCCTCAACCCTACAGTAATATATATTTTTTTTTTATAATTCTGGTGAAAGATTAAAGATATTGACTGACCTTAGTAACTATTGCTTCTTGTGCATAAGCTTCATACTACTACAAGGCAGTGAAAAATACCAGGCATGCTGAAAAATGTGTGTCCTTAGCTGAGCTTCCATCTAACCTAATATGGTAGATTTTTTCATAAAACAGATGTTTGTCTACTTAAGTCCTGGTATATTGGACAGAAATTCCCAAGAAAATTTCTATTTTCATAGACAAGCTCCACAGATACTAGGGCTTCTCTGTGTCTTTTAAGAATTTTTGAATATGTTTCCTCATAATGCTGCACAAATGTCATGTCAGCATCAACTTAGTTGTTCCTGAACCAGCTCATCTCATTGCCCAGTTAATTCTTTACCTTTCCGAGACAAAATCATGATTAAAGCAAGGTGGAAATACTTTTCCCCAGCAAATACATCCAGAGCACATTTGCCTTCCATGATAATTTCGAGCCTGTGTACCCTCAAGGCAGAAGAGCACAGGCTTGGGTTGGTGATCGCCTTTCCAAGAGCTACAGGCAGAGCATCCAGTGTTTACAGGGTCACCTCACTCACATCCTCTGGCATTTGAATGCTGCTGATCTCATATTCACCCAATTGTGAAAATCCAGGATGCTCAGTGGGAAGTTGCCCACTGAATTGACTCAGTTATGTATTAGGTAGCTACCTGCATATTGATTTAAGACAGTAAGTACACTTTGCTCTCATTCCACAAATCTTGAGTGGACACAGTACTTATATGACTTCTCTCAATCTGTAGTTACATTATTGTCAGACATTGCTTTTGACAATGGCAAAACCATTTCATTCAGACAACTTTGCAGTGCTTAAAAAAGGTGACATTAACCTCTGGGCCTAACACCTAGCTTTATTTTGTTTCAGAAACAATCCTAAGAAGATAGTATTTTATTAGAAGACTAGACTTGTGAGAATGAGAATTCACTGCAGTGTTTCCTGGGAAGGGGGCAGGGGGGTTGTGCTTATTAGGATTCCTACTGACAGAATGGCACTTTGAATCAAATGTCCATCAACAGGTTCAAAAGGCCCAAGGCGTTACCTTCACAAAAGAGTTAAACCTATTACTGATACAGCATCCAATGAAACTAATAAAAACAATCTATTATCTGGTATGTTTTGTTCTTGGGGATGTGTAAAATGAAAATCAATACCAACAATGTGAACATTTTGAGGCAACACAGGTGCTGCTTGTTTTTGAAAATAAGAATTGTTGCTTATGTCGGTACATTGTAAAATGTTCCAGCATTTCCTTTAGTTCACTTACTAGTTTTAAATAGAAGACAATAAGCTCACTGGGAAACCTGCCTGTGACACAACACTGAATTTCTCTTTATGAACTGAAAGCAATCTGTCTGACTAGGACATTGAGGACCAGCAATTTACAACCTCAGCTGTAATTTTAAGTGCTCACCCAATGCAGGGATTGAAGCTTTCATTCTATAATTATAGAGGAATCAAAGAGTAGCACACTAATGTATTGCGCTACAATGCCAGCTATATATAACCATCACTTCTCAGGCAATATGTTTTTAATATGTTAGGATGGTATGGTTGTCAAAAACAATCTTTTTTTTTTTCTCACATAGGCTCCTTAAAATGGCTGAAAAATGCAAATTATTTTTAAAGCTTACCGTATTATAGTATTTTTGAAGAAAAGATACAGTGAAATTTACCAGGATTAGAAAGGATTAGTTTTGGTCCTTCCTCTGTAATAAGGTACAAGGAACATCAGAATAAGATATTTATATTATAAAAAAACCTCCAAAGCAAACCACAAAACCCAAATCACCATGACATGTCATGAAACTAAGACAGTAGGTTTGGGCTCCAGGTCAGTCTACCAAGCCAAGGCACTTCACACCCTTCAATTAGTCCAATCACCTCACTGAAAATGTCTTTTTAAATTATCTTCTTCAAATATAATACTTTGGCTATGCTTCTGCAGTAAAAATCTGAGTCTCAGGGATGAGTTTGTGTTTTCCTGATCTGATCACCCATCAGCTACCCAGATTACTGGCCTTTCCTCCCTCTAGATGAAATATGTGTTACAGATGACATTTGTTAGGCAGTTAGCTCTAGGCTCTAGAGAAAACTATGTTTACATCAGTTTTTTAAAGGTTTGGCTGTAAGACAGCATCACACGTGCATAAAACCATCACCTGGGTAAAATCAAAGCTTTCTGTGGGGGTAAACGAAATTAGGCAACATGAAACTTTTCTTCAGGCAAGTTTTCTTGGGTTCAATGCAGTTTATGAAGAAGGAGAGGAAAAAAATATATGGAAGAAGAGGAAGATATCCCTAGTAACTCTAATGTTTCTCTTGCAAATTATCTGCCTTATGTTGCTCTCCCACCTTCTAGTCTTTATTGAGCCTTGCACCTGACATCTTGGGGATCCCATATCTTCCATTTTAACAAAAGCTGCCTTTTGCCCTCATGGCAGTGTTGTATCTTCCTGACCCTCTTCTTGGTATTTCTGGGGAGCTTGGAAAGGCCTATGGTTCCTCTGGAAATAGGCTTGGGACCCTCCATTCTCAGGCAGTTCTACAGTGAAATCCTGTTATTGTTAGAGAGTCTTTCCAGGTAATGCTGATCAATTCATTCAGCCCACTAAAAAGACTTATCAGCTTGTCCCTTATTATGTTGTTTGTAGAGTGTCCAGCACAATAAAACCTTACATTTATTAGGGCTTTTGATGTCATATTATTGTACAAATAATTATTAATAATGGAAAACCAGGATGAAATTATTCATGAATAACCTGTTATGAAGTTGATTTAGTGTCTGGAAAACCTGACTTGCATACCCAATTAATTAATACAGGAGCTCAACATTCAAGTGATGCAGTTTTCAGCAAAAGCTCTCTGCACTGCTCCCATGGTCTGGTTCTGGCTGAGACTAATGCTCATTCAGCAGGCAAGAGGGTTTGCTGTGCTTTTCCAGCTCAGTGATCTGACAACACTCACCTTAACTAGCTTCTTGTATCAAAGATTGACTCAACTGAGCATTTTCAGGGAAGAAGCTGAAACACAGGGAAGGGTCTCCAGGGCAGACTGACAAGACATCCTGGCAGTCCATCACGCTTCTCCAGAAACATCAAGGATGGTTTATCCTAGTCCTCAGCCAGCTAATGGACACTTACAGACTCTGACCCATACCTGTTTTCTGTGACTGTCTCCATTTGTCCCTAGGAACGACAGAGGCACAGAGAAAGCCTCTTGTGCGCTTACACACTCATCTCTGCAGGGGTGAACCATTTACCTGGCAGAATAGATGGGCCCCGCATTACTCCTCTCTCTTCTTGCCTCACACCAGCTAGATCCCAGGCATGTGAAAACACCCAGAGCCTCTATCCTCCCCCTCAAAATTTTTATCCAAGAGTCCATTCCCTTGGCTGAGTACAAATTTAAGGAACCTACATGGGTTCAACTGTCAACTTCTTACATTAATTTCTCTTACTTTTTTCCCTTGGTCACATCTCTGATATCGCTGACTGATGTGGGATTGTCTGCACATACAGTGCTGACAGCCAGGTTACTTTTTGACACCCAGGAAGGATTTAATTGCTTTTTTTATACACTGACTGCAGTATAGAGTGTGCCCTTGACAGCAATATGAGTTTCAGGATAAAATAAAAAAACAAGGTATAAAAATTCCTGACAACCAGCATGAAAGGAGAGACAAAGCTTCTTCCCCTCCTCCCCAACCCCCCAAAAAAATCAGTTGATTTTTTTTTTTTAATGAAAAAGACATTTTGCTGTGTTATTCAGGAAAGAGAAATATTTTGTATGGACAGATCTGTAAAAATACCTTTATTGTGTCATAAAAGGATATCAGAAAGATAAATATGAGATGCAGCTAATATGAGACATTACATTTATGAAGGTCAGCTCTCATATTTAGCACTGGTTCCAATACAGATACATTTGTAAGGAAGATTTTTCAGTGTACATGCCATCTCTATCCATTTCTTTTCTGTACTGTTCAGTGTCTATTTTTGAAATCCTACCCTACTGTTTTATCTAGTCTTATCCACCTGAAAGGTCAATGTTTAAGCTAATTGCCTTGAATACCTCTGGCTCAGGACAAGGCAGACTCCCTCTGGAAGTGTCTGTCTCCCTTATCATTTCACTGCAGAAAGTTCTTCAGACCCCATGCCAGGCATTAGCTGAGACAGAGCCCGTCACAAACATATAAAATTTCATACACTATCAGCTCTAGTAATTTATTTCTTGTGGTGACAAGTTTTCCAGTCTATTTTCCAGTGGTGACATGGGCCACTTTCTCAATGCCATATCCTCAAACCATTGAGTAGCAGGTAGAATTTATTTTTCTCTGGCCCCTCAGAAATATGCCATTTTTTCTATGGAATGAAGGAAGGAAGAATAACCAAAGGCTGGACTTAACTGATGATGCAGTTAGGAAGTGGTCCTAACACCTGCCCTGCATGGTGCAATGACCCTGGTCTGGAGTAATTATTTAATTCCAATGTCAGAGTAATTTGTCTCTACTGCTGGGCAGTCAAAACTACAGCACTGTTATAACTTGGTGCTGCTCATGTTGCATTGAATCATATTTCTTATTATGCTTCTAGAGCTGAAGACAGATATGCAAGCAAGAGAAAACTCAACCTGAAGTTCAGTTAAGGTTCCCTCTGTTAAATGACATGTAAACTGTGGTGTGTGTGTGTCTGTGTACACCCACATGGAGCTGGTGCGACATAAGTAATAGATAGGAATAGAACAAATTTACTTTCTCTTCTGTGAATAATGGACAGCAGAGAGATGAAAAAAAAGTAAGATTTTAAAGTAATTAAGGAAAAAATATCCCCCAGACCTTTCTCCTGTAACCTGACCTTGGTTTCCATGGAAACAGGATCAGACACTTCAGTAGCAGGAAGAACTCTCATTTAAAGGTGTCACCTACAGAGAGGAACTACTACCCAACGCTGACACACACCCCAGCATAAACACTCAGAGAGATCGAAGTGTCAATACAGATCTACTGTCAGTGTTTTGAAGCAAAATATTCAGCCTTCAAAGGAAAAAGAGAACCAGACCCTCTGCCCTTTAGTTACTTTTAGTTCATTGCCTATATATATATATATATATATATATATATACACACACAGAGAGAAATGACACCAAAAGGACAAGGTCTGGTTTTCTAAATAGGAGAGGCTCAAATTGCATGCTGCCAAACACCCTTGCAGTTGAATTAGCTCTCAGAATCCTAGGAAGGCTCCTGCACAGAGGCAGGTTGTGGCTGTGGAAACATCTCAGCTGCAGTAGTGAGTAAGTCTGAGGTCCCACCAATGGTATGTTCCACAAGTATAGGAAATCTTAGAGATGGATCATAAATAACTTGCAAAACAGCAGTCTTCTTTGTTTCATTATAAAAAAAGAATGAAGGGACTCAGTGTTGGCATCAGGGTTATTGACAATACAGATACACATCAAGTCTATTATAGAAGCTGACATTCCAGTTTATTGTCCGTTTTGATTTTTTTAGCACCCTATGTTTCTTGTTTAACAAATTGTTCTCAATATGACATATTCACAATAAGCACATAAGCACAAACTGAAACACAATTTCCTGCTAGCTTCAGTAGAAATACATTAATCCACTCAATATTTCCCAGGACAATATTATCTCTCATGTGCAGGCTATATTTCTCTCACTCAGCTGCAAAGGGGAGAAAAAAATCCTTGAAAATCTGCTTGAGAAGTGACATGCAAGAAAGTAATAGGTAAACTGCCTCTTTTTCATGTGAAGGCTTTCCTATCTATCTATCTATCTATCTATCTATCTATCTATCTATCTATCTATCTAGCAATCTATCTAGCATTCATCTTTGTGGCAGCACATTTACTAAAACCCTCCCTCAACATGACAGTGAAGTTAAATAATGAAAGAAAGACAAGAAGGTACTTAGGCCGCTGCATTCCTGACTGCTTTGAAATGCTGCTGTCATCTGTTTCTAACTGCTTTGTATCACAGGGGCATTTTGCATATCAGGAAAAAAAGAATACTGTCTGTTTCTGTTAAAGTCAGGCCTCTTTTACATATCCACTGCTCTTTTTTCACCCTCACATTCTCAAGGCCACCTATGCTGCCATGCCCTAAAAAAATGCAATATTAAATGCGACCAGGACTCTAGGGGTGGTTGATTACTGGCCTCTTATGATGCACAAGGCTAAAGCACTAAATTATTCTTCACTGACTTGACAGCTGGTAAAGAGAAATGCTTTCCTCCAATAGAAATAAAAAAAGGAAAACTTCAGAATGAGTTCCAGTTTTAAAGACTAAGAAGAAAATTTTCTATTTTTCCTTTTCCTTTCAAGTGCTTATATTATGCAGGGTAAGCAGTAATCTCTCTGCAATTCAGAGAAGTGACAGAGCTTGTACTTGGGATATAGCCCCACGCAGATGACAGTCCCTAGGAATGCACTTTCCTCCTTGCCTCTCCCAGACTTTTTGAGAATATCAGATGTTTTGGAAAACGCGCTGGTGAGCTCCTAACAAATTCAGCTTGTGCTGACCTTCCAGAGTATTGTGCTCCTGGTACCTACTGGGCCAACTCTGGCAACTGGTGATCCCAGGTCTTCCCAGGGGAAGGTGGGATCTGCGAGAGGTGGGTGCCTATCCCCAAAAACCGCCATGCATTTTCTAGAGGCATTCTGAGGACGTGACCCAGGCATATGCTTGCAAGGGCTAGCTCCTTGTAATTGCAGCTGTTACAGTGAAAACAAAGTCCAAAACATTGCAGCCATTCAGTAGAGGAAAGAGGAAGGACAGATAGTTGGGAAATACCAATCTCTGGGCAGAAGTATTACTGAGGTAACGTGGGACTACTCATGGGAAGATTTCAAGGAAAATTATTATTTAGGGATACTTCTGGCTACAAAGGAAAATCTGCAAGAACATTTTTCTTTAGTTCTTAGTAATTTCTGCTTTGGGATGGGGCAGGGCATCAGCAGTGCGGAAGAGAGAGTCGGGGGAAACATCCCAGCTACCGAAGGCTTTGATTTCACTCCTCTTCCTCCTCGAAAGCTGCCAGTTTCCAAGTGGAGAGACAGAGATCCTCCTGTCTTGTTTACAGCTAATTCCATCTGAAAACAAGCTCCATGCTCAACCTGCCACATGGACTTGATTTGAATCTGCCTTGTAGTTTGTGTGGGGAAAGAGGATCAGTAGCTGTATGAATTTTTCAAGTCCCCTGCCCCTAATTCAAGCATCCCTAATAAGTCAATCTTTGACACTTGAGAGCAATGTCTAGGTTTGGTTCATGTTTAATTACACCACTCACCCTTTCCACTAATAAGCACCTCTGCCTTCCTCACTCCTGGCAGAAGCTTTCACGGGCACCAGCATTAAAAACAGGTGAGTACTTTTGTTTTTCCAGAGTATATCTGAACAGAAAATACTTTATTCTTGGGAAGTAAGAGCCATCTCCAAAATAGACTTCTTTTCACTATGAAGATAGCTTATCTAGTGCAGAAACTAAAATACCTATTTGGATAATGGCGTATGGACAGAAGCAACAAGGGAAGATCTTTTGCTGAATAGAAATGGAAATTTGAAAACTTGAAAGGGGTGTCTGTTATGGTACTGATTATAGAATCAAAGAATTGTTGAGGTTGGAAAAGACCTCTAAGAACATTGAATCTGAATGTTAATTTAGCACTGCTGTATGTCACCACTAAACCATGCCCTCAAATGCCACATCCACATTCTTTCTGAACTTTAGCAGAAACTTGAGGCCATTCCCTCTCATTCTGTTATCTGGCAAAAAATACCAACTTCCACCTTGCTACAACCTCATTTTCAGGTAGCTATAGAGAGAAAATGATCTTGCAGCTGTCTCTGAAGAAAGAACTTTTGTGTCTATATGCAACCTCTGGAATGCATAGGGGCTCCCCTATAAAGAACTGTGAGGGGAAGGTTTGCAGTGAGAGTGGAAGGGGTTAAAGAGATGGACTCAGGAATGTGGTACTGAATAGGTGCCTTTGAACACCATCTTTGGGTGGTTTGGAAGAAAATGGTTTAGAAGTTCTTAACTGGAAATGCATCCACTCTGAACTTTCAGGCTCAGCAGGCAGAGAGGATTTGTCCTTGGTTTGGGAAGGATAGCCCTTGGAGCTCCGAAGGGAAAGAGCAGAAAAACAGATGGAAGGAAATTAATTCAATAAAAATAAATTAGACCTTTTAAACAGTATTGTTTTTAATATTTATGACGCAAAGAAGATTTGCATTTTTCTTTCAGTAAAGTATATGTCTCCATTTGACCTTCATTGCCTAACAGAATGCTTTATTTAGCTTGAATGGCAGACATTTTTTCTATCTCTTCATGGACATTTCAAGAAAATCTGGTTGCTGCTAATTTTTTTATTCACGTTGTAAAATGATCCTTGATGGTAAGAAAATGGTAATATTTGCTCATACCACATGAGTGGATCAAGGTAGCCAATGATCTGTATCTGGGTTGCTACAGCGTGATGTATTATACTTCATACAATTTGCTGCAGGCAGAAATCTTAATTAAGGCCTTTCCTAAAGAGTGACCTTCAGGGACTGCATTTTTTAAACTGACGTAAAAACAGACAAATGCCCAAACAGCATTAGGGGAGCCGTTGAAAAGTGTTGTACATACATTTCCCCATCTCCTCTACACAAACAATGATTATTTGCTGCTTTTATTGAAGGAGTTGAGGTGTTTTCAGCAAACAATCAGCCTTAATGTGTACAGAAGGAGATTTCCACTTGACGTGCAGAGCTCAGTTACTCAGCTTCTCCTCCACTTCCAACGCAAGCTTCACGTCTGATTTGAGAATATACTCCCCTGGGCTCTATTCATCCACATTTTACCATGGTCATGGATATTCACTGTTTCGGGATCCCTCTAATTAGCTCGCCACATGTGGTGTCTTGCTCAGCTTTCATCAATAATCCCCCGTACCCAGTACGCATTGGCATCTGGGTGGGTTTGGCTTGGAAAGGAAGGGATTGTAGAGTTACTTCCAGCACTAAGGAAGCAAACTAACCCTACTCACAATAAAGGGCTTGTAACAGTAGGTACAGCCATGCAGGATGCAGTGGGATGTGTAGAAGTGTCTCCAGGCTGTTTCACTATGAATTCTCAGATGAAATACCCTTATGATGCCAGACATGGATTTTCTTATTTCTCCCACCCAAACCAAACTGCCAAACCTCCTGGCCCTTTTAGCACAGGTGCTGAAGTAAAAGCCCACCAACCTCACCTCCTGCTGTAGGTCCAGGCTGAGATTTGATATCCAGGGACAACAGGAGAAGGCAGGCAGTGCCAGCACCCCTACACCCCTCACAGGGCTGCAGAGTGTCATGGCACAAACATTCTCAGCAGTGTTGGCTCTTCTGCTGTCCTAAAACTGCTGCCTCAGCTGAATTTTTGTGACTAGCTGAGGGACATCCCACATCAATATAAGGACAGCTGATTCCAGTTACCACAAGCTGGATAAGCCACTTAAATTTTGAAGATGAAATATGCTTTCAAAGTAACTTTTAAAAAGCTTTTGACACAAGTTATCCCCACCCTGCTCTACAATACATCTTTCTTCATGGGCAAAGTTGAAATGAAACAGCTGCTGAAGCTTATAGAGAGCTCTTGTCAGAGATGGAGCTTTTGTCTGCTTTTTTTGACAAGCAGAAAAACTCTGGCTTTTTAAAGCTAAAGCCTATTGTGAGAGGTACAAACCAGACTCCTGGCTAGACTCACACAGCCTATTTCCACTTAAATAAGACTGCACTATCAGTTTACAGAAGCCAATGGACTGGCTGGACTGAGGATGATGATGTGTTTTTAGGGAATGCCAGGGTCCAGGAGGTGAGGGCATGGCACATACAGAGAAGTCTGAGCTGCCCAAAGGCTGACCCCTGCTCCAGTCCCCATGGGGATGTGCTAGGCAGTGGTGACACTGGTGGCACCAGCCAGTGGGTGCCCCTCAATGTGCTGCATGGTGCACTCTGAGCACCAGCTCCAGTCCAAGCCATTTGCATGAAATGCTTCTAATGTCCTGTACTCACAGTTCTTACCACCATGCTTTTCCTTAAATAAATATTCCCCTGTAGGTGCCAGTCTGGTGGAGGATTCATTCCTGGGGTGGTTGGGACACTGTGTTAGGTGGTACTAACACTAGGTGGGATTCCTCTTTCTCTTCCCAGTTCCCCTACCGCTCTTCAAACATGACCTGAGGAAAATAACCTCATCTTCCTGTTACAGTTTTCCAGTCTTAAAAGCAGAGAAAATTGTGCTTATCTGCAGGAAGCAGGGAAAGGCCTAATCCTTGCCAAAGAGCTTAAACTTGCTCAGATGCAAGATGCAATAGGTGATCAGGATCATCACAGCCAATCTTCTCTCCAAAACACTGGAATCCAGAGCCCACTAATGGCCCCAGTAAAAGCTTTGGCACAGAAACACAGATGGCAAGCCATCCATCCTTCCCATGGGGCATCCTGTGACATCCCTGACCTCTTCCACTGCAGAGGCAAAAGGTGATGGCTCCAGCACGAGTGGACACCCTGGCAGTGCCGTGATCTCACACTGTTTTCTCCACGTGCCGAGACGTACCCAAAACAGCTCCTCGGCTCTGCTCCAGGCTGCTTGACTGGCAGAACCCAGAGCTAAGGAAAAATAAATAATGAACCAAGGAGACAGCTCACTCGCAGCCTCACACGTCGTCGAGGAGATAACAGGCCAATGCGTATAATGATCTGCACTGAATCATTTGCCACACTGGTATCAGAAGCTCTCAGCTTCACTCAAGGGCTCTCTCATCCAGACTGCATCCGAGATGACAGTGTTAATACATCAACACGGCTGTAATGAAATCTGTCAGTGTTGCCCCTGCACCAAACACTACTTGAAAAAGCAGATGTATAGCTCAGATTCAGTTTATTACTGTCTGAGCCTTCCTCACTTGCAAAACCAAAGGGTGATTAAGAGGGAAAAAATCCCTGTGTATGGAAAGTTGTAGTGGCTACTGCATGCAGCTTGGAGCAAAGCAGAAATACTATCTGGAGCCTGGTTTTGTTATAATTATTATCATTATTGTTGTTGTTATTGTTATCATCATGAAATTTAAAATAACTCCCTAAATATTTCAAAATCTTTAACAGAAACCCCATAAATCAAGATAGCTGAACTGTTCTGCTATTACACTGGACAGTCACAGATCACAGAAGTCACAGATCACAGAATATTCTGAGTTGAAAGGGCCCCTCAAGGATCATCAAATCAATCTCTGAAGTGAATAGCCCATAGAGGGATTGAACCCACAACCTTGGGTGTTATTAGCACCATGCTCTAACCAATTGTGCTAGCCTCAGGGTCAGTGTGGTTTCCCTTGGAGATCAAAGCCACTGTTTAAGCAGTGTGCTATGGCTCACAGCTATGCCTGTTTTACCTTTTGCCCGGTGCAAGTCACCTTAGGTAACGTTTTTATAAGTGTGTAGTACCTTTCAGAACATAAACCCTACTGACTGCTAATAACAAATAGGCTTATATGTGCTTAACACATATCTGAAAATGAGACAAAGTCTCCTAGAAAACTGTGACATTTCAAAAATGAAAGCTCACCTGAGCTTGCTGTTCTGTCTTTACTGTTACTGGACAGAAACAGAGTGTAAGTATAAATGCAATGCATCTGTGTTCCCTGAGATTGTTCTTTGCATCCTCTCCTGAATGAGAAAGAATCATCATAGGCACCAGAAGTGCCAGATTCTTCTTGTTGACTCTAGACAGCTCCAGTGGTGAAGTCTGCACTGCAGACATCTGATATTAAGTCAAATGCAGTCATGCACTTTGTGTCCTGCTGTGCAATAGAGATAAAACACTTCTCATCTTCTCAGCATCCCATCTTCTCTGCTTAGGCCTGTCCAGCCCTGAAAGTTTGCACCATGTGTGCTCCACTCTTGTTTCAGGTTCTCCAGGGTATAACACTCAAAAGCAGCATGAACAAGTCCTGTCAGACAGTAAGGACAAGGCATTTTGCCATTCCAACCTACACTCCATCACTGTTTCTGTAGAAGAGGCAAAATTGCAAGCAAAGGAAATTATCTTTTCCTTTCTCTTGTCCTTACAAGGCAAAACAAAGTCTCAAGCAGCTCCTCTGTGCTGCTGAATATGGAGAAAAGCCTCTTGGTGGGCCATCTACCTGTCCTCTGCAGTGTGTGAAGAAAGCCCTGCTCTCCATCCTGAAGGAGAGGGATGAGCAGAAAGATAAAAGAGATTTTCTTATACCTTGTGTATTCTGGTAATTAGAGCAAGTCAAATGGATGCAAGTAGAGGGTTATTTTGGTAATTGCCTATCTCTAAGGTATAAAACAGTATGTTATGTACCATCTACAAATTAGGATTCAAAAGCAAAAACATGTGTTTAATTTTGATTTTAATTGCCTTTTGACTTCAAACATCTATTTCTCTCCCTGGTGCAAACAGACCTGAGCAATCTTGCAGAGATCAACAAAATCTTCCACAAATGCCAGGTATTTCTCTTGTGGTGGTGATTGGCCCTGTGAGCATTTAATCTGATAACTTTGACAGAAAGACCAGTCTAATTTCTACAGCCTGCTTATTTTCAAATCAACAAATATTTACTGCACACTGCATTCTAAAGGATCCAATTATTAGTGTACCTCTGATTATCAATGACACAGTAATAATACCAGCAGCTGCTGAATTGTAAGTGAAAATAACCCTTTGTTCTCATTTTTCTTATCTGCAGACTATAACAGCACTCATGGGGACAATAACCTATGAAATAGATTAAAAGCCTGTTAAATGCTATTTTCAGCTTGGCAGATCACCAAACCCTAACTTACCCTTAAGCTCTGTTTCCTTTTAAATATTCCTTTTAGTATAACCATGTGACAACAGTAATGTGCTGTTTCACAGTGATTAAGTAACTGCACAAACAAGAGGTTTTAGGTTTGTAAACAGAGTGGAGCTGGTCTCACAGGTGAACCCGACTGTGCTCCACCAAAGACACGAAGGCTTCTGGTAGAGGCTGTAGTGATTTTCCAGCTGGAAAACTCTAGTGGCTGGTGACTTTGAACTAAACAGGAGGACACTGTTCCATTTCTGGTAAGTGTTGAACTCTCCTTTTTGACTCCAACTCCCATTTACAACATTAGAAGTGTCATAAATGTGAACTCCCATTTACACATTTCCCTGATTAGCAGGGAATAATTCATATTTATTCACTGAATAATTCTGAGGGAGTTTCAAATGCTAGGAGTCTGAGGGGGGTTACCAGTGGGAATGATGTAGACCAGGCTCTGTTGGAGTCCAGGGAATTCCTCTGGCTGCCCTGGAGGGTCAGGGACCTGGACAGGGGGCTCTGAGACCCTGGAACAGAGCCCAGAGGGACATTGGCTTTGATCTCAGTCTGTGGGAAAGGCTTCCTGCACTGTGGGAAGGATTGCAAACCACAAGAGTGTGAAAGATAGTAGTTTAGCTTATCACAGGGTGAGAAAACAGTAGGTTTGGGTTTTTAGTATGGTAGTGAATGGGAGCAAGATGGAGGATTTGGGGCGTTGTCTCCTGCTTCTTCTTTCTTCTTCCCTCACTCCATTTTCTGCAGTGACGATGGCACAAAGTAGTTTAAAGAGATTGGGTCAAAGCAGGGATGACCTTTTCAGTATAAGTGATAGGTATTGGCAAATAATGGTAAATAAAGAGTATGTACCAATTAGTATAAAAGATAGCGACAGCCCAGTCCGGGAGGAGTCGAGGAGTCACCAGATGCTTGAGCAGCTGCACAGACCTTTGTCGGGCACTGAGAGAATTGTAAGATAGGAAACAATAAACAAAGCGTGCAACCTTGAAAAATCAGAACCTGAAGACTCTGTCTCTTTTTTACGTCTGGCTCAGGGCTTTGCAGAAGGCAAAAAGACTCTAAAACCACCTGAAACTTGGAACAAAAACCGATAAGGCCTTTCCTTGGTGTGCCAATCTGCTTTTCCAAACCTCTGATGACTTGGGTCTACTTTATCTGTCCGAACAGAGAAGCAGGAGAAAAGGAAAAAAAACCCCCAAATTAGGACTAAAGGAATCAATAATGACAAAGAGCTTACAATACTGTTTTTTTTTTCTTTTTTTTTTTCTTTTTTTTTTTCTTTTTTCTTTTTTGATAGGAAACAGAGAGGGAAGAGAGGGAAACACAGGTCTAGTACCAGGAGCTTTAGTATGCGTGAGGGAAGATGGGAGAAGGAGCCAGTGGTAGCCTGGCACTGCTCTGCTGGAAGCAGCTGCTCTCACAGGGTAGACTGTGCTTCTATTCAGACATGGGACAAATCTGTCAAGTGAAGCACAGCAGGATTTGTGTCTTCTGCTTTCTGTACTCATTTATCACATTAGGTTTTGACCAGAACCTCACCTTTGGAGCTCAGAAGCTCTTCCTGTAGAAAGCTTGGTTGGTACTGTAACCTTTAACTCGCGTTGCACCTTTTTGCATCGAAACAAACCTGTAGGTAAAATCCTTAATCCAACTACTTCTGAATTCAGCTGATGGGACAAAACATAAATAAAAACTATCCCAGCTCCTACCACCTCTTCTAACTGAACAGTTAGAAATAAAACTAAAAGATATGTTTGTGTTTATGGACATATTTTAGATGTTTCTTTTAAAATTTAAATTGGAAATTATGATCTGACTTCCATATTAAGAAGGAAAAGTCTTTCCTTTTTTTGAGGCATAAAGTTTCATCAACCTCTCACTGCAGGGATAACAAGAGCACATGAAATTTTAAGCTGTAAGAAAGAACACTCCTCTATTTGAATTTCAGCTTTCTAAAAGCACTGAGACCTCTCACACACCTGAACAAGAAACAGGAATGTATCCAAGACTAAGAAGTTTCCCTGTTTATCTAGGCAAAAGTCTGCTGCCTTGAGAAAACCAAAATGTGGGAAGAGGACCAAGATCTAAGAGCCTTTGAGACACTTTGTGCTCCTCAGCAGCAACCCACCTCGCAGTTCCTCACCCCCAAGTCATTCCTGGGGGTGGTTACTCCGGATCCTGAGCTGGAACAGGATCTTCTTGCTTTTAGAACTAGGCCATTATGTTCTTTAACCAAGCACACATAAAACATTAT
Organism: Hirundo rustica; assembly: GCF_015227805.2. NCBI lineage: Eukaryota > Metazoa > Chordata > Aves > Passeriformes > Hirundinidae > Hirundo > Hirundo rustica. The sequence continues at coordinate 145,661,220 of NC_053450.1, read as the reverse complement.
TCTTCAAATCTCTTTGTATTCTTTGCTTCCTGCTTAACTGTGATACTCCCCCACAGACTTTTTTCTCCCTTCCTTTTATCTCTACATCCATATTCAATGTGATATGAATTTTAGCATGGCGCTGGATGTCATGCTCAAATACTCTTTCAGTGTCACCAGTATCACGGTGCAGGAAAAATAAAAAAAATCAATCCTTCATGCCTATATATAATTTGTAGGTATTTTAGCATTTATCTCATTCCCTTCTCCAATTTCAATGTACATAAGACAGATCTGCAGTAGGAAAGGAAGGAATCAGTCCTGCAGCCTCATGGAGGCCCAGTACTGGACAGGATGCTTAAGGCTGGAATTTCAAAGAAGCCTTTGAAGGTCAAACTGCATAACTCCATTGTAGCTTCAAAATGGATGGTGCCTTAAGGCCTCAACTGGAATATTTCTGCATGTGACATTTTAATGCACATCTTCAGGTTTTTGCTCATTTTCCCAAATCCTAGAATTTTGAGCAGTGGATTGAAATGAACTGGAAATATAAAGTAAAACTCAAATGAAAGCTCTAACTTTTACCTACTTTCAGGAGAAAACTTCAAATCCCTCTAGACCCTTCTGTGAAGAATGTTTTTGAAGCAAAAGCTTAGTTCTCTTTTTCTGGTGTATGATATTATCTTCGTGCCTTAATTTCACCCACTTGCTTGTATCCTATAAGGAAGAACAGGTTTCTGTACATTCAGAGGACCTGGTTAGGGAGACAGTGTTTGCAGTTAAAGCAACAATACCACAGCTCTGAAAATGAATCCTACTTTAAGTATATACCTATTACTTTGGGAGTAAATTGAAGAAAATCTTTGATTTTTCTGTGATTTTTGATACCAGCACCCTGGCTTTGTAACCACAAGGGCACTGGGAGGTCACTGATCATTGCTGAATACACCAAGGTTCTGCAAAGGAGTCTGGAAAAACATCCGGAGGTTCATCCTAAGTGATGACCTGGGTACTGGTACAGGAACATAAGACATATCAGCTATATTCTGAGCATGACTTCTGCTTTTCTGATTCACTATAATTTTTTATTCAGACCCTCATGAGATTTTTCAAGAAAAAAAACTGGAGGAGCCTTAACTCTGAACTCTGGCTATTGTATAATCACAGAGCAGGAGGGATGGACCATGAAAGGTCACCTAGTGCATTTCTCTGCCACCTACTATTCCAGAGTAAATTATATTTTCCTCGAATTATTTTTAAAAGACTGATCTAAAAAGCCAGACCATATTGCCTGTGTAGGATTTTCTCATAATGCCACAGATATCATAACAGCACTTCAGTACCTGCGTGATGCTGATGGCTGGAATGTGAACATTGCAGTCAAGCTGTGAACAATTATAATTTGATCCAAAACAGTGGGTTATCGAGCCACTCATTCTTAAAAATATAAACCAGCAAGGAAACCCCAGCCCCAGATGACTGGGATCAGTTTGCAGCTTCCTTTCCTGTGGAAAGATAAGCTTTCCTTGCCTGAAATGGGACAGATGGAGCCCTATGGGTTGCCACTCCACAGTGCCTCCGAGCACAGCTCTCTGTACTGTAGCTGTTGTTACAGCAGCATATGTTTGGGAGATGCAAGCTGGTTTCCCTGAATTTAGCACTCTAACACTGCATGCTGGGCATCCACAATTCATTGCTTGCCTCCCAAACTTCTCCATGTTTCCTTTTTTTTCTCCTTTAAAGTGAACTTCTGTTTACCAGAGATAGAAAAACAAAAATTTGTGTGTACAGATATATGTGTTCCTATCCTTTGTATATTCTGTGATACATGCAGCTGTGCAGAGAATTTTACAGGTGATGCTCTCAATTTCAAGTCCCCACAAAAACAAACTGAGCCACTGACAGTAGTGTTGGAAATCCATGATCATCAGAGAGGCCACTGCAACACCAGAGAGCACGCACACTCTCCTGTTCATTGCTGTGAGAATAAGAGCAGATTTCTGATTAGCTGCTTTACCAGGAGGAGAGCTCTAGCTCCCAGAGGCAGATGCCGTGTTCTAACCTTGGGTGTCCAGCGTCAGTGTGGGCACTGCAGCCCTGCCTCATTCCCAGCATAATCCCATGCAGATGAATTGAGCTCAATTGGCTCAACTCACCAGTCAATATACTCAAACCAGGGTTGGGAATGATTTTTCTCCTCTCAAAGAAGGCAGCTGAAGTAGATAGGATGAATTCAGTGTGCAAAGTGCCTATTCCTTTTTGCTGATCACAGAGGGAACTGTGGGTGGACTAAGGGGACACTATCTCAGCTCTCGACATTCCTGGGGTAGATATCTAAAGTTAGGTGACATATTCAGTGTTCATTGCTATGCAATTGCACATGGATAACAGCCCAGATTTCTCCTGGCTACCGAGAGGGATTTTTACCCAATGTTATCTCAAAGCATCTTGGAGTGACCACTGGGACCCTACCTTCATTAAATGTGACCAGAACAAGTATTTCTGAAATGTCCCCCAGGACTTACAGTGCTGGGTTTAGTACAGGTGACACTTGCTAACGCATCCTCTGAGAAAATCTAGTCTAGAAATAAATATTCCAATGTCTCAGCTAGTCTAAGCAATAAAATGCTGAAATACTGTACTCCCCTGCAACCACGAGTCTCTCCAGTGCTAACTTCTGACAGTGTGACAGCAAAGTTAAGGCCCAGCACCTTTAGCTGACAGACGACCTTTAGCTGACTAAAGCTCTGGTATGTTTATTCCTGAACCCCAGAAAACAAAACCAGGCTTATGAAGATTTGCAAAGGCCATGAACATACTGTTCCTGTAGGTTTTTTTGAGCAGAGTTTTTTTTGTTGTTTTTTTTTTTTACTCACAAAGGGTAGCAAAAGCTATTCTGGTAATACCCTGTGAAAAGCAGGGCATTAAATTGGTGTCATTTTAGTGGATTAGTACTGTCACATCAGCTGCCACAGCTTTCTGCCTATGTCATCAACTGTGCTGCTGCCATTCTCTGCCCCCATCCCACTGCAGACTTCAAGCAAAAGATGGAGACAAAGGCAAAACATGTTCTAAATAGAACTGGATAAATAAAGAGGGAAATGCTACTATTAGAACTACAAAAAGGAGGGCTGGTCTGCTAAACTCATGGGTTTTGGGAGGTATCAATACTACTGAGTGTTAGAACATCTTTTTTCCTAAATGCATTTATTTGCATTGAAACAAAGTGGATTCTGTATCCCCTGGTCTCTAAATATGAGACTAATTTAGCTTTATTGAAACCACAAGAAGGACAAGTGTGATGAACTGTCTCATGCATTCCAGGTAGGAGAATATGAAGCATTTTCTATGGCATAAATGACTAATATCTTCTAAGCTGTGTCCTGTATCCTGCCAGGGGACTCGTTGTGCAGCCTTGGGCATGTTTTTTAAGCATCAATTGTCAAAAATGTGAATGACTCATGGGGGAGTTTCAGGTCCTCAGAAGGGCTAATTATCCAACTGAAATTCCTCCAATGTGTTTTGACTCTCCTAGTATCAGCAAAAGAGTCTTTCTTATCTATCTTTTAAGATTCCAGAGTACTGGGAATAAATGAGTGCAAAGTATTATTTCTATAGCATGATAAAATTCAGGGCAATTATATATAAGAAGGGAATACGATCCCTACACATATTTATGATACCTTAAAATAAGAAAAAAATTTTTGGACTTCACATTTGAGCAAAATATGTAATTTTTAACCTAAATGGAGTAGGAATTCTCCTTGGGCTAGAAGGAAAAATCCTCTTGCAGACTGAATGTAAGCCTTTCAGCTGTGCAGTGAGCTGGAATAGAGCTGGCTGTTAGCAGAACAAGACTTTAGGCGAGGTGGGAGAAGGATGGAGGTGGGAATATCTCATTTCACATAGGGCTTTGGAAACTTGTTGAAATGACAGCTCTTTCTACATGAGTATTTTTCAAGCAAACTGTTATGATACGAAAACAAGAGCTTGGCTGGAACACTGCCATTTATTTTGATGAAGATTTTATTTAGATACAACTTACACTCTCAGGAACTTTCTTTACTATGTTTCAGGACAAACTGATAAAAGGACTAGAATTTTTGACAGGATGAGAAGAAATGGCCTCAAGTTGTGCCAGGGGAAATTTAGATTAGATATTAGGAAAAAATTCTTCACAGGAATGTTTTTCAAGCATTGAAACATACTGTGCAGGGAAGTGGTGGAGCCATGATCCCTGGAATTATTAAAAAAAAATGTGGGTATGTCACTTGCAGACACGATCTAATGGTGAACGTGGTGGTGGTGCTGGGTTGACAGTTGGACTTGACCATCTTAAAAGTCTTTTCCAATTGTAATAATTCCATGATTCCATGATTTCATTTTGACATCCCAGCCTAGAGGCCAGGACAGTGGGAGCCCTTGGCTTCCTGACCATTGAAACAAACAGCACCACTGTTTCCTGTTTCCAGGAAAGCCTAGCAGAGACCTGTAATGCTGGGAAAGGTGGATTGCAAATGGGTTCAGAAGCTCTCCTCACTCTGGTTCACTCATTCATTGCTGTCATACCTCAACCTCATGGCACAAAATACCAATTCTTCATTAATCATGATGTTCACTCTGTCTTACTGAGTATGACAAAGTTAATTTCTACCTCATGGAACTTGAATTAGGAGCAAAATTTGGCTTAATCAATTGAATTTTTAACATTTAAACCAGATTTCTTTTTCATGAACCTGCAAAAGCAATCTTCATTCCCTTTCACTCAAACCTGTCCCCTATTCCTATGTTTTCGTTTCTTTTTGTTTTTGCTGTTCATGGTTCCCAGAGGACAAGTCTGGATGTTTTAAGTCCCTGATGAGCCCAGCCCACATGACTCCATTTGTTATTACAAGATGGACTCCTGTGCAGTCCATCTGAGACACAAGATTAAGTGACTTGCCACAGTCCCAGCTAAACGTGTATTTAGAGAAGTTTTTAATTTGTTTCACAGTCACAAATTCCATGGCATACAAAGGCCCTCAAAATTATTTTGAATTTGGATATATAACCCTCTCGTGTTGCTCTCCTCTTAGTATTTGTTTTGTTTTTTGTTTTTTTTTTTCCTTACTTCTCACAAACCCTAAAAATAACAGTCACTTTCAGTTAAATAGAGGAAATAACTTTCTGTAATTTCTGGTCACTTTTTGCTGAGGTATGGGGTGAGGAGAGAATTTAAGATCTGATTTATTGAGTTACATTAAGCCTTAAACAGCTTTGCCCTTATCTTGTCTCCCATTGCTTTCTTCTGATTGAAGAAATCCTATCAAAATGATCAATTTACTTTCCAGTTCTGGTGCAATTTTGTGTATTTTTTTTTTTTTTTTACAGAAAGGCATTCAGCATTAGGAAGTTCTTGCCACACCGACCAAGGCACATTGAACTCTGTCTCACAGACAATGTGATGAATTCAGAGAAATCTGCAGGACAAAGATGGATATTCATCTCCTATGCCTGAAACTGTAGCCAGCTCTGGATCTGTGTTCCAGTACCTGAACACAGCAAGGCCAATATTATTGTCGGACAGGCAGTTAATGAAGCTCTTGAATGCATTGTGAAAACTGTCTTTGGTAATGACACATGTCTGAGCCAACAACCTCTTGAAGTGCAAATGATGAAATGCTTTTCACAGCACAACACTGTGCTGCAGTAATAAAGTGTTAAAGCAAAAGCCTCATGACAATCTTTGGGAAACTTCTATTTAAAAATGCTTTCATGTCTTATGTTTTCCAAATTTTCTAATCCTCTTTATTAAGATATACAAACTGAATTCTCCACTACACAGACACTGTTACACAGGGTTTCACCTCTTGAGCTTTAAGACTGCTAATATTAGAAGTCAGCAGATTCTCCTATGTTCCTCTAAATCACTTTTTTTTTTTTCTTTTTTTTTTCTCCCCCTCTGGGAAGAGCTTTGGCTTTGTGCATCTGTTTTTGAATAATCAATTTTCTTCTCTCATTTCCTTCCAGACTGTGAGTTTTGGAAGCCATATCTTGAAACAAACACTTTATATGTTTCAATACCTTATTTTAGATATTGTTGGGAGCATGGCTGATTTCATCTTCAGCCCTAACTCGGGTTCAAGGTCCACTTAGAAGGTCCTGTCATCTTTGTTGAAGACTTATTCTGGTGTCTCTCAGCTGTTGCACAGAACTTCTTGTCATAGATGATTATTGCCACAGGTAATCAGCACAGTGAGAAATGAGGTTAAGGAAAGAATCAAGATCCAGACAGTGGAAAGCCACAAAAATGAAGATTTTAATAATAAAACACTGTACTAAACAAGAAGACAAGGGTGATCAGCTCGAATAAATCTGTGCCGCTGATGTGACAGGTCACCATGTGTTGAACCATCTGGATCCCCTTCATCTTGTTCTCCACCAACCCCTCTTAGAGTAATGTTCAGTAAATTAGTGCAAAGGTGACAAACAGGGGGTTGGTTTATCTTTTTGCCACTTGGCAAGAAAAGATGCAGTCTCTGGTTTAGCTAGAACAAGGCATTTCCACCTTAGGCATGTCTTGAGCACTCAGAGGCAGCGAAGTATATGGGACCTGGCTAAGATGGAAAAACCTTAGCCCCTTACATCAAGGAAAACTCTTGTCTCAATCAGTCCTTTAAAGATTTTGCTTCTTCTTACCTGCATCTATGTGGCTCTTATTTAATGTCTTGTTTATTTCAGCCAAGCAATGATTCAGCTGGACCTTTATGCAGAAATAGGGATGGTGACACAGAAGTGACTGAGTAACCAAGAAGTGTGATTATTTTGACATTTAATACCATCAGTAAGCTAAGAGAAAGAGAAGGCTTTAAATATACCCCAAAGGTTTCCCCTGAGACCTGACTCCTCCCCAGTCCTCCCAAGCTCTGCCAGACACATGATCCTGTCTTGCTCCCAGTGCCCATCCACACACCATCCTGCTCCAAGGACAGCCCCCCTGAGCCCATACCTTTCCCTGCCCTGCATGCAGCTCGAGCTGCCCACCTCCCCTGCTCACCCCACTCCACATGTCCACATGGAATGACTGAATGGTGTCTCCACGACGGAAGAGGAAGACTCAAGGAAATCAAGGAAGAGAGCTTTATGGCACTGACAGATCCACTTTGCTTGGCTAATCATTGAGCAACTACGGTTTGTGAAAGCTACATTGGCATTTACATTAAGACCCCTCTTGCAGCCATGAAAGTCATGCTGGCTGGTTAAGGGGGGACAGGACAGAAATGGGACTGGGAAAGCACAAAAGATTTGGGTCATGTTCAGAGGCACTGTGACACACTCCAGGTGATGTTTGACTTACGTATTTAGATGGCAGATGAGCTGAAGGCTAAAGTGGTTCAGAAATGCATACATTTGGTTTTCCTTCCTTTTACAGGAAACATAAATGAGAGTGAATGAGAGCACGGCAGTTTCTGAAAAAGCAGCTCACTGGCCCATCATTTAAGGAGTGAGTTATTAAAATAGAAAGTATGCAATTTGAACTGTCATGTATGCAACCCAAAATTTACCATTATCATCAAAATATTAATGTAAGAAACTGGAGAAAGAAGTAGAAATACAGAAGCTGGAGTGACTGATTAAAAAGTACTTGTAAGTGAGAAAAACTGCAACAAATCAGAAGGACTCCCCAAGATGATGCAACTGCAGGAAACAATGTATGTCACCAGGCCTTGGGATTTTGAAGATTATGAACACATAGAATATATCCCAAATATCACTCCTGAAAACCCCAACAGCTACAGAAAGATTGCCCAGCATGGTCTCATGGCACTAGAAGAGGGATTCTTTCTGGGGCTTGCTTTGGTCTTGGGAGAGGCTCTTCCTTAACTGTTCCCCCTTCTATTCTCAGTCTTCTTGTCACTCTTACCTACTGCAAACACTCTGGGAGAAATGAAACCTGTATAGAACCCAGCACAACACCTGGAGTCTTGGCTATGACCTTTGGCACTCACATAGTGCTGGCAACACTGCTGGTACAACAAGGGAGTTCAGGCTGTGAGCAGAAAAGATTTTTCCTCGAAAAGCTGAGCAGGACTTGATAATTGCATCCGCTTTCATACATTTCCTGCTTGTCATACATTAGCCCATCAGTATGCTTCTGTGACTAGCAGTAACAGTGCACTGAAGGGAAATGCCACTTTCCAGAGAGAATGATCAATCTCTTTGACTTTGCCTGTAAACATGTTTCATCAGGGGGTCACTAATATGCTTTTATTGCCTCACTGTCAGAGATGATGCCATTACCAAGCCTGATAAAGTATTCTGTAGAGGGTTGCTTTTAATTTTATTTTTTATGCGATCATGAGAGACAGTAACTGATAAATTTAGTTCAATGCTTTCTCACTATTAACTAATTCTGAGTAAATCCATTGGGGCAGACTGGATACAAACACTTCAAAGAATTTTTACAGGATATTGAAAATGATATTCACCGTGGGACAGAGGTTTAAGTACTGAGCCGCTAGTGTTTACCATTAAAGCTACAACACTGTTAAATGTCATTTAGTCAAAACACTGTATTGAGAAGGATTTGTAGCACAAGATGACTGTTTGCTTTTAATAAACTTGTCGCATCAGGGTGGTTACGTTAGCTTATTTCTGGGGGGGAGGGAGTTTGAGAAAAGATGGTACTTCTTCCCTCAGTTTCTTTCTTAGGGTCCAATCCAGCTCCCACCAAAGGCAATGAGATTTTTGCTGTTGCCTACAGCAGAAACAGTCCCATGATCTCTCAGGGCTTTGAAGTGTTCAAATCAAATTAAAATACAGAGGTTGTTTTTTTTTTTTTTTTTTTTTTTTTTTTTTCCCAGAGAAAGGGAGGAAAAAAGAAAAAACAACACAAAACCCCAATCAAACCAAACCCCCCCAGCTCTAGCAGAAAAAAAAAAAAGTAAGGGAACTGAAAAAGAAGCTTTTCTCAGGGAGGTTTCTTTTTTTCCAAGCTGCTTTCATATCCTATACAGCACCCTAAAAACTGGAACACAGGATGTGAAACCATGGAAACAGCTGGATGCTACAGGATTTTTGAACTACTTTTGTCAAGGTTTAGACTTCAGGGATTTTATTTTTTTCTTAAAGCTTAATTGATTTTTTCCCCCTACTGAAATCCATAATATGTTGAGCTTGTTAAACTATGTTAGAGGTCACAGACTAAATTTAATTGGTAGTATTTCTTTTGAGCCTAATTTAAAGGTTGATTTGGCTTTATGGACAGACTCTTAGTTGTAGTAAATCAGTTCAGCTGTAATGGGACTCTGCATCAGTAGAAAATATGCTCATTGGAGACTCAAATCCCATGCAAAATCTCAGGAAGAACATAAAAAAAATAAAAGAGAAAGTTCCTTTTTTGAAAGACTGTTTTAATAAAACTTTATGTAAAGTAAAAATATCTTGGAAAGATGTTAAAATGCATCCATAATTCTATTTTCATATCACCCAAGAAGGTAGGGCTGTCCTGAAGATATGGTTATATCTGTATATATCTGGTTATGGAGACTAACAGGAAGCAAGGGGTTTATTGGCAAACGCAATTTCAATATAATGAATTCAGACTAAAGACTCCCTGTGCAAATGTGGAGGTGCATGGTCAGGTAAACCTGACAGAAAAATGAGTGTGAACTCCAGCTGCACTCATTTTAGATCAGGTTGCTTGAGGTTGTTTTTCCTGAACCAGATGTTCTGGAAGGAAGCACTAGGAAGCCAGATAAAACACTATAACAAATGCTAGTTCATCAGCTTTTCTAATTTTTTAGATTTTTTTTTTTTTTTTTTTTTGGTCCCCAAGCAGCTCAGTAGATGCAAAAGGTACTGATAAGCTTTTGACTGAAAGAAATGAAACTCCTAATCTTTAGGGATTCTTTCCTCACCTGTAAATGTGCAAGGTATTGGAAAGGTCCATGGAGTAAATGTTAAAGTCATTCATTAACACCCAGTATTGACAAAAAATGTAATCTCAGTAGAGTGAAATATAACACAGCCTCAAACTGAGCACAGTGGGTGAAATAAGGGAGCCTGTGCAGCTCTGAGATCTATGATCTGTGCATGAGCACCACATCTTCAATCTACTCCAGTATTTACATGGATCCTAAACAGCAGTGCAATAAATCTTTCACTGGTGATACAGCACTTATGTCCATTTTTCCTTATTTCTATTAACTGAAAAAGTCATTTCTGTATACATCATGCTTCAGTTAACCCATCTTGACAGTAATAATGTGAAGTGATGATCTCCTGAATCAAATCCAAACTTCCCACCTCTGGAATATGTACTGGAAACACTCTCTCCTTATTATACTTTCCTAAACACAGGTTTTGACAACATGAGCCATCGTATTGTGGTGACACAAAAAGCACCCTAATGCTCTAGAAATGCAAATCAACAATAAAAGTTGTCCTTGAAACACTGCTTATTGCTAGAGAAATTGACTTACAAAGGGATTTTCTGCTGAAAGGAAGTATTAGGAAGATCATCATTCAGGCAAGTCTTGAAAATAAGAGGAAGATGTGTGGAGATACTTGCAAAGATGAAACTGTAGAAAGGATGAGTGTCATCAAAATGAAACACGACAAAATTATCCTGTGGCATTTTTCCTCATGGGGAATTCTGATCTCTGAGGAGGAACTGAAGCCTTCACAATGACTTAAAAGGACTTTGGTTATGTCCTACCAAAAACAATAGCAGCAACAATGTGTCATAGAGTTTTATCTATGTTACAAATGGGAAATACCATCCTGTGGGCTACTTTCTCATTAAAGCAGGCATTAGACACACACAAGTTGGAACTGAAAGAAGATCTGAATAAAATTCTGGGCTTACAGCACACAAGGAGAAATTTTCTCCACTATGGCTGTGACCTTCTGCCCAAACACAGGCAAAAAAAAAATATTTCCTTTGTCACAGAAAGTTACAATGCCTTTATAGAGAAAAAATTGCCTGAGGGTTGAAATTTGGTTCTGAAAGAAAGTCCTCACTGGAAAAATGAAAATTTGGTGAAAGCCAGTGCATGGTGACTGACCTGTAACCAGCTGAAAATTGCCATTACACATTTGCTAAGTACTTGTACAATGTTCATAGCCAAGGCAAGATGCTCAGAAGAGGTCCAACCCTCAAGTGAAAAAACACATGAATTTAAGTGAAAATCATTTGCTGAAATTGAAAGACCACAATCCAAGATACTGCAATGAATTACATTTTACTGCAGCCCTACTCTTATGTCAGCCATGACTGCAGCACTCTGTCCGTGCATGAGCTGAGCCACAGCTACACCTTTGCATAACCGACACTGAAATCTCATTATATAGTGACTGAATACCATATTTCAAGAAACCCTTTTAAGATACTTCCTCAGATGTACATCTGAATATTTTCAAAAGTTTTAGATGGTCATTAGTAATTTTAAATGGTGGCAAATTAAGTGGACAAGGAAGTCATCCTCTCTTCAAGCTTTAAGAGTTTGAATGAGTTGCAAAGGGTGTGTGTGAGATCCTCTCACAGCTTTGGCTAACCAAATAAATAAAATAAACAACAGGTTAACTCTCAAAATAGAAAGCAGATTTGTAACCAGAATTAATTAATTTCACCTAGGAAAACTGAACTTGAACTTGAATGAAATGTATAACTTTACCCCTTTTCTGCCCCTTGCATATGTAGATGTTTTCATTCCACAAAATGTCTTCTCTGCTCACATCTGATTTCAACCAATTATTTCATAAATCCTGTGAAGAGCAAGGGAAAGTGTAATATTTAAAGGACAAATATTGTACATGTTTGCATGAGGTCCAAAATTCAATTAAAGTCAGCAGAAACGACACTCAGATAAATTGCAATTGTACCAGAGTGAACAACTTTGACAGTGCATTTGCTTGATCTCAGTCCATCTTGGAAATCTCCTCCCCAAGTGTCCCAGCAGCATCATCTCATGTGTTTCAGCTGAGTTGTTGATGTCCCCCTGCGATCCCTTCTTGTTCTCAGAGCTGATTTCTGGTGGGTTCATGACTTGTGCTGATAATAGTAAGTTTGGGAGCTGTGGCTGCCTGGCCACCAACACACCATCATTTCAGGCAGTGGCAGCTCTCCACCAGAGAACCCTTGGTTGCTCTGCCTGTTGCTGCTGCCAGGAGAACAGGACAGCTCTTCTCATCCCTGCCACTCTCTCCTGCTTACAGGCAGTGAATTAGCACCTGTTTCCAGATGCCAAAGGAGGAAATTAGAAGGGAAACAGAAACCTGTAACGATTTCCCTCTCTAAAGTGCTCCTAGGACAGTGTAGCTACATGCCGTCTCTTAGAGAATTGGTGTTTGATGTGGTTTAATTTTGAACAAGTCTTTATGGATGTGTGAAAAGCTCATTTAAGGAGCAGAACGTCTGTCCAGATGGTGTCAGCATAGGTGAATGTGCCTTTAGGAAATGAGATGGACTAGATGACCTTCTGAGGTACCTTCCACTTTTGTTTTCTCTGACTTGATTTTTTACAATGGAAACTAAAGTGCTTTAACACTATTCACAAGTGAGCACAACTGCCAAGAAAAATATACACAGAGGGAAAAATCCTCTTTGATGGCTCTATTTTTTTTAACCTAATGTACAGTTAGATCTTCTCCCAGAAAGAGTCTAATTTTTTACTGTTTCTTGTGAGTACTGGCTATTTTTACTACTTTTGTATCTCTCATAAAGGCATTTCTTTCAGACAGAATACTCTCAGCCCTGTTAAGTATTTGATCCTCTTTTTTTCAAAGCAGACATCACATTCTAACCTTAATGCTTTGTATTGCGATTTTGCCTTTTTTCCCCCTTTTTCCCCTCAATTTTTTTTTTTTTTCTTTTTATTTTGTTGGAAGTCTCTGTAATCTAAATATGTCTTTATTTCCAAGAGGATGACTGTTTCCTAGGGGATGACACTGCTTCTGGCCAAGACAAAAGCTGTTCCACCCAGGGAAAACTTCTGAAGTGCTGAACACAAAGATGTACTTTTCATTTCATCCTCAGTGCAGGTAGCTTTTCTCACCCACAGGAAGGTCTCAGCTGCTGTTACCACGTCTTTATCTGTATGGCTTCATTTGTTATTTGCATCCTTTGCATCCTTGATTTGCATCCTTACCAAACCATTTCTGCTTTGGTAGCGATTTAGCAAAGGGTTCAAGATGTAAGAGCAAACAGGGTGAAATTTGAAAATACGTGGTCTGAACGTGAGTGCAGAAACCTTTGAGGTGAGTTATGAAGCTGGTCAAGCATGGAGCTGGTCAGTCATGGAGCTGTGTCTGGAGGCAGCTGATTGCATGCCATGGAAGGAAGGATTGGTTACTACACACACAGTGCAGCAAGGAATTATCTCTCAACCAAAGTGGCTCCTGTCAATGAGACACAGCGGGTGAGACTTTGCGGGTGTACTGGGAGCTGTAGATATATCTGGGCTGCAGCTTTGGGAGTTGGAACTAGATGATCTCTATGGTCCCTTCCAACCCAACCACTCTAGCATGATGGCCTTGAAGGTGGCAGGAACCAGATCCAGATGAGCAGCAATGGAAAAAACTGAGGAAAGGAGGAGCTTTCTTGGAGTTGGTGCTCCAGGCTGGGCTCTTCTACTGACCTGTTTTGGGGAGGCTGGTGGCAACTTGTCTGGGCTTCGACCAGTGCTGAATGGATTATTTCCTCCCTCCTTGGAGTGTCGTGATGTAGGAATGATATTCCCCAATTTAGTGGCCATGCACACACAGCTCCAGGCTCTTCCCCCTCACAGCTACTGCAAAATATTAACCCTGCACTTGTCAAAAAGCAGGACAAGTCCAACACCCTTTTCAGAGCCTGGCAATGGAGCACCGAGTCTTGTGCTGGGTGTTGAGTAATTTGAAGGTTCACACTCAGCTCTGACCTGGGCTTAACTTGAAATAATAGAGCAAGTGGTGCCATTTTCAAAGAACCAATGCCAACAGGAATAGAGATAGAAACTGTTTTCAGATAGGGAATGACTGTTAAAAAGAAAAAAAATCAAACACACAAAAATACCAGCTGCTTTTGTTGGCTGGAAACTGAGGAGAGGGAAATATCTGTGTAACAGACTCAGAACCCAGAGCAATAGAGCTGTACATTTTATTTGCACTGTGCTGACATGCCCCTCCTGGGAAACCTGGTGTGGCAGATTGAGCCCTGATTGTTCAGAGGAGTCCCCACCTGCTGCAGAGATGGTGACAAGACTGGAAGCCACACCTTTTAACAGGGACAGAAACTCCTGTTCACAAAGCTGTCTTTTCTGTCAGCAGGGCAATTTATAATAGAGAATACATTAGTAACAGGATAAAATAATTACAGCAGGGGAAATTTTGGCAGGCCAAAAGAGAAGATTCCTTGTAGTAATCCTGATTTCTGGAAGAGCCCAGTTGGCTCCTTTGGAAACATCCAGGCTATTGAGTGCTACCCAAGTGGTTATTAGCCCTTGATCACCACTGAGGTCTGATGAAAGAGCGTGCGATGAGTAACCGTGAAGTGTTTTAACCATGTTAATTGCTAGAGTGGGATTCACTGTGGCAAGTATCAGCAGAAACTCCCCTAACTCTTCATTGCACTCAGGAGAGAAGATGTACATTTTGCCATCAGGATGAACACAATGTTTCTTAAAACGTAGGGAAGGAAAAGATTCAAAAATGTGAAGAATTTGAGTTTGTTTGTTTTAAAAAGATTTTGTCTGTAGAAACCCTTCAGAGGTACTTCAGAGTACTGAAATTATCTCTTTCTGAATGACAAAAGGATGAAATGAACCCAGCTGGGATTTAAACCTGTGGTTTCATGGAGTCTTTGTGTCTCAAATCAGCTGCATATAGCACTAAATCATCCCACAAAATACAATACTTATATTCTGTCTTTTTAGTTTCTTTTAACCAAAATTTGTGAGCTTGGTGGGGTTTTGTGGCTCTGTCTGAAATGACTAGCTTAGCAAACAGCACAATACAGTGGGGAATGCACAGCCCTGCCCTATATTCCAGTGGTTAAGGAGGGTTTTATACAACACTTACAACTTGCTTTTATACAACATTTACAACTTGCTTTCCATAAGCAATTCCACAGAGTTAATAGGTCAACTTAACACACAGAAGGGTTAAAAAAGGCTTTTCTGTTTCCTCTTCCATCTTCAGTCTTTGGAGAGGGGACGTGTCAGCACATACCAGTGCATATTTCCCTGAAAGTCTATAGCTCAGCACATGTCCAACCACACCCCTGCCATTCATTTCATGCCATTTTCTTCTGCCCCAACTGGGAAGCCAAAGTAGGCAAGTGTTCTGTTGCACGTTTAAGTCTTTTTTTTCCAAACTGAATTAGCAAAGCTCAGTGGCTGTGTGTGCTCTCTCTCTCTATAATCTGGCACATTACTGGATTGCCCTAGGAGTGGTTACAGACCCCATAGCACACATCTCTTTGCATCCCTATTCAGTAGTTTAAACTGATGAAGTAGCATTAGTTCTAGCTCTGCAAAAATCAGTACACAGGATGACAGACACATAGATTATCCATAGATTATCTATTAGTCATACATATTTTGATACATGGGTGCAAGCCTAGGGGATATTTGGGGTTGAAGCTGATTGAGGAAGAAAATTTTTTTAATTCCATTCCTCCTGAGATTTCAGAACTCCTCTTTACAACAAGACAAAGCCAAGTTCTGCTGGAGGTGTTTCACAGGAGGCAGGGATCCTGACCCTTGTATATCAGGCAGCCTGACACACACAGGGGAGTGGGGGACCCTGGTTCATTGTGCCGCTCTGTTTAATTCACTAATGAGATACTAATAGGGCCAGAGAGCAGAAGTGATTGCCTTGATAGCTCAGTGATTTGGTCACTCAACTAAAACGTGGGAGAACCAGGGTCATGCCCCTGATCTAAATCAAGCCAAGGAAGTAGCTAAATGTGTGTCTCCAGTACTCTGGCTGAAGCCCTCATCACCAGATCAATGTATAACCCTTCGTCTTCATGAAAAAGTTCTCTCTGGAACTGAGAAACCACAACACAGGATATAATTTAGTTGAAAATGCTTCAAAAGATCTTTGGCTGTCAGACTGCAGTGTGGAGGAAGGAGACAAAAAGGGGCAGCTGGGAAATGCCCAGGGTTGCATGCTGCACACAGCCTGTTCTTGAGCTGTGATTTGGGACCTGGGAGCAGCAGTCCTTCCCTCCAGCCTGCTCAGCTGCAGCACAGGGCACAGGCTCCCACTTATGGGGGTAGCACTGCTTCTTGTGCAGGATTTTAAAAACATGGAAGTCATTTGCATGGGGTGCAGGAAGCACAGTGCAAATTAATTGCAAATTCACTATTCTTCCATAGTCTATGGAAAAAATTAATTCCATATACATAGTAATTAATACTTGAAATTAGGGCTTTCTTGGGAAAAAAAGTGCCTTGTTTAGTTAATGTTTTTCATTTGTCCACTTTAGTTCTTTCAATATTTATTGATCAGGTATGTAATGAAGACAGCTGGGTCATGCAGTTAGGAGGCACTGATGCACTCCTGAGAGCACAGAAAATACCCTGTTCAGTGAGAATCTGTACAGACTGTGACACCAAATAATGGGGAACAGTGCAGAAATATTGTGTGAGAGACCTATAAATGTGCATGTGATAGATACAAAATGAGGAACAGAAAGAGCAAATCCCACATGGAACCTGATCACGTGTCCTTCTAGTCTAGGCTTGTTTCAACATTAAATACTTGGAAGTAACAAGCTAAAAACTTCCTGTAGAAATCCTACAATTGAGATTTTTTTCCTTAAGATTTCTTTCTAATCATGATTAATTAGACACTGGCTTGTAGCCCAATGCACAGGGATTTGTATTAATTCTAAAATCTTCTAATATTGCTGGATATTTTTCTTAGCTGTATAAATACCACATATATATATATATATAAAATATACATTATAAATAAAATTCTATTATATACATATACACACACATATATAGAGCCCAGTATTTTTCAATCCTGATATATTCTTGACCAAAAAGATCAAAAAAGATACAATGACAAAGAGTCTTACAGACTAACCAGTCATAGTTTGGATGCAGTATTTATAAATATATATATACACACACACATACATACATACATACATATATATATATAAATCTTATGAAATATGCATTTTTTAGAATTATGATGCAGGATTGTCAAACATATCTTGAAAATTTAATCCTAGAACTTTATTTTTTCAGAACACTTAAAAATACTCCCAGTCAGTTATAACAATTTACACAGACATTAATAAAACATACTTCTAACTTCTTCAATTAAGGAGGATCCTGTTTCTGACTGAAGACTCACAGTCATGTAAAATGTATTGAAATCATTCAGTTCCAGCTGATCTTGCTTCAGGCAAGCATTTACCTAAGTACTGCGACGGTTTTGGCTCGCTCTCGCATCAACGTCTTGTGAGGTAACACCATTTACACCAGTGGGCAAAAGACTATATTCATGATTCCTAAGAGGCCCTGACCTTAAGAAAGCAGTAAGATCAAATGTATTTTTAGAAGAGATCTTCCTTGCCTTTTTAGGTGCCTCTGTGGTTAAGTACCAAGCCTGTATTTAGGATGTACCTCGCACACATCTCTCCTGTATTGCGCAGTATTACTGTACCTATTTCACAAATGAGGAATTGGGAATCACTGATTTGCCTGGAGTCACTCAGTAGGTTTTGATTAACATCCATCTCCTCATCAGCACAGTAACTTCCTTTTAAATGAGTCTCTCTCCTGCTTTAGTCAGAACCCCTCTGCATTTCAAAACAAAATCCTGTTTCTGTTGTTCTGCCTATCCCTTTCCCACTGCAATCACAAACTCTTAGCCTGCCTTTACAAATCACTTGGGTTTTCTCTACTTTTACAATCTTTTCTAAATCCTCCTAAACTTTTTGCAGCTTCTGGACCTAAAATACATTGCCTTGTCACCAGACCACTGGGATTCAGATTCCCAGAGCAATTTTTCATTTGCCAGAAATGGAGAAGTCTCTGCAGTGCAATGACAAGGCAGAACCCTTGCCTGTCCTGTTACGGTGTAAGGCTGTGTCAGTGACACATTTTGTGAGTAAAACTAGGTCCTCTTTAGAAGACAGGTATTACTGTAGCTATGCCCCAGTGCCTGCATATGATCAAGTAAACACTGTTGTTCAGAGAGCTGTTGTAAATAAACTAAGCTGTCATAACCAACTGGGGCAGGCACCAAGACAACAGTACGTGTGAAATAAAATGTCAGACTAAACCAATCTCATGGTATTATAATAGCAGCCCTACTTGGAGACTCTGAACATACCATTTCCAGCCTTTGAACGTTTTCAGTTGCAGGACTGGATTGATAAACAAAGGTCCAAGCTGTTTCCTCCATTAACTTACCCACTGCAATAGCATCATCTAAATGGCCACCTGCAACTTGACAGGTATGTGCAATGGAGATGTAGGACATTCAAATGCTTCTTTTTTATTGCAATATACTGAGGTATGCTTCTCACAATAAGGCAATATACCACAAAGTAGATTATATTGTTTAGCTGTCAGGAGGCTGTGTAGAAATAGAAAACTTATGAATGCTCTCCAGTGTCTCCTCATCCTTTGTTACACCACAGCACCAAGCAGCTATGCAGTTATGTTATACAGGGTAAAGCATCACTGTCTGCACTGGTTGGCTGTTAAGATGAGTTTTACTCATAACAGATATCCTGTTATATGATACAACCATTGGGTTATTGTACTATCTTTCAGTCCAGCCCACTGAATGAGGAAAGGCTAACAGGGTGGCTAGAAAATTATATCTACCATCTCTCCAAGGACAAATGCAGATAGAGGCATCTAATTTACCCACTAATTAGCATTTCTCTGCTGAGTTATGTGAACAATACTGAGTCAGATGTAAAAGGAGCCAATTCTGCCTTTTACTTTGTAGAAGCTCTGCAATCCCAGCATCACTCTGTGGTTCAGAAAAAGATAGGAAGTTATGAAACCTGTCAGTACTCTGTGGTAATGGATCCAAGAAAATTTTTTGATTTGCCTTTGGCTAGCACAGCACAGTCCATTTTCAAGGAAAAAAAAAATAAAATTCTTCACAGTGTCCTTCCACACACCAGTGGACAAGGTGTAGGCTCATTAGAAGTGTGCTCTTACTGGTGTTAGATGACATGAGGTAATTAGCAGAAGGTAAGGACATACTGATTATAGGAGCCTGTCCACCTCACTGAAACAGCAGGCTTCATTACATTTTAGGTACCTAATGAAGCAGCCTGTAAACAGTGAGTTTCTAACAGAACCAATGGACAGAAGCAGATTATTGTGTTTACCTTCTGAATGATCTAAGGGGCACACCCTGTCTGCCTACCTAGAACTTGTAGAAAGGAGCTCCTTTTGGAAGCCTATAGGGCACCTCATCATTGCACATATGGGGAAAGTGAGCACTTATACAGCTGCTTCATTAAACTTGGTGAAAGCTAAGCATGAGTCACATCTACAAATTCGGTGTGCATCCCTCATTTTTTCATGCATCCCTCATTTTTCCAAGGAAAGTAAAACTTGGGGTGATAGGTCTAGGTGAATGACCCTAGTGCCAGCAAGCTCCAGCACATTTGTTCCTCATGTGCTGTCCCATTTACACTGGCAGTGAATGCAGGAACACCAGGTTTCTACACCACCTTTCCACTACATTATGAACAACCACACTCCACCATCCTTTTTCTTGCAAACAGCTCCGACATTCAGCATCCCACAAAGATCAGTTCTTGCACCATCTAGTCCCATGCTTACAGACCACCTTGACATAAAAAGGAATTTATTTTCGTAGTTACACTACACACTAAAGATGTGGTACTGTCCATTCTATTTTCTATCCTTGATATCCTTGTCAATAGTTGCAATTTGGATGGAAATTTACCCAATTAAATGTAGCCCAGAAATGGTTTGAAGATTACAGAAAAATTAATGACTCACAGGCTGTAAAATTAGGATCAAAATGACAAAACACTGCAAGAACACCAGGAGATTGTTACAAATCAACACAAATCTGCTGCTTTGTTCCTACTTTGGGAGGACAGAAAAGCACTGTAACACCTTGACGGATGAAGAAGGAGGAGAAGAAAAGAAAAAGAAAAAGAAAAAGAAAAAGAAAAAGAAAAAGAAAAAGAAAAAGAAAAAGAAAAAGAAAAAGAAAAAGAAAAAGAAAAAGAAAAAGAAAGAAATTTCTGTTCTACCCAGGTCTTCTGTGTAGGTGCAGAGAACCAAAGCAAATCTGTCCCAGTGATCCCAGAGAATATTTTCTGATTTTGATGAAGTGTGGGGCATGCACTGCTAGGAGACAGAAGTAGCTGTATGGTGAAGCTGAGCTATTTAAACCTTGAAATAAAGCCATACAGATAAATTTATGTCTACACCATAAAAGCAAGACTCTTCAGATTCATGGATCTGCAATATCAGTTCTAATCCTATGCAATCTAATCCTGTTTGGTCCACACTTAATTGTTAAATAATTCTATGTATTAGCAAGATACTGAATATCTTTCTTTGGTCCAATATATTTTAACATCCTGAAGACTCAAATGTATTTGGCTGACCTAAGATATTTGGCTCAACTCTGAGCTAACTGGAAGAAATTTAACATCCTGTGATATACAGGATATCAAACTAGATGATCTTTTCTGGCCTGAGTTTTATAAATCTATGAAAAGTGAGGCTTTGCCATAAGTTTCTCACAAAGGGCTGTCACAGACAGGACACACTGTCCTACTGGCCTTCTTTCACTGATATATGAGGTCTGGATTTAGCCACTGCCTAGGCTTGCTGAGCTGCAGCTGAGAACCCTCTAGGCTTTCCAGCTATCCTTTGCTTTGATTATTTTTCTTGGGATCTTGGCTCTGTACATAATTGTGCTAAATCATTTTGGCTCTATGCATCTTTTATTATAGGAGGCTTAGTCCTCAGGAACTCAGAAATATGAGGTGTAATTATTTATTCTCCCCCATTATTCCTATTGAGAATCTGTACTTCTATATTTGACTACTTTTTTGCTTAGGTTGATTTTGTAAGTTTGACCCATAAACACCTTTGGTAGTACAGCCACATCTTTGCTACAGAGGGAAGGACTGAAAATACACACAACAAATTTTCTTTGAACAGGACAGCAATGGAGAACTGTGAGTGCTGAAATTTTCTGTCACCCTCTGTTATTTTTATGCAAGTGTCCTTTATTTCACAGTACAAAGCTCTGAACAATGTAGGAATTGTAGAATACATTTTAAGTGGATGCTTTGGGAATTATTTATCCCACTCAAAATTAGACATCTGTGGTCTTTATCTGAGCTAGCTGCCTCCTTTTGTAGCAGTACATAAAACCGAGTTCACCAATTTGCCTTTTCCATTTACAAAGAATCTGGAGATGAAATGGGTAGCACTAAAAGTGTCTCTTATTTTTGCAGACTAGAAGGAGAGTCTACGATGAGTAGCTGAAAAGTAGATGCAGAGATTTCTAATATTAGGTAGAGTAAAATCCCAGCATTTGCCAATTCTTAGGAACACCTCATTCCTTAGGACTAAGGTAATGACTTTGGGAGAATGGTAGGCAGCAAGGTGATTACACTTCTACAGGAGTAATCCACATTTCATCTGCTGTGTTTACTCCTAAAGGTTAAAAGAGGAGTTTTAGGAGGTTTTTTAGGAGTTTATAGGTCTCCCACAATGACGTGCAGCAGATTTTGCAGCAGAACAGGAAGTCTTCACCATTCCAGGCCATTCTGTTGCCAGTTGTAGGAATTCAGAGGCTGTTACCCCCAGGATGCATTCACTGCCACCACCTGCAGCTACAACACTGCCCCAAGCCCTGAAACAGATCCTGTCACTGTGAGTATTGGGACAAGGGCTCTGCACTGAGTTTGCAAGAGAGGCTTGTCAGGCAGGCTCTGTGTGCATCTCTGACCTGCCCACAGCGTTGCTTGCCCTGGCTTGGCTGTGACTGCAACTGCAGGCTCTAATTGATCAGGTGTCTGTGCCTAATTCGTTTCACTTATGTTTATCTCTGCATTGGACAGCCATAGTTTTATGTCAATAACAGAACTAAACAATTATTCTGTGCAGAATGGGATTTTTATGACTATTACAATGATGGTGTCAAGAGTCTTAGTATCATATCAGAGGTCTTGAGAGGTGGAAACAGAGCAGAGTGCAGAAGAGTGCAGGCACAGTATGGTAAGACAGGGCACAGGCTGGCACTGGGGACCCCACAGCAGTAAAAACTCACTTGTAGTCCCTGATCCAGTTCCTGGGGAACTGGAAAAAACTGATTTTAGGCATAGAAAATATAGCAAAGAAATAATTTCTAACATATATGGAGAACAGGATATCTAGAAACTTGGATGCAACTTGGAGCTGCAGAAAAAAGAGGAGAGTGTAATATGCAAAGGCCTGTTATAAACCATGTGAAAATATAATTTCACCTGGCAACTGCTTATACTCTGAGTCTATGGATACACAAGTTACATTAAGTATGGAACATTAAAGAATACTAAATTGACTTTAGAAATAGACTATGCTTCTTTTCCTTACACACTCCCCTGGAATATACAGTTACTTGTTCCAGAGCAGTATCACCGATCATGATTTACACCTCAGCCTCACCTCCCAAATATGTAAAAGTCCAATTTTTTATCATTGACTTATATATCAATGTCTTCTCAATGTCCCCTTTTCAAGGATGATACTGTATTGAGTAGAGAATAGATCTATTCCTTCATCCTTCATTCCACTGCTTTCATGGTTTTTAAATAGTGCCAGGCAAACAATGCTGCTGCTTAATGTATTTTGCAATTTAGATTGATTATTGAAAGATACAGTGTTCAGGCAAAGAAACTATGAATTATTCTGAGATGGAATAACATCTTATTATTCAGAATGTCCCAAGAAACAGCAGTGAAAGTGAATGAACAAATCCATACCATATTAGCTGCATATAATGAACATTTTGCTAATTGGAAGATTTGCTGGATTGGAGAAGGATCTGCCAGGGGAAGTTTTGAAGTCTGACCTTTGGGGACAGTAAAAGCACAGGATAAAACAGTAAGCAATAAGCCTACATCCTGCAGGACAAATAGATACACTGACTCACAAGAGATTATTCACTGTATGGTATGAATTTTTACGATACGTGTTGCACTAATAAAACTAAGTGAAAAATCAGGTCTACACTAGAGCAGTCCTCTGAAATGGTGTTTGAGTTTCTCTAGTCAGATTCTCAGATGAAAATACACTTCTTGTAATTCAGACATGGATATTCTGCTCTTTGCATAACTCATGTGGGCAGACATCACACAGAGAGAAAGGGGATTCCCCAAGGAAAATGAACACTAATGAAGTTCAGGTTTCCAGTCATTTTCAGAGCAGAATATGCTCTTTATTATCAAACCGATGAGAGGGCACATTCAGAATGGCTGTACAATTGCTAGGTGCTGAACTAGCATTAAATTAAATTACGGTGAAATTGAGTTTGTCCCCTAGAGCAGAGGAAAGCTGAGCAGGACTCCTTCACCCTTTGCCTTCTCCCCAGCCAGGGCTGCACAGGTGGGAACAGGTGAGCAATGGGATGTCCACCACCAGATCTGGGAACTGAGCCATAGTCCCCCTGCTCCTTTCCCTGTCAAAGAATGGGCAGCCATCCTTCCCCTGGGGCATGGGAGCTTTCTGTTGATGAAAAAGCTCTCCCAGTAGACAAACTCTCCAGGTTCTGTCTTTGAACCAAGAAAAGGCATCTGGAAGGCTGAGATATCCCCTTTCTTTCTTTGATTTCCTTCACAAAGGCTGGGATTGGCTCAAAAATGTCTTAAAGAAACCTCAAATGGAGTAGTGCTGTTGAAAAAAAGGTGGAATAGAAGAGAAGAAAACCCAGGGACTTTCAGCTCTGAAGAAGGCAATGAGAAAGAGGTGCAGGAGATATATTAACACAAAGTAACTTCTTTTTCATCTGTTTCATGCTGCAAATGTCTATCACTTGCTCTAATTTTCATTGTGGTGAGTTCTAGGTTAAGGGGCTGTGGTCAATCCTCTAAATGTCTGTATTGAGAGGTGATTGGATAAATGTCACTACTTCAACCCCAGACACTTGGAAGCTGCAACAGGTCACGGTGTGAGCCTGAACAACTCCAGATCTTCTCTGGGCTAAAGGCACATTGTCACATATGGGTACCAAACTATGAAATCACAACTACTCTTGCTTTTAAGGTCAAGGGAAAAAAATAATCCCTATTGTCTATTATTAAGGGGTATCAAAGGGGGAAGTTGGAACTAGAAGATCTTTAAGGTCTCTTCCAACCTCAACCATTATACTAATCAGAGCTGCCAGAGCACAACAAAGATGGTGACAATTGTCTTACCACAGGAGATGTGGGCACAGAGAGTGTGTGCTTATTTATGTTCATACAGTGGCACACAGAAAAATGAGAAAAAAAATCCAGCTGTCATCTAGGCTCTTGCTTAATCCTGCAGATTGTTCCTATTCCAAAAATTATACAAATGTTTTTAGATTAATAAGGCCTAAGAAATTACATTACACCTGTGCCTCTGGTTCTGTCAAACTTGGGGTATATTACAGCTTGCTGCGGTGAGAAGTGGTAAGAGAAGCAGAACATATGGTGGCACAGGAACACAAATGCAGAAAGATCAGGAGATCACTAAACAGGTGATTGAGTCACTGAAACGATGCCCCTGCCAGCAAGACCAGCAGGAGCTGGTAAAGCAGCAGACATCAACCAGCAACACTTCACAACACTTTCTCACCCTGGCTGCTCTGGAAAGCGCTGGCAGCAGTTCATGTACTTCTCCCCAGTCTCTCTCTTGCAGCTCTCTCTTCCCCTTGTTGACATTGCCTGTGAACCATTTCCACGCCTGAAGCAGCTTTACAAGGTCTCACAACAGCTTGCAGAAAGTGATACAACTGCAAGGACTTTGTTGTTGTTGTTATAATACTGAGGACGTCAAGAACAACAACAACAACAACAACCAACCAAAAAACAAAACAAAACAAAACAAAACAAAGAAACAAAAAACAAAAAACCCCCAAAAAAACCCCCAAGAAAACCAACAACAAAAAAACCAAACCAACAAAGAAAACCCACGGAGACAACTGGAGAGTTAAAGGTTATCTGAGCCCTGGGGGGCCAGAGAGGAGGGCATGGCAGGGGAACAGCTTGCACAGCAGTGTGCAGGCTGGTGGCACTTAGAAAAAGCGGCATTTTCTGCTGGAGAAAGGCACTGCTGCCCTTATCACCTTCCATTAACGGCTGTGCAGCACCTCGGGGTGCCCCAGCCAGTGATTACATCTCCCTCCCGTCGCACAGAGAAATGTCCAGCCACTTTCCTTGGCGAGCACTTACAGCAAAATGGATTGAAAGGTTTTCAGGATTGTTTTGGTAAGACTTGAAGGTTAATGCAGAGGCAAAACAGTGAGGGAATTCAGACAAACACACAAAACTCTTAATGTTTCCATTCCCCTTTGAGACTCTCTCACTCCTAGTTCCCTCCAGGAGAACTGCAAATCTCCATCCCACCCTGCCCTCATCCACTGGCCCAGGCACAGCCAAGCTCCAGCCATACCATTTTCTCTGCCAAACTATATATATATTTTTTTTCTGAACGGAATTAATCTGCTGTGGAAACCCTAAAAGAAGCTGCTCTTCACCAGCCCACTTCTGTGTGTCCCCCTGCTAGTGAAGTCTGCAGGGGCTGGGGGCACTTGCAGACCCCTCACTGCTCCTCTCACCCCACACTGCCCTGGGGGTTAAGTGGTTATTGACCATCACTCAGTGGAGACCAGGCTGTAGTAAACAAGGTGTGACTTCTGCCCACCTGGTTCCTTGGTGTTTAGTTGAGCAGATGTTTCTGTGCTCAAGTATGTTTTGTGTGTGAGTGCCTTCTTAATTTTTCTTCCAGTTCTACTAATTGAAGTAGTAAATCGGTGCTGATCAGCGAGATGCTGAATGACTTATTTCCTTCTGTTCTGAATGCCTACAGGAAACAGTTTTGAACCTCTCCTGTGTTAAACTCTGCCTCATGATGGAACTCAGTTGTCTATTTTACTGCAGTGATATTTTAACTTCCTTTTCCTCTAAACAGAGACAGTGGGTCTTTATAAAAGGTGTGAAAAACATCTGGGAGCACTTTCAGAAGCAGAGAAGCCCCTTGCACAGTGAGACTGAAGGAGCTTTCCTACACTATTTATACATCATTTCAGCAGAAAAAAGGATGCTCTTGCCTTTTGCTCAAGTGATTTTCATTCTGTCTAAAGCAGGATTACAAACCCATTGCAAGCCCCCAAACATTGGCAAACACATGCCAGTTGGTGCACTCCTGACGCACAAGGCTTTTAGCCACACACTTCACTTTTCATGGGTAGCAGCCACTCATATTAACTCCTCTTTTGAGAAAAAAATGAAAACACAATGGTAACACAAACATTAAAAAAATCTCTCATTATCATGGCTATGTATTAGCTACACTGACAAGTGCAGAGCTCAGGAAATTAGCAACAAAGGTGCAACTCGTGAAGGCAATTACTGCAGGCGGAGTGCAGTGTTAGATCTTATGACATCGTGAAGGGCTGAAACAAGTTTAACCCCATCCAAAGGACAGCAGGAATAGGGAAAGGCAGCAGAAAAACCATACTAAAGTTGCTTTCATTTTGACAAGCTCAAAACACCTGCCAGTTCCTTCCAGAACAGCGAGCTGACATATTGAGAGCTCCGGCTAAGAGCGTGTTTTGAGGAGAGTGATCCAGTTTCCTCACATATGAATGACTGACTTTGCAGGCTGTGTGATTTTCATACCATCACACTGCATCACCAAAGTCTGATTTATTCAGTAGCAACTGCAACACGAAAATGTGTTTCATCTCTCTCTTGATAACACCCAAATGCGGAATGGGTGAAAATATCATCAGCTACTCACTGAGATAAAAACACTGGGATTTATGGAAGTAAAAAGCCAGGGCTTCGAGAAGTGTTATCTATGTAAGTGCCAAATCACCATTTAGACCTATGTCTCTCTTTTTCTGATGTTAAAAAAAGAAACAGTCATGCTATGCCATCGTTCTTTCACCTGGGAAATAAGAATATTGTTATTAAAGTGTATATTGTTAAAAAGGACTTTGCACTTTTCTTTGGAGATTTTACTCATGGACCACTGAAATAATTTTACAGAAAGAGTGAGAAAGGCTGGCAATGGGTAAATCATGGTACAGACAGATTAAGCAACTCACACCCTAAAGGCAATGATTAGCAAATTTGTCTTCAGTTTCTACACTTTGAACACTCACATTCCTTTCCATGTGTCACCTCACATGGTGTTTGTTATAAAGGAGACAAAATCGATGACCTAGACCGTGACCACGTAAATATCGCAAGGCAACAACCTCAGGTCTGTTTTTTTCTAACAGCTTGTCTTCAAAATGCCTTTTCAGCCTATGCCATCATCAGTGAAGGGAGAATAAAAAGTTCCAAGATGCAGCTTTTGGAAGTAATGCTTGTGATCTGGACACCTCCAAAAGGAATACTAGAATGGGGGTTTTATTAATTCAAGAGCTGCTAAACAGGAGCAACTGTGAAGATGAATTCTGAACACATAGCAAGGAATTGTCCCTCTCTCTAGAATCCCACTTGTAAACTCACAAAATATTTCTGTCGTCAACAATGAGCATCACATAATTTATTTTCTTTTTAAGCATAATAAGTATTTCTGCTTTTTGATAGAGGAAGTACAAAATACACAAAAAATATCTTTCTATTTCATTAGCATTTTTATAAAATTGTTTTTTGTTTCAAAGGTTAAAATAAAATGAGCAACCTGCAATATCACGGTATCATTGCAGCTAAGTTCTTGGTAAACACAGCATATACTGAGATGATATCTGCTTCTTCAGATTAAATATATCTCATCCTCAGATTTATACTGGCAGTTTATGGGTTCTGCAAATGACTGTCTCAGCACTGCAAAGTAATTCCACCCTGTCATATTTGTCTTTGGAAATTGTAACAAATTATGGTGATTTATAACATCAAACTCAACTCTTCCATTTTTTCCCCAGATGGGAATGTCGCTGATGGCGAGATGCTGGGCCATCCATTTAGGCTGTGTGGAGGGTGACAGTGAAACATGTTTCATCTCTCTTGCCTGACACTCTCTTTCCCTTTGAGGGGAGGCTGTCAGCATAACTCAAACTGTCAAGGCACCTTTGTAAGAGGCCTGAAACAAATCTAAAGCTCTGCTAGCTGCATGCCTACTAATGAGGTGTGACTCCCCAGCCCTGCCTGCCTGGCCTCCGTGAAGCTCAAAGCCTCTGACCCCTTCTCAGTCAATAGAAGTCCAACCATCATTTGTCTTGGAGTGAGGACAGGCAACGATCAGAGCAGGAAACTTTGGGGAAACTCCGTGTGTATTCCTGCTTTGCTGTCCTTTCTCCAGGAAAAATACATCTCCTGGCAGCATTGTGAGAGCTGAAAGAAAGCCCACCTGGGGGTTAAACCAACCTTGAAATCCTCTCACTCTTTTAACCACTTGCCTAAGGCAAGTATGTTCCTTTTGGCAAGTCAAGCACCGAGATTTTTTCCAGTAAAGTATTTCTTCCCATAAAAAAAGATGAATAATAGATTATATCCATTAAGTGAAAAATTTCCTGGTGGCTTTTTAAAGCAGCATTGCAGGAGAATGCCAGATTAACCTCAAAATAAATATATTACTGTTTCTAACATTAGAAAGGGAGACAAAGACCTAGCTCAAGCAGTGTGAGATAGGCGTAGCTTTATTTTTGCAAATTAACCCGTGGAAGTTTTCCACTGAGAGCAGGAAGATGCTGGTAACCTTTTGTAAGGTCCAGACTTCTATATGCCTTTATATTTTGAAAGTCTCCATTTTGTCAAAGAAAGCAATTCCCAGGAATCCTTGCCTGCAGGGTCCTATGGAATGGCAGAAGCAATATATGACACAAATAGGCTAAACTAGAGCCAGCTCTCAGCCCACCTTGGGAAGATGAATTGCTCTCAAGTTAGGAGCTCAGCAAAAATTGGTATTTATTTGCCACCAATGATGGTGTTACAGATCCCAGCTTATGGCAGAGATTACTCACAGGGCTGTACAGAGGGAAAAGTCAGGGAGGGGAAGGGGAGGTTTTAACACCTTCCATCAGAAATATTTCCTGAGCTGCCTCTGCTTCAGTAAAATAGATTTCACATGATGTGAATGGAAAAATGGAAAGCTGAGGAACTGAAACATCCAAAATCTACCAGCCAACTTGGATGTAAATGTGTCATGTGTTTTATCACAGGAGTAGCAGCGCTTCAGTCATTCCAGCTGTGTAAGAGAGCCCTCATGTCTCCTGCAGTGGCTGGGAGGGTGTGTTCAGTGATTACCAGCACCACAAACAAGCAAAGGGGAAATAAATTGATCAAGGATATCCTAGACACTTGCACCCTCCAAGATTAAGTAAGCAAGTAAATAAATACATAGAACAACTGTCAAATGCAATCAGTCCTGAGATTATTCTTGAAAAAGTGGTTTTATTTCTCACCTCACCATGGTTGCAGAGAATTATCATCTGACAATTTTTGCTTATTTTTACAGCAGCTTGATAAAATGTGTGCAGGCAAGTCTGTATATGTGTATTTATTTTTAACATGCTAAGTCTAACATGCCACACGTAACGTGGCAACAAAGGAAATAGTTTCACCAAAATTACATAATGTAAAACAAATAATTGGAATACCTACATTAAATAAAATTTACATGAACATCACATTATACAATTGCTGACATACTACTGCAGAGAGATATTAGATTTAAAGTAACTATGTTTAGAAAGCAATTTGCAGAATTTCTGCTCTTTTTGCTGGTTTGAAAAGTAGTGATAATATGTTTTTTTCAGCTGACAAGCGAACAAAAACCAATAATTGAATGGTACCATTTTACCCACAAGGCAAGCTGATAATTAGGGGTTTAACAGACAGTTTGGATTTAATCTGAGCAGTGGCAGCTACTCCTTTTGATTTTTTCTTGTTGTTGTTTAGGGACCAAATAAAGCTGTGTGTTTTGTTGTCCTCTTCCTCCCCTTCCCCGCCATCGCCATCCCTCCCCCCTTTTTAAGAACAATGGGAAAAACAAATTGTTATCCTGGCTCATGTCTGACACTGCCCCAACAGAGTGCAAACATGGAGAATGATTATGCACTACAGGGCAATGCCTGAAGAATGTGCACGTTAAAAAAAAAAGTAAGAAAAAAAAGGGGAAAAAATAACTTGGGCAGAGGACAGGCAGCCATGCCAGGCCACACCCTTCTAGGGCACAGGAAGGGGTGTCCAGCCCAGCCTCCTCCCGCTCTGCAGGGTGCTGACTGGGAGGTCACTGGTGGCACCTGTGCCAGCACAGTGAAGCTGATGCCTCTGTTGGGTGTCTGTTCAAAATCCCTAAAAGTCCTGCCAGGGAGAGGGAGGAACAGACTGACAGCACATTTTTTATTGTACATTGATCACCCAAACAGGGGCAGGGCAGGGCACGGCTCAGTGATGGGAAGTGTCCCAAGTCACACCCTTCAGGTGTCACCCATCACCACAGCGGATTCCCAGCCCATCTCAAGTCACATGAAACACGGAAACTGGGCCAAAAATGAGGATGCTTTTTTCAGGTTAAAAGGAGCCCCAACTATTTTGTATTCTCCTTTTCCAAGAGGAATAGCTGTTCTTTCAGTCCAGTGAGCCTTCTTGCAACAGCAGGTTTTACTTATGCTGATCCATGGCTGAATTTTAAGGAGTTATATTACTGATCTCAACAGTAAAATAAAACTAGTGCTGAAAAATACAGTCTATTAAACACTAATGAGTATATAAACCTGTTTTATAAAACCATGGAGACTTCCTGGAGGGCTAGTCAGACCAGACAAAGAGTGAAACTATGCAGGCCATTCCCTTTCGAGCAATTTTCAATTGGTTTTATATCTTGTCCAGAAGCAGAATTCTGGTTTTCCTTTTGCCTTTTAATAGTTTATTGTGCCTGAAAGTGAGATCAATTAAAGCATCCTCAGAAATCTTAAGCTTAATTGGAGGCAAATTAAGAACTTCAGCAATATACAGATGATAGTAGTCATTATTAAACATATTTATTCCCTAAAGGATTTATTTTGAATAAAAGTGTTCTCATTGCTTTAACCCTGGTTTACATTTGGGGATGTAAGCTGGACACTAAAGAACTTCATAGCTCACTGCTCACCTTACAGATGATTTATTTTCTTTTAAAAGATTTGTAAACTAGGCAGGATAGGTGAAGTTTGAAGTATCAATTATTTTTCTTGAAATAAAATTAGAAAAATCCCAGCTTTTTCATTTGAAGACGATATTAATACCTAATGCATAAGTCGTTATTAATATTACTGTAATGAGTACCAAGTGAATTAATGATGGCTGGCTGCTTATATTAAAATTATTCACATTTTTTATGTTTATTCTCAGCTCAGCCATTATGCCCTTTTTATAGGACATGCTTAAAGGACAGTTGAATTCAACCTGTAATAGAATCACAAGAAAAAGTCATCAGGAAAAATAGTTCACAAGGGAACAATTAGCTTGCAATATTCCCTACTATTTCACCTCTTGCTTTAAATGTGTATGTCAGAGTGGACATTTTCCATTCCTCTGTTAATTGACAGAAATAGTGGCTCGTGTACTTTCAGAGGCTGCCTGCTCAGACTCCAGAGCACTCCTTTCTCTGGAGATGAAAGAAAAGAAAATCAAATGTGATTCTTCCAAATAAGAATGCAGTGTATTACCACTTGGTTATTAGGGAAGAAAAGTACTCCTCTGAATGCCCAACATCAAGGTCTAATTCCTAGACCTACCACAGTAATGAAAGTAATGAAAGACCCACCTGAGTAATGAAAGTCACTGACAAAGTCACTTAATCTCCCCATGCCTCAGTATCCAAAGTCACACAAATGAGTCTCAAGGCTAGAGAGAACTCAAACTATGTTTCATGCTAAAAATAATAATAAATTTGACATCAAACCTGCAGTCTGATTTTCTGAGACTGTGGCAGGACTTCTGGGTGAGTGGTACCAGCTGAAACTTGAGTAGTTGGTTCAGGTTGTAAAAAAACATTGAGGAGACAGAGTTTGGGAACAGCTGCCTGAAGGTTTTGTGCTAAGTTTCCAGCAGTGCTTCCTTCCAACCCGCCTAAAGGGTGTCTTTTCTGGGATACATGTAGCCTTGACTTGTTCTCCACACCTTGGAGTTCACATGGTCATTTTCACATCCACCATGAATCCCCACATGTCCAATTTTATGATATCCATCATTGTGGAAAAGAAATCTCTTGACTGAGCTCTTCAGAGACATCAGGGTCATTCTCAGCCCCTTTGGAGCCCATAGAAATATCTAATGAGGCAAATGTTCTGGCAAGTGTTACAGACTGGAAGGACCCAGTTTTGGTTAGCAGTAGGACCACTGTGATCTCTGATGATCCACATCCAACACTGGTTTCCTTATGTCAGCAACCCAGAATTGAACATGGAGCTTTTGCAGCCCTTGCAAGTGCTATCAACAACTCCAGAAAAAAAAAAACCAAAAACCCTACACCTAAGAGTTATTTAAAACCCCCCAAACCAACATTGCATTTTATTATGGGGAACTGGTGCACAGCTTCTTTTACATTCAATTTGTGATGGCAAGAGGTTTAGTAACATGTTGCCTACAGTCACGACCCAGAATAGACTTGCCATTTTCTCACAAGTCCTTTTCTGGAAAAAGAATCACCACGTGGGGTATTATGTATGGAAGTAAAAGGATCTATAATGTATTATGTATGTAATTTTTGTGTATAAAGATATGTATAAAATATTCACTTCACACTTCTGTTGCTTGAGGGTTGGCGATATGAAAGATGCAATTCAAGGAAAAAAAAAGAGTAGAAATAGGGCAATGCTGTAGTATTTTGTCAGTTGTTCATATTAATTTTTTGGTCTTAAGCAGCACACTGGACGCCCTGGGGACTACCAAGCCCTGACTTTTCTCAGCAGTTTGAATCTCTTTTCAGCAACTCATTAGACAGTCAGACGGTCTGACAGCACCCACAGCAACAAGTAGTTAATACTTCTCCTGCAGTCTTAACTCACCCCATTGTGTTTGGGATTGCAGGGATGGAAATGATCACACAGTGAAGGGCTGCAAAATGCAATCTCTCTAGACACAATGGGGTTGAGTTAAAGGATGCGAAGCACTTAACTCTGAAACCCCTTGCTTTCATCCAAACACTCTTACTTTAACAGCATGTTTTTGTGGTTTAGTTTCTTTTGGTTTTATTTTATGACATAGAAAAAGTTAGGTGCTTATCTGATGCACAAAAAAATTCCTACATGCCTTTGGTTCCAGGCTGGGATAGGTTTCTGAATTTAAAAAAACTATATACCAAAAAAGGAAATGAGAAAAAGGAAGCTGGATTTAGTAACCTTCCCTTTTGCATGTCACTTTGGGTTCAGAGAGATGTGGCCAGACAATGGGAAAGAGGTGGTTCTAGATTAAAGTCCTGGCAGAACACATGAATGAAAGCTGATTTACATGTTAATAACTTGCAGCAATGATTTTCCTTTTCTAAGTGTGTTAATTTCTCTCCTTATCCCTCAGCACAGTTTTTAAGATGCTATGAAGATTGGTGTTATCAGCCCTCCCAGGATGGGCAGATAACAGGTTTTTCTCTCTGTGGCTGTCAGATTACAGTGAAGCTGGCTTTTCTGTTAACAACACAAGCATGTTTATATGAAGTCAGGTCCCACACAGAATACTGTCCCGAAACAGGGCAAACCATTCTTAGCTTCTATATCTATCCTTTAAGGTCCGGGTAGATGTCCTCAGGATGCATACTGTGAATGAACATAGAAATAGGCAACACTCACGTTAAAACAGCAACACCTCATAGAAAATTATTTTCTTATGCATATTTTCTGTGTCATGTCCCAAGCCGTGTCCTGCCCCTAAACAGATAGCCACAGCAGTCAGCACCTATTTGTCCTTGGGGACAGGACCTATATGCCCTTTTCTACAGAAAAATGTTCCAGTTTGCTTCAAGCACTTCTTGCACCCAAGGCCAGATTTCATTTTCTGCAGAAAGGATCTTCCATACAGGAAACCCCGCCTGAAATTCCCAGCCTCCCAGGGGTTCCCCAGGGTAGGCACCTTTACAGTATCTTAACCCACAGTAACCCTTTAGGGACATAATGTAGCCCTGTGTCATGGTGGATGGCTTGAAGAAATGCCTGTTCTAATTATTCATTACATAATAAATGTCCATTCAGTAATAAAACTGAAGCGCTGATTTATGTTATAAATTGGCATCTGCATTTCATAAATAGTTTCATTTTAATGGCTTATAATTGCCACATATCTGCAAGTAATACAGTGCAAAAATGCTGGACCGGATTCAAAACATGTTGCATGCATGCCATTACTGAAAATGGGGAGAAAACCCAGAGCAAGTATTTATTTTAGTATTTGCAGCACTGTAGTGCTATCAGCCTGCACAAATACATTATAATTGTCATCTGTAAAAAGACCAAAGCAAAGTGTTCTAGAAATAGAAAATACGTCTCACATGTCATGGCCTAATCCATCAGTCACTGTACTCCCATGTAATCTTTGCCCAGCTGAAGTCAATGGTGTTAGTTATCAAACTGGGCTGACAGGGCTGAATGGAAGTGATAAAAAATGAAAACCTTTTAATGAGAATTTTTAGTCCCTGGGCCTGATTCTGTCAGTATTTTCTACTGGACACGCTGTTTACTCCTGTGAGCAGCTGAGTTTGCTCTCGTTCTGCCCATTTGGAAGTGCTGGCAACACAACTCTGCGCTTTAACAAAACCCAAAAGTGACAACCCAGAGGACAGCAGCCTTAGCAGCCCTGCCTGTCACACACCTGCAGGCCAGCCTGCTGCTGTTATCCCTCATCACTCAGAAACATCCCAAGCCCAGCAGCATCTCCCTTCCTGACGGTGATGCCGAGGACACGTCCACCTGGAGGTATGCCCATCACACTTCCTTTGGAGCTGGAGTGCCTGCTACAGAGGGGATGCTTGTGGGGGAGCAGCACTGCAGTGTCCCACCAAAAGCTACACAGCAGTGTTGTGTCACTCAAAGGATCTTGGTCTGGTTGGAAGTCTTGCTGTTCATGTGATTTATTGTAATTGTTAAGCAGAAACACTTTTATGTCAAAGCAGAAATCACATGGTGCTTACAGTTTCTTTTGGCAACTTTTCAAAGGGTGAGTGCCAGGGAAAAGCCCAGCTGACACCCTTTCCATGGATGCTCTCCCATGCTCACCTCTCCCTGATGCATGGCTCACTGTCCCTACTTCATGCTGCTCTAATCACACCTCTGAGTTAAATACAACCTCTCTCCTTCCCTTGGAGGTGTGCTTCTAACCTGGACTATGTTAATGACTCAGATTACAGGACAGCCACTCTGCCAGATGACTGGCATGGCCAAACCAGGGTGAAGGCTGTAGTGGGAGGAGAAAGGAGCAGGAACGATTGTTTTGTCACCTCAGAGTGATGCTATCCTGGTTTCCTTAATGTTCTCACAACAGGGTAAATCAATGGGAATTACCTCAGCAATGTTTTTCTCACTGGGCTTTTAAAATCTCATCTCTTTTTTCATCTAATCTTACGGAGTAGGAAAATTCCTCCATGTTATATACAGAGGAGAAAAAGGAGGTGCTGAGAATATGTAACCCCTCTGATCTTGGTGTTTGATCCCTCCAGGATCTTTTTGTCCTGGTGGATACTGTAGGCCCTCCTCTCTGTAAATTGCAGCACTGTCTTGGGTACATGTGGGCTTCTCTCTGTTTTGGGGGCTGAGCACCCTCCCCACACTAACCTGTTTGGACAGCAAATCTGCTGATGAAAAAAGATTAATATGAGTGCACTTGGAAAGAAAAACTATGGAAGTTTTCCATAGGAGAGGGGTATCACTTCTTGTGAGATGTATTTTAAGAGCACCCACAGGAGTATTTTTTGAAAGCCATATGCTACTTATTCACATGCATATGACAGAACTCACATATGAGGAGTGATACAGAACACAAATGTAGGTGTTGCACATTTCATATGTGCATATGTTTGTACCCTACTCCCAAATTTGGTTTCTGAAATGCTTCATTACATGTGCACCATTTTCAGGTTCAGTATTTGGTTACCTTTGGCCTAAGAAAAATGCATTAAGTTTATGATTAACTTGTTCAAAAAGATGTGGAATTTAAAACTTTCTTACTGGCAGAATTACAGTAGTTGTTTTTATAAGAAATTATGTATAAGTAGGACTAAGTCTTCAAGATTATTTAATTAATCTTTGCATGAGTTGGGGCATCACCAGATGGGAACACCATAAAACAGTGCAAGTTCACCCTCTTTTATCTCCGTTGTGCTTCACTTCCTTTCCCTGGTGATCACAACTCATGAATTCCAGGAAACTGAAGTTCATCTGCAAGTTGATAGCATTTACTTTTCTTAATTGGCAAAAAAATTGACCCTCATCCTACTAGGACTAAAACAAAGTGTGAATTTATATGATGTAACTGAGACCTACTGAAACTCCTAATAAATTTATAGCAATCTCAGGGAATGTGAGGGATGAGGCTGCTGAAGCAGGAGTGAAATGCCAGCCCATGTTGAGCAGCCAAAGCAGAGGTGTCCTGGCCACAGTCCTGCACCACAGAGCAGATCGTCAGCCTTGGGGCCAGCAGGGGATGCTCAGCCAGGGCAGCGACTCCCCCACTCCTCTGCTGATGCTCTCATACAAAAAGACCTTCCAAGGGCTTGTATGGGAAAAGTTACTGACAGGAAGAGCAAGTTCTTGAGCCAACCATCTTCATGGTTGCTCATGATATTACCCAGAAAGCAGTAGGGAATCAGCCAAGATAAGTGGGTGACTGCCATGAGAGGACACATTGTTTTTCTTAATTCTCAACTTCCTCAAATGCAGCTATTTTTGACCACATTTAGACTGTAATTATTGTAACCATTTAGTTACAGATTTCAGCTTTTAAATTGTCAGCCCTCAGAAAAGCTTAATGAGCTACAGAAGGACATAAACTTTGTGCTTTTCCACTGGTGAAGCAAAGCAGAAGGTAGACAAATCAATGGTTTGAGCATGTCTGCAATTATACTACTTCTTAGCACATGAAGACAGACCTGTCTTCCAGAAGTTGTTTGTCTAGCATTAAAATCTGAAGAAAACTTTAATCCTCCATGGAATTTTATCATAATGTTTTACAGGATTTTGCTCCACCTCTGGTCAAAGGCTCAGTACTCTCAACTCCATGGAAAATATTAAGCATGTATTTGAATCCTACATTAAATGGAAAGACAGCAGAAATTCCAATCATAAATAGAAAATAAAGTTACTGTACTAAGGAAGGTCGTTTAAAATAAACAATGTACTTTATCAGATGAAATAGTATTACTCCTTAATCAACAATAAATTACATAATGACATGCTCTGTTCCCTACAGAGAAAACACAAGCAGCTTTTGCATGGTGAAAAAAAAGGCAAAAAATTTTAAAGGCAGTTATTGAAAGTACTTAGAAAATAAGTAATGCCTCACTTTAAACTGAAAAGAAAAAAAAACAAACCCAAACATTTGGAACAACTTGTCAGAGAAGAAAAATAAGGAGTAGTGCTTCATGCCAATACAGATGTGAGTTAGAAAAAGAATAGCTGATAGAAACACTTCATAAAAAAAGAAGTGAGAACAAAATAGAACGGATCTTTAAACAATTTTTATCTTTCCTCCTTTTTTCCAAGCAAGAATTATACCCAAGAACAATTTTGGTATGAGCATTACTTGTCTGTATTTATAATGTTAAGGTACACTTCATAGATCAGTTAAACCAGCATTACTTGCACATGGGATGGCTCTGGATAGCAAAGGGCCTCCATCATGAATCTGTTACTGAGATGTTCATTTAATTCAAATAGGAGAGGCAAGAGGAAAAGCCTGGCTGGCAGATTTATTGATTACATTTCACCAATGACCAGCAAAAGGCAAGCACTCTGAAAATCCCCAAAGGTGATCATTAGCACTGAGTAACTGTCACTAAACATTAGCACCATCAGCAGACTGGAACTAAAAGAAAGTGTGATGCTTTAAATGTGAGGCCCAAGAGGGATTGCCTTTGGTCGGAAGAAAGAATGGGATATCTTCCATCATGTCACCTGTGTTTTAGACAAATGAAATGCTTTATATATATATAAAATACATGTAATACATATATAAATTCATGTGTATATAGAGAGACATAAAACTGGTCTAGCATAGTCAGGCAAATTGGGCAGGTCTCCCTACTATAAAACATAAAATTAATGTGTCAAGCTAATTTCGCGGTCCACTTGCCTGAAGCTGATTAGGACCAAATTAAACTCGGTCCTAATCAGCCTGAGTGCTTTGAAGGTAATACAGAAATCCATGGGATATGCTTATTACTGTAAAAGCACATGCACATTATCTGCAAAAGCAGTGTAAGAACAGGTTTACCCAAGTAATATGTGGTTTCACGTTTTCTAACGCATTGTTAGCTCACCCGTTTTCAGTGGATTTTTTTTTTTTTTTGAAAGTCCTACATTTTCACTACACAGCAGAATCAGACATCAAACAAATGATTTTTTCATTTTTCATACTTGAATTTGATCTTATGATCCTTGACTTGGCCAAAGGAGCACTTTCTCTATCTGGAGGCAATGAATTTAGGTCTTACAGGAAGAGAAAGTATATGAAGGGTTTTTCCACTTCCCATTAGCTATCTGCCCCCCTTTATTTTTTATCACATCCTGTGATTCCCATATGTGTGCTTTTGTTCCATGGGAAACAGCAGGAACAATACCTTTTGTACTGCTGGCAGACAACTGCTTCTGATACAGATACACTGCTGCCTTTTGTGCACTTGAAGCATGGCCTCCTCCAGGAAATAGAGCCCATTTGAATTCCACCCTCTTGGTCAGTCTAAATCCCTCGCTCCAAGCACAATATCCCAACAGAGGAAGTTATTTCCTGCAACGACCCAGCACCAGCCCCTTTCATCACAGGGCCACAACAACAAAGGTGTGATGCTGTTAAAGGTCCTTCCTCCCTCAGTGGCACCTGGCAGCCACAGCAGGAAACAGGAGACACAGGAATGGGCTCTGGGGAGGCACATTCACCAAGAGCATCTAATCACTGTGAGCCTTCTCCCTCCTTGTGACTCTGCATGAGCAGGAACAGAGCCACTCCATCATGCCACACAGAGGGCTGTCTGCAGTGTGGAACCAGTGAGCATTAAGGGTGAGAATTTCACGACCTTGACAGACTCATGTCTCATGAAGGAAATCTCGGCACTAAAACTTGAAATTAGGTGTGTGACCTGTAATTAGGTATTCTCCATAAAACAGTGGCTAAAGCAGAAAAAGGAAGATGAGTTTTGGGAAGGTTCAAATTCCATGGTACAATGAAGAAAGCAAGCCAGCAGTGTGGTTTCTGCCTGCCGCATGGGATACTGCATCAAGGGATGAGGATTCAAACTTGCAGCCCTTTACTGAGGTCACTTGAGTCACTTCAGGGCCTTCTGCTTCCCTTGTCCCACTCTGACATTAGGATGATGAATCTGGTCATCCCTGACCTGGATGACAAACTCTGGACGAGAGACTCCTGAGTGGACACTCCTGCAATCTTTCTGGTAAACTTTTTGGACAGTTTACATATCAAACAGAACTCTGCTAGAAATCAATTCTTTAAAATCAAGACAACAGTTGTATACAAGAGTAGGTTCACAAAAATGCAGTGATTTGTACTGGGAATGGGAGCAGCTCTGCAAGGTCCAGCTCAGTTGTCTCCAGCTGTCTTACATTCTATTTTCCAATTCCAAATTGTATGTCTAGTCTTCCATCCTTAGAGAGATGGGTAAGAGGCAGCTTTACAAAATCCCTACTTATATGCCAGAACCTGGTTTTTCTTCTTCAGAACCTATTAATTTTGTATCTATTTCAATGAGTTAGGGTTGCAAAAAGAACCACTGGCTCAAAAAAACCCAACAAAGGTATCCCCTATTTGATCATCTTTTCTTTCAATGTGTCTGACAGCACCTCATCTCAGCATTTAGGCGATGTTCTTAAACTGCGATATTTGCACTCAATTTTAGAAACACATTCTTTCAGAATAATGAGCTCATGTTTATACTTGGTATAACCTTAAAAAAAAAAAACAAAAACAAAAACAACTTTTTAACATTTTTCCATGTCTTCTCCCCATATTTCCATATTGCACGATGACATTGGCAATTATTATTTAAGTCAAAAGAGAAAAGCAAAATAATTTACATCATCCATCACAGCTCCCTTGAATGAATAAATTACAAGACACCATGGCAAATCAATCGTGGGGGAAAGAACAATCTGCATCAAACACTGTATTTGTGTGCATAATCTTTTTAATATTTCCTGACCTCGTATATCAAACCAGCAGATTGAATTCTGTGAACTTTAAGTAATACAAATCTGTTTATCCCAAAGTCCTATGGGGAAGCTCTAATCTAATCAGTTAAATTCAGGACATAGCCACAGGAATAAAGAGAACAGACCTCAGCAAAAGTTACAAAATCTGCTTGCCATTCAACTTAGTTTGCAGAGTCAGTAAGGTTTTATAACAATACAGGAATCATCTCCTAAGGTTGTATGGATAAGTCTTATGCAAGAGGACCTGGTTACTCATAATCCAACAGTGGTGCCTGAGGATTTGTCAGCAGAGCTTTGCCAGGAGACCTTCCGAATATTCACAGTTGGATCCATAAGGATCATCGAGTGCAACTTTTAAGTGAATGGCCCATACAGGGATCAAACCCAGAACCATGGCATTATCTGCACCATGCTCTGACCAGGTGAACTAATCTCAGGGTTACCTTTGCCTTCTTTAGGAAAAAAAGTAAGCTGCCCATCTGCTCTTCCCTTTTGGAAGACGTATTTTTATTGTCAGTCTCAGCCAACATGACAAGGAGAAATCGAGGACAAACCCATTGTCTTTTTGCTTTTAGAGGCTGCGAGTGCTCCAGGGCAGGAAGGCACAGGATGGGAGAATGAACTTTATCTTCAAAAAGATAAAAAACCAAGTATTCAGTCTGACTTGACCAAGGGAAACACATGTCCTGTTTCTGAGGAGCACCTATATGAAGAATGTACGTGTGAATCTGAATTACGGAAGTTCACCTCAGGGCTTCCAGAAAACTTAGTGGTGCAAAAGCCTCCAGAACAGTGGTCTCCCCATCATCCAGAAAGTTTGTGTGCCAGGACAGGCTTGTTCTACTGCAGAAATAGAAGCTGCACTCATCTACTGTCTGCAAAAGTGTCATTGTCTAGGGAACAGATCTTAGATGGTAAAACTTCAGCGGGACTCTTGGCTGCCTTTCCTAAGGGATGCAGCATATGCCCATCTTCCTGCTGAACAAACACTCAGTATCTCCTAACATCTACACACCCACTCTTATTTTTTTCCCACAGTTAAATCCTCCCTTACAACCTCCTGCTTCAGGGTCACAGCTCTATAGAGACTGCAATTAAGGGGAATCAAGCAGGCAGACTGAAAAAGAAATAGACCTCAGAGTTAATTCTGATAGGTTATTCGATAGGTTCTGCACATATCCATGGTCTGTTAATGCTTCAGAGTGTTCCTGAGTGATGACAATAAATGGAGACGTGAAAGAAAAATGATCTAGCCCTGTTTCACAGATGAAGGAGTGGAACCCTCTAAATGATAACTCCTGGTTGACTCACTCAAAATCATAAAGGAACTCTTGAGCACACAAAAATTTGAATTCAGACCACTCACACTTGTGGTAAAATATTTTGGTTTAGGGCTTTGGTGGGTTTCCAGGGATAGAAGAAAACAAGATTTTTCTTTCTCACTGGGGAAAAAAAAAAGAATTTATAAAACTTATGAAGTCTTAGCAAAAGACACAGAATTGCCTATTGTGGAAAGAGTCACAGCACTACCATTTATTCAAAGAATGTTTTTCATCTAATTTCTTTACTGTTTCTGCGAGTGTGTTGAATGCACATTATACATTATACCCTTGTCTCACTTGCCTGCTCGACTTTCCTTCCTCTCATATGAACTAAGTGTCCTAAATTTAATTTACCCCTTTACAAATTGGCTGCCCTTTCATGTCAGGAGCGAAAACGCCCACTCAGCATAGCTTGAAAGGAACCTGTCTGTGGTTGGGAGGGAAAAGTCGAGGTGCCACTTTAACTAAATTAAATACAACTGGAGCTCGGAGCAGCTGGCAGGTTTGATTTGGATGTAGGATGCTGTGAGATAGCGATAAGTGAGTGCTCAGGACCAAAGGGAATGAAAAGGCTGTACTTGGGTTTAATGGAGTCACTCTCTCTCTGTGGCGCATCCATTCAGGACGCCGTGCTGGCATGTGGCGCTGCCTGCACCACTTACACTGCAAAAGGCCAGCTTCAAATGAGCCTTGGGCCCCAAAGGACATGAGCATATGGCCCTGGAGGGAGGCAGAAGGAGACCCTTGCTTTGCTGTCCTTAGCCACCTTGGAGCCTTTTAAACGAAGGGACAGCTTCTGACAGTTCAGAGGTTCAGATCCTGCTCTGAACCATGCATGAAATATCTACCAAACCACCCAAGAGATGGTTCAGAGAATGCAAGAAAAATCACATTACCCTGATGAGAAATTTGTCTCTCTCTATTAAAGAATTCCTTAAAACTCGTAATGAGAAGAATTACAGAAAACATTTTTTTTCCACCCATTTTTCAGGTTATTTAATAGTGTATTAGACAGCAGTTTGCATGTAGCCTGTATTCCCTTGCTCTCTTCTGGTATTAGTATTTCTCTTGTTCACGTAAGCTCTTCCCTGAGGAACAATGAAGATGGGAAAACATTTTTAAAGATTATGATTTAACTGTAAAACCTCTATTTGTCAGTGTCACCAACAGGCAGGTATAATGCCTGAAAATGTCTTTCAACTCTGCTTTCTAATGGGACTAAAAATGTAAATGAAACATTGATTTCATAATTAGTACCATAGATTTGACACTTGTCTGCCTCTGGTAATGAGGAGAACTTTCCTTACGTTTGCAAAATAGTGTGAAACCTCCTCAAGGAAGATGTTGCAGAAATAAAAAGCTGCAACTGGGTGCTCTAATATGCTATGTTTCAAATGAGCAACTCAGCAAGACATCTCTGCTGGCAGAACCAGCTAAATATTCAATTTTAAGGCTTTTTATAATTTTTCTTTTAAATTTATGAATTATTCTGTACCTGGAGAATTTAAATTTTAAGTGCTGTAGCATGGTCACTAGATATTGGTCACTAGATGCTGACAGTGTTTATTAAC
The DNA here is from genome assembly GCF_015227805.2 of Hirundo rustica. Classification (NCBI taxonomy): domain Eukaryota; kingdom Metazoa; phylum Chordata; class Aves; order Passeriformes; family Hirundinidae; genus Hirundo; species Hirundo rustica. The sequence continues at coordinate 145,617,815 of NC_053450.1, read as the reverse complement.
ATAAGCAATCCCCCTGAATGTCACAATTTCAAACTACTATTAGTTAAAACACTGAACATTAGAGTAATTCTCATGACTATGAATCTGACCAGCCCCATTTCCAAAAAACCAGTCATTGCAGAACATTGGTCTTTTGCTCAGTTCAAAGCTAATTTTTCATTTTTTTCCTCTCGTGTATATATGGCAATTTAACTTATGTGGTAAAATGACTCAAGAACATGTAAATATATTTGTTTCCTCATGCACAGAGATGCATATATATGAATAATTTTCAGTAAAGGATGTGCCGAGGAAAATGGAGAAATTGTTTTGAATAATATTTACTGATTATGAACAGAGAAAAATGCATTGGGTTACGGACAAGTCTCACATAATTTGACTGATAATTGATTTCAAAAGGAAAAGTACCAAGTCACATGAGGCTATACATGTAGTGCAGGCAAAACCAAGAGAGACTGACGATAAAGAAAAGAAAGAAAATATCCCTCCAAAGATGATGACTCTCCAAGCAAATTCAGACCTCTTCTTCACCTTTAATTTACTTTATCTGATAGTTTTTCATTTGTCCTTTCTTGGAGGTGAGGTCATTACTACTCTGCATTACAACAGCAGCCAGTAATCACAGCTGTAATCAAGATCCCATTGTGTCAAAAACTATTGTGGAAAGAGACACTTTCACAAAAAATGTCTTGGAAAATGTCAGCTGTGTGACTAGGAACTAAATGCTTTAGTTGGTATACTTGCCTAGGTGAACAGTGCAAAAATACAGGTTGCATTTATGCAATTTGAGATTACTGTTATGCTGTGAAAGCCTTGATTTCAGCAAAACTTCTCCTTGCTTTAAATTGCCAGGATTATGGCCACTACTGCACTGTTATTGGTAAAGAGGAGAGACAAAAGTATTGGAAGATGTGATAGTTATCCCTTCAGATGCAATTATTTTAGTTTATAACAAAGATATTTTATTATGCATCCGTAGGAAGTTCTTATTGAAGTTTTTATACATCAGCTCTAGAAAATGGTCATGTTAGATATTTTATCTGTTGCATTTAGATATCAAGATATTTCTGGCTACTTATGTCATACTGTGCTCTAAACCAATGAAATTATAGTGATTTGAGTATTTTCACTGTAGATTTATATTAAAAAACAGGAAAAAATGAAAGGCTCTCTGACATTTCGTAATTTATCAGGCTTTTAAATGGCCATTATTCTCCCAACTAATTTCCCATTACAAGTGTCAAGACTTCTCAAGCTAGAGAACATGAAATTTTGCTCTACTTCCTGCAATCATGACAAAATAAATAGCCAAGGAACCTGTGTTGGAAGGGGAAAATGAAAGCAGGTGAACCTGACACTATCCATCCAGAAATTATTTTCAAAACCTGGATACAAAATCCTGACATATAAAACTAAACATTGACTGCAAAATGAGTGACTTTGGTTCTAACTAATTTAATAAGAGCTGGTGGTATTCAGGACACATCCAAAACTGCTCACATCTTTTGAAGCCTGAGGATCTCAGATTAATGTACAAAAATAAGAAAATCTGGGCATTTAGAGGGACCTTAATGAAAAATAAATTTGAGAGCTGATGCAGCAAAGGATGTTTTCTTTTCAGAAGGCTGGATCTGAAACGGCTCTGCATGTTGAGATGCCTTTAGGTATCAAACCTGACCACTGCCGCTGCTGTGTATTCAGGGCCCTGATGGTGAATTTTTAGCTGAATTGCCTGTAATTTAAGAAACCTGTTCACTCCTGTCCTCTCAAGAGGTTCTCAGCCCCTTTGCCGGAGCAGAAGGGAGCAGGTGCTGGGATCTTCACCACGACAGGCACGGCCATCACAACACAGTGACCGTCTGCCACCAGAGAACACTGTAATCATTCTTCCACAACCAAATTAAGGCCCTTGACACCAAGACTACAGGGAGTGGGTCCTTAAGGGCACACACAAATGTGCCTGGGGATATGGCTTTGGAAGGGAATCGCTTCCCACAGCAATCATGGGGTGACACCTTCGCCGCTTGCTCTGCAGGGCACATCCGTTCAGTGCTTTGAAAGGTCACCTTCTCTCACAGAATGTGGCCTGTGATGTGCAACTCCCACACTTCTGTTTTCATAGCAACACTGAAGGGATCCTGGGACAGTTACCACAGACTGTCTTTTGGTTCAGAACTGCTGTTAAGCCTAAGCAGCCAACTCAGTGATATAATTACAGATATACTGGTTAAACCTGTGTAACAACCCATGGGGATCTCATATTCCTCATTCTTATTGCTTTGTCTGATTATTTGTGTCTTATTTAGCTTATGAGGTATGAACCCTGAAGTATTCTCTAAGAATCTCTGGAATTAATTCCTTTTTTTTAAAGCCAAATACTGTTCCACCACAGCCCCACATGACAATCAGCAGCAGTCCTTCTTAACACATTTTCTCAGAGTTCCCACAGCAACAAAGATGTGCAGGGAAGAATGATAAACTTATGGAACTAATATAGGGCACAAAGTAAAATTCAATTAATAAAGCAATATCTAGGAATAGTCCACTGTAGAACAAACCTTGTTTTCCAATGAAACAGAACTACAATTTTCCAAAGATACCTCCACAAATACCATACCTTCCTTGCATTGGGTTAATCTTGATCAGAGAAAAAGCAAGCAAATATAGTTAGACTTGAAGCAGGAATTTTCTTTCTGATGGCATTTCTCTTAATTTCTGCTGAATTATTCACTGTTCATTTTGGATAACGTAAATGTTCCACCGAATCTTGTTCTTATCAGTGTTCTTAATATGCTTGTAAGACACAAATAGATTTTCTGCACAGTGTCCGAACATGCAGTTATACATCAGGTGAAAACATGCTGACTTTTGGTTAAGTATTGAAAAAAATTATAAGCATCTGTTTGTGGTATTGAGCAGTTATTCAGCTATCAGAAGTAGTTTTATAACACACAGCAATTTATATGGAATAATCTATTTCTTTTGTTTATTCTGGAACTGTTTCCCTCCATTGGCTAAGGTTTTCTGGTGGTATCTTTAGAATCAATTCATTACTCCTTCAAAAGAACAGTGATACATGTTCTCACTGCAGAAATAATCAGCAGTAACAATGCAATATCAAGTTGCTACCTCTTCAATGAGCCAAGGAACATAACCATTAATTTACTGCACTTTTTTATGTCACAACAAAAAAAATCCCATTTTTATTTTAATTAAGTCAAGCCCATTGAAACTACCTGTAAAACACACTAATAAGCACTTGACTGAATTTATTTAACATTATCTGTTATTTCAATGCTCTTGATGAACTACAAACCATGAAGTCCAGCGCAGTTTTATAATTCTTAGAAATTACTTTAGAAAATATGAAATCATAGTATTCCAGTTGGAGAATTTCCTGTTGTTTAATTATACCAGTGATAAAATATCAGGAGTGACTAGGAAAGCAAAGAATATGAAGGCGGAAATTCTTAGAAGTTTAGAGGTGCCCAAGTTTTACAAAATAGATGTAAAATACTGAAAGCTAAATTTTTAAAAGGCATTTTGGTGTCTAAAGGTGCACACCACTGAGTCGTGTCTTTCTCAGTTATGCCCGTTTAGTTCAGGATATCTTGAACACACAGTTCTGAAAACATGTCTATGAGATCTGCCTCTTTAATACCCTCTATTTTGTACCCTATAACTATGTTATGCTTTGAAACAAAAGCCTTAATGCACCGTTTCCATCCTTTTCCCTCTTCCTTTGCTTCAACTGCTATTTCACGTTTTCGCGCAAGCCGTACAAGTCTCCCGTGCGCTCATGTGGTGACAGCTCCAACTGCCCAGATGTGTCCTACCAGCAGCACAGGCGGGATAATGCCCACCTGGAGGGCTGTAGCTCAGCTTGGCTGTGGAATTGCACACCATCACCAGGACACCGCCAGTCTCACAGATGTCCATTAGCAGACGCACAGATGTTGAGAGCATTTTCTCAGCAGAAACCAAATGCTCAGAGGTCAGGTACGAGGGAAGGGCCTGACCCACGTGCACGGCTGCCAGCAGCACAGGCAGCCAAGATGACCCTTCCTTCCAAGCCTTCCCTCCTGCTGCCTCCCAGCATGACAGTGGGAGGGAAAATGCACAGCTCAGAGGAGTCTAAATTGGAACAGCTGAGCTCAAATGAGAGCTTTTTACCTCCTTGGGGTTGCTTTATAAAACTATTTGTCTTTTTTTTTTTTTTTTTTTTTTTTTTTTTTTTTTTTCTGAAGACGAACAAAGCAACACTGAAAAACACCAGAAATATTTCAAATTAAAAAAAAAAAAGAAGAAGAAAAAAAAAGTGTTTAAATAATCTTCTATCAAATTTTGTCCTCTGTTCCTTCACTCTGAGACAACTGCTTTTTCATCGGAGATTTATGAACACATGAGAAGAAAATTATATAGAAATACTGATAGAGTAGCATTATTACCAAGTTATTTACCTTTCTGTATCAACCCTGGTGAACATGCTGCTCTACATTTCAACAGGCTTCTCATTCATTCTGATTTATTCCTGATTACAGTCCATCAGTTTTTTTTCTATGTATCTTCTGTAAATATTATGGGAAGTATGTTTGGAATCTGAGTATTTACTTACTCTAGTCAAGCCAAAAATACTTGCCTTAGCAGTCTCATAGCCTCTCAGAGAAATGTGCCACATTCATCTACATGATGATGAGATGCAGAAATGGATTAAGTAGTGGCTGATCACTTTGGGACATTGAGAAAATGATGGAGCTTCCAGACACCCTGAACACTTTAAGTGCAAAGGGACTGACCCAGTGCCTCTGCTGTCTATTTAGGGGCTTCTCTTGAACAGTCCACCTCCACCCTACTCATAGTTTGTACCCCACAAAAGTTCATACACACCTTGGCAGATGGGACTATCTCTCCCAGAGGGGTTTTACTCATGAAGTTCAACTTATCCTCCAAACCAACCAGACCAATACCAGGAAGCTGTATTAGTGCAGGACACCTACTTGTTTTGTCCTGACCACAAATATTTTTCTAGCCCTACCATATTACTCTCATTTTGGAGAAATAATCATGAGTGAATTTATGCACACAGTAATGTAACTTCTGCTCAGCAGCCACTCTAAATCAAACAGCTGATTTTTCTCTTTTACTCTCTCAGTCACAGTGACTACACAGTCCTGGTGGAACAGAGGAGAATGATGTAACCCTTTGAAACACTTACACACCAGTTCACTAATTATCCCAAACCAGCTTTTTTCTTCTGGGACAGCAGGAATCCCATTATTATGCATTCATGGAGGAATGAGATATTGCCCTGAATTGGCCATAATTTTTGTTCTGTTCATGCCCAAGCTGGAGAAATGTCCTACCTGAGATCTGAAAACTCCTGGGTGGCCTTTACTCTCTACTGTTTAGACACCTTTACCACCTGAAAGCTCATTTGGTTCAAACAGATGAGTTCACAGAGCTGGCAAAAAAATTTCTAACACTCTGGGAAACGTAAGTACTTCCACGCATGAGAGGCAAAAAAGTAGCTTATGTGTGAGGTGACATTCAAAGCACTGCTGCCTCTGCAGAACAGAATTATTATTTTCTGCTGCTGTTCTCTGCATGTGAGCTGAGGCCCCAAGCCAGGCTGCTGTCTGGCAGGGAAGCAGAAAGAAACATCAACATGTTTCCATGCCTTATAGCTGAATACTGCAAGGCATAGCACATCCCTTTGGAGGTCATGAGCCTCCCCAGCTAGGTCAGATCAAACACCTTTGGGGTTTGCACCCCTGAGGAGAAAATATGCTTTTTTATGATATAAATGTCAAAAGAGCTACGGCCTGCTGAAATGTGTTACTGCCTTGTGGGTTATTTTACACTGACTTTAATTATGCTCCATCTTCATTTGAAAGCCTGATTAGTGCACGGTTCAGCTGAAGCCACATTGCTGCCCAGCTGTGTGCAGACCCGTGTGTGGGGAGATTTCAGAGACGTGCCAGAGACAGCAGACACTGAACTACACCAGGAGTATCTCACACCTGTACCAATTTAGTGCCCAGAACAAAAAACTAATAGCCTCTTCTGCTCTTTCAGATCCTGAGATATCCTGACAAACACAGCTTAGATGCTAGAAATCCCATTCTGACTTAAAACTACGCAATTATGCCTAACTTCTCATTTCTGTTGCGTTATTAAAGGTAAGAGACTTTTATCAACAGAACTGTGTAATTTCATGCATAATGAAGGATAACACAGGAATTTAAAGCTGTGGTCGATGTATGATGGTGTGCTAGGAACAAATATACACAACTATATTTGTCATTAAGGTTTACTTGTCTTATGCCAAGGTAGGGTACATTTTTGTTCATTAATACTGAACAAACATTTGTTTCACCTGACTATTCTCAGCTAGTGCAACACTGAAGCAGAACAGAACTCTAGATCACCTTCAATCAAGCCAGCTTCTTAATATTTATGTTTTTAATGTTAAGGGCAGAATATGCCAGGATTACTCAAAAAGGACTACAAGCAAAACAAAGTAATATATTTCCACCTTGCTGTGACACATAATTTTTGTTAGACATCATGCACTTGGACTGGCATGATATCCATGTAGTTTCTTTTTCACTCCAGAATGCACTCAGGTTATTTTTAAATGCCTGGTAACATGTTTTTGAATCATTGCTCATTTTTCACAGGTCTGCAGCTCCACGCATCCAAGTTTTCTTACAAGATGACTTTTCCATATGTTAGATACTACTTCTGTGCTGTCTGAGTTGCCCCCGAACCCACTTTTTTTTCCCATCTTCATGTCTGCATTTCTTTAACTGCCCACTTCTGAGCTGTCTATAGCCATGGGGGGGGCTCAGTGTTCACCTGTGCCCTGTCTCTTATCACCTCAGGCCTGCACGTATCTGTGACCATCCTGTTTCCATCTCTCAATACATCTGCTATCATTCCAAATCTGCATTTTTCTGTATGAGATTGCTCTGCTAGAACCATACATATCTTATTCTACACTGCTATCAACTGCTGCTTCTTATTCTATACTTCTACAATAACTGCTTGTTACTGACGTGTATAAGGCTGTAGATTGTACCACACAAAAAGAAACAAATTAAAAATATTACTCAAAGGTACCTGTTCAATTAAAGAATTTGCTGTCAAACCAAGACACACAGATAAAGCAGGGAAATAAAAGTTTAGATGGAGTAAACCTATCAAGCCTCAGTCCTGAGGCCTTAAAAATGCAATACAGAGCTTCTGGTCTGTTTTAGCCATGGCAATACCTATTACAGGGCTACGTGGACAGTATTATCAAACTGTGCTGGGATAAAAAGGCAGCTCTGATTGGAGAATGGAGCAATACCACAGGCAGATTATGAGAAGTGGACCCTGATGAGATGTTTGTTTTGAGAACATGAAGCAGAGACATGTTCTGATCAAGCGAGATGTTGTGCTTGTTGAGTTTATACAACACTGTTTTTAAAAAAAATATTTTTAGCAAGAGTGGGTATTTTTATTAAGGACAAATATTTTTTCTTAAGTATATGTGTTACATAAAAAAGTGAGCAGCTTGCACCTAGTCAGTGTTAGAGAAAAAGATGTGACTGAAGTACCTTCAGTCACCTGGCATGTTGAGTTACTCAGGCAAATACAAATCCCCTTGGTAAAAATATTTCTTGAATAACAGTCAAGTTATGACAGCATGAAAATTTAACATGTGATCTTAACTTTTCCCCAGGTGACATCTAGTATTACTCAACTGGAATATCACATATATACTTTTAAAAATAAGCTAACATTTGAAAATTGCTTTTAGGCTAGGTTTTAGACATTTTGTACCTAGTTAGGTCCTAAAAATGCATATTCGTCTTATTTCATGCTGTCAAGTCCCCTCTCCTCTATCCCAACTTATATCCCTTCTGAATGTGCTTGAGTCCTCAGTCTAAGACTTGGCTCCCTGTTCCTTCCTTCTCCCATCCCTCATCACATGCCCATCACACTCACCCCCAAGTTCATGCCTCTCACAGTTGCCACCACATGTCCCAAACTAAGAGCAAAGGTCTTAGCTTAGTCTCTGCTTTAAAATAAGAGGAACTAGAGTAACCCCTCCACTCTGCAGCTGTTACCCCTTTGGTCACTCTTTTCACCTTCAGAGTTGTCCCCTCCTAGGGATATGACCAGGTGAACTGGGTATATGGTCAGGCACTACACAATAATCTGGTCAGGAAAATGGTCACGATAGACTGGAAAGGCTGGCAGGGTGCCAAACAATCCCCTGGGGTTGGCTTTTTTTTTTTTTTTTTTTTTTCCTTAATCTAAGACTGCCTGTGTCAGTGTACTTGGCAATTTATAAACAGAATCTATCAATCTTGTACACAGTAAGTCTGAATTAAATATCACTGCACAACTTTATCACACACACTATATAGCAGAATAACAGTGCAAAATACACTATCTTATCTATGCACTCTCATATTACCTGCTTATCTTGTGGCTATCAGCATAGTCATCTAAGCCCTTACATGTGTATCAATATGAGCAGCAAAGTTCCTAGCGGAGCATCACTGATGGTTCCTTAACAGCACCTTATTCCTCAGTAAAAGAAATACTCTAATTACAGGAGGACTTCGGTTGGAGAAAAGAAAACTTCTAACTTTTTGGTCCAAAACCATATTGGACCAAATACAATATCAACACTAAGTCCAGAAAACAACCCTGCCATGACTAAACCATGTCTAAATGCCAGAGTGATCTCCACTGGTACAGATTTTTGAGAGAAGAGGGTGCAACGCCTTTGTGTCAACATCTTATTTCTCTTGATAAATTCTAAAATAAACTTAAAACTTGTGTAGCGCATCAGACCTGGCTGTGCTGAGTTTCTTCAATTAGCTGTGAGGCAGGATGGCATGGAGAATGCTGGTGCTCCAACTCTAACCCATCCAGGCAAACCATGTTTTAGGAGTAAAGTAAGCAGTAACCCCTGCAGTAAAGTAAGCATCTGCACATGATGGATGATCTGAAGCCTTAGGTCGTTCCATTTCACAGACACCATCAAAATGCCATCAGTCATCTCAGTTTTCAGTCAAGACATCAATCAAAGCCATACTTTAGTAAATTTTAGCAGAAACAATTTGCATCTTGAATTATCAGATCTCTGCCTCTCAGTACTTACGATACTGTCACATTTTTCACTGAATTGCTTTGGAAAGAGCAAACGTTAAAGTTCCTGGAAATGCAATGAAATTGTGATGGCTTATGCTTAGACAGTAACTTCTAGCAACACTCTCCAAGAATTTATGGCTGAAACTTATGTTTCTATCTGGTTAAAACAGTAACTAGCAAACAATTTTCAGTTTGAGTGAATGTCCTAAGCCCTCATTCAGATAGGAAGAAAAGCTGGATTTCAGTCTTTTTGGAAAGAACAAAATCAACCTAAGCAATTCTTCAAGTTTTATAGAGCTCAGGAAAAAAAAGAGGGATTTTCATGCGAAGATCAGAACTAAATGGAAGCATTGCATACGGTGAGTTTGGGAAAATCTGTTTTTGCTATGTCTTGCAGACAGGATAAGCTGGGACATAAAAAGACATAAGGATGAGGATTTGGTGCTGACAGTCCATAGACACAGACTGCCTTGTGCCTTAGGCAGGACAGGCAGTTTCAGACCCTGCCCAGAAACTGGACCTCAGGGGAAGGTACATGTTTGTCATCTAAGAAGGTGAAGCTTGTATTCATTTCTAAGCACCAAAGAGGTTCAGTAGGTATCATGATCATGTGATGAGGTATCAGTAGGTCTGACAAAACTGCCCCACCTCTGAATTTTGGGGCCAATTAATTATATCTATTTTTGTAACAGATCCTCCTATACAAAAGGCCATGCCATATCTGAGATGCTGGCACAGAGCTGCTTGCTTACTGTTATGGACTAAGGAATTTGTTTGAAACTTCTGTTCTTGGGGATGGAAATGTCAATTCATACCTAAAAGTAATTAAAAAAAAAGGACATAAGTGCTCACAAATCCAATAGCATATGCTGTAATCTAACATCTTTATGATGCCTTTGGCTGTAGGTTCTTTCTGGTTTATAACTTAACTTAACAATCTGTAAAGACAAAGCAACACACATGCAGAGCCTTAAATAATTTGGTATGCTGCACTTCATTTTTGTGTCTTTTAATAGTTCTTTGCAATGTATTCTAGAGCATATCATTACATAAATTCCTAATTTAATGTAATTCCTGAACTAAAACACAGTCTTTTTTTAAAGTTAAACTTGATATATATTTTCTTGAAAGCTGTCATCTTAAAAACATAGTGGTGTTTCAATTTAGCTGAGATATATCGAAAAAAAGGAGAACCCTGTGCTCAATCTTAATGTGTTTTTCAAGGTCTACTGATGTTTTCTATATTTGTTTTTAGCTTGTAAAAGGAAAATGAGATAGAAAAAGAAAGTTGAGCTGGGTGAGCGATTCATAAAATTAGTTTGAACTTGCCTAAACAGAAATTCTATGCATCCCAAAACTCATTTTTCTACTAAATGTTCATGTCTGACTTTCAGCTACACTACTCCTCTTTGTCTTACCCTGTCACTCTAAAATATTATTATTCTTTGTGTGATTATAGAGAATAAAATATTTCCTTATTAATACAGCAATTTTATTTTTCATACTACTTAAAAGCAAAGTCAACAGAACCCCAATGATCTGAAAGTGTCTGAGAGAGACCAGGCTTGCTTGCCTCTTGGTAGCTAAAATTACAGTATGGATGGCTGCAGATGGCAAAGAGAGCACTGATAACCTCAGTTCTGCTCCTCCTGCACACAAGAGCCAAGCCTCACAGTTTCCAAAGGAGCTACACTCTCCTGGTACTCAACTACCCTAAAAATTCAGGAGTCCTTTTTGAGTTCAACTCACCATTTTTTGAAATTCTCTCTTAACAGAGCAGTGCCACAAGCAATATGAGCTGGCAGTTTGACTACAGAAACCACAAGAAGCTGCCTGTGGAGACCATCCCCACAGGAATAATCCCTGCAGTTCTGCATGGAGGTGAATCTGCCTGCACTGTTTGGCCAACGTTGTACACTTCCCAGAACCCTATTGGTCCTTTTATCAGAGCTAACATTCACTTATTTTTTTCCCCAGATGTTTACCAAACATGTAAAATTGCTCAAATATTTATATTCTCAGAATAGCAATTCCTTGCCCGACTTCATGAGGAAGATGACAGGATAAGGGCTACTGTTTTCAAACTAAAAGAATGTCAATTTAGACTAGCTGTAAGGAAAAAAAATTATGAGAGTGGTGAAACTGAAACAGGTTGCCCTGAGAAGCGGTGGGTGCCTCATCCCTGGAGGCATTCACATTCAGGTTGGATGGGGCACTGAGCAACCTGGTCTTGTTGGAGATGCTTCTGCTCATTGCTGGGGGGCTGGAACTAGATGATCTTTAAGGGTCTTTTCAGACCAAGCTGTTCTATGAGTCTGTGATATGTGTGAAAACCTTATAAGCACTTATAAGTGCTGCACCCGAGACAGCAGAGAAAATGCTTATCATCATTATTTTTAAACAGAGAGAAATGAGAAGACACTATGAGAAAAAAGAGGGTTAATAAAATTAAGCAGAAGATTAATTCATTATATTAATGCTCTGTAAATAAGGATAGTTGTTCAAGTGTTAAAATAAAACTACATAAATAGAAGGAAAGGTGGCTAAGAAATCCTTTGTTCTGGCTCAAATGCACAAAAAAGATTGCTTTGATGTTGATTAAGAAAAATATTTCAAAGATATGGTGGGGGATATATAATATTCTCCTACTAACCAGCAGACTCTGGACAAAATGGGGTATTTAGATAAATTGGTTTAAGAGATCATGAAGGACACTGAGGCACTGAGAATGTACAGCAAATTTATGGTGGTGTTTTCTTCCAGTGTTGATTGATCTTGCCAGTAGTTCCTAAAATAATTCTGAAAATCTCAAATAATGCCAGCTGCAGGCAGGGGGTCTGCCTGAAACAAAGCCAAGGACTCAAATCAAAGCCTTTGGCAGCTCACTGGACACCTCAGCCTTACTTTGGACAGCTTGAGGACGAACATTTCTGATGAAAACCTTTTCATAGTAACTTGTCTCACCTGATACTTTGATACTTAATGAAGAACATTCAGACTTAGTGGAAGGGAAGTGTTCCAGGCTTTCCTTTGTTTGTTAAAAACAGAAGAATCCACCCTTTGATTGAATTCCAAGGCTGGGACTAGAGATGGTTACTAAACTGTCTCAGATGAGAATTTTATCCTAACTAGTTTGCAAATTTTGCAGCAAAGAACATCTGCTAAAGGCAGCATAAAGCATTCATGGCACGATCAGGGAGAATGACAAGCACGCTAGTAATTCATCACTGACAGAGTGGTGATGGCTCTAGTTCTACAGTCTAACCATATTTCCAGAAGGAAGCAGGTGGATATAAACCAGCAAAGAGTCTGAAAATAAATCCTGAGAGGGATCACATGCACTGACTGTCCAGCCCTCAAGCTACCAAGTTACCCAGGATAGCATCGTGCCAAAGGTTCTGCAAAAGGACTTGAGCCAACTTTAAACAACGATGGATAAGTCCACCTGCTCACTCTCCAAGAGACTCCCTCCACATATGCAACCTGCCAGCAGATTTAACAAGCTAAAAGTAAACCTGACTCGTGGCTATGGTATTGGTGAAAGCACCAAGTCAGTCCATCCCTTTGCTGTCATCAGCAAACAGTAAGACACAAATGAAGAAATGCTACGTGACTGTGCAAGCCCTTCAGGATTATGTTCTTGCTCTCCAAAACCCTAAGGAAAAGACAATCATCTGACATGCAAGCACTCAAACCTTCACATTAAGAACCTACCTAAAAATTATTTTAGTCAAAGGTGATTTTTGCCCTCTTTCCGACTGGTAAAATGTAAAGCACGTCTGCTCTTGCTCACAGAAAGTGATGAGTGTGAGTGTGTAAGAGAGAGAGAGAATGGGAGAAAGAGAGATCCAGAAAAGATTGGGCAACTTCATCTGTTCTCATTAACTGAGGAAGATGTAGTCTCCCCTCGGATATTACTGGGAAAATGGTAATCTCAGAGGCAGCAAGAAAGTCTCAGTTCTCCTGTGACTAACAGTGGGCACCTGCCCAAGCTACCACTTCTCAAGTAAGCCTGGATCTGCATATGCATGCCCTGAAGAGAAGCTGATCTCCACCTCCATTCCTGAGGAGAACTTTGATTATGCAAGCCCTTTGTTTCTTTATAAAGTACAAAGAAAATATGAGCTTGAACCTTGCCATGACTGAAGTCTGCTGACTATAGGCACAGGGGAAAGTACATGCACAGTGCCTTCCTCTAGCCTTGTGTTTGCTCCAGTCTGGTCTGTGTATGTCTCTTTCTGAATCATGGCACTTCAGATATACTGAATATTCACTGAATATGCACTGGAGTTGACATGAAGTTATTCAGATAATTAGTTGCCAGATCACTCTCTTAGCACAGGGTGAATACTAAAATACACAGTCTGCAGAAATTTGAAGTAAAACCCTGCAGTATGCTAGTAGTAAAGCTCTTGACAAATGCCCAGTGCTTCCTCTTAAACACTAATAATGTTTCACTGAAGATTTTTGGTACCTAGATGGACTGGAAAGGAATTTCTTTAAAACAGAAGAAAATTATGGTACTTATTAGCTAGCAAGGCTCTAAAAAGATCAGTCCTGCTCTCTCAAAGTCATGACTTCATGATACAAAAAATGAAACCTTTCAAATAATATTGATTGCTATTGTTAAACTGTGAAAGAACAGATTATCTACTCATGCAAATAAGGGGAAAATAACATCCAAATTCAGAAGTTATACAAAGAAGAATTCTGCCCTACTGTAAGAGGTTACAAGGAATATGTCATGTTTTTTTTCATTATGCTTTCTGCAAGAAGAAATCAAGCTATGTGCTACATTATGAAGACTGTATGACAGCAACTTCTTTGTCAAAAATGTGCCAGGGACTGCTGTGGGGCTTGGATTGCCTGATATTTTCCTGTAGAACTCAGACAAAATTGCATCTTTGCAAATGATTCCAGATTAGGGTGACTGACTTGTCCTCCAGCAGATAAAGGTTAGAGAAACCAGACTTTGGGAAACCTGGAGAATGTCATAGGGTTCAGTAAGTGAAATACTCTGTACAAGGCAGGATTAACCACTGAGAGGTGACTGGCCGAGTAACAGCCGAGCTGGAGAGGCCCGAGGACAGTGATGGATATTGAGTGGCAAATAATTTGCAAACAAAGCAAAATGTATTCAAGGCTTCCTGAAGAGGAATTTGGGGAACTGGGGTCTCAGGCCAGGATCAGTTGTTACTGCCCACCTCCACTTGGTGCTGGTGAAGCTTAACAATGGAAGGTTAACCTTAACAGGCTTCCATCCCCTGCTCAGGAGTGATCCTGGAGAGAGCCCAGCTCAAGGCTACACAGATGGTCCAGGACTCAGAGCATGGGGCACTGACACCTGATGTTGTTTGGTGTGGGGAAGGGAAGGCTCAGGGGTGATCCCAAGGCATCCTATGACTACCTGAAGGGGATTTACAGAAATCACAGAGCCAAATTCTCCGTGATATGAAAACAACACAGGACAAGGCTGTGATGATGACATCCTTGCCTACACATCCGTGCTGGCCTAGTCCTGTGCTGGCCACAAGTTTGCCTTGATTGTGGGTTGGACTGAAGGTCTCACGAGGCTTGTTTCAACCACATTTTTAGAATTTTACTAATAAAATATCCTTAATAGATTAATTCTCAGAATTTATGCAGAAGAACGGTATAGTGAGAACCCTCTATCATAGTCAGATGCAGCTTCATCAATAAGAGAGTTACTGCAGTTGACTAACTTGACTTTTTAATTTGGGAATGGTTAAGCATGATTTATTCTGGCATATTAACATTGCTTAATGAAGAAAATTGAGACTATCTTCCACACATATGTTAGGCCATTATTTTCAAATTTCTTATGTGAAATATCAAGAAATCCTGAAGTAATCAAATTCCTTTTAGAAGCGAAGTTCAGTTGCACTGGATAATTCCCCAAATCTCTTCCAAATTATGGCAAAGGAAGATAATGACAGGAATTTTAATAGCTCTAGTGTGAAGCCAAATGTGAACATTAAAAACTGAAGGAAGGCTCACAGGAGTAGCTGTTAGTGTCAAACACAAGATTTTTACGTAACTAATTAATTTTAAACAAAAAAATTATCCAGAACCATTAAATGCAAATATCAGAAATGTTCTTTCTCACTTACATGACATACACTCATCCTATTGGTCTTGCTTCCTTGCTCCTGAATTCTCAGCTATGCAGAACACTAAAAATTCTTTTGCTGATACTTACATGAAACACAGAACTCCATTGACTACTTTACTGCATTTTTCCTTACTTTGAATTTGTATTACCTGAGACACATGTAGATTTTTTTTTTTTTAAATCAGACACATTTCACAGGAGTACTTAATAATGAAACAAAATTATTTGGTTAAATTATTTTGGTTGGAGATCAGATTAATAGGGGAAACAATTTGGCTATGACTTTCCCATAATTCTTAGACCATCAAGCTAGGGAAAAAGATAACATTTTGTGAGGTGAAAAATTATTCTGCTAATTAAAAGAATATGATTGGAGAGTACGCAATCTTCAAGCAAATGCCCCCAAAAATGGAGTTTGCAAATTTTTTATAGATTTAATTGCTGTTAGCATAAAATTTTAAATGAATTTGAAAAATATGCATTTATATTTAAAAGATCACCATTTCACTGTAACTATTAACTGTTTGCCTTCCAAATTTAAATTAATATGCAATAAGGAACACAATGAGTTTTCCTAGCAGGGCAGGAGGGGATTTCAGGTTTCCCAAACTAGTGGTTTATTGTGATTTGCTATGAAAACTCTACCATGTCCTTTCCTGTCAGCCAGAATTTTTCTTAAGACTGTTGTCATTTACAGCACAGACGTGAAAGTCAGTTCATTTTGGAAACAAATTGTGCTGATATGCATACACCAAAGATAGAAGGTAGTAACTGGTTACTAAGGCACAGCCCTCTGCACAGGAGCCTCTTGCAAAGTAGAAATGAATTAATTCTAGTCTCAGAAAATGTCTCTTCCAGTATGAGATTCAGTGGAAAGCTTTCAGAGTCAGCACAGTTTTTCTCTTCTTTCTCTCGGAAAGACCCATGCACTCCTGCTCTTCATGCCATTTCCACTGCAGAGATGACTTTGTTCTGTTCTTTCTGAGTGCACAGCCCTCACTGCCCTGTTAGGGGTTAAGTGGCAGTGCTCAGGAGGGTGTTAATAAGCTAAGAGATACATTTTTATTCTGGTGTTTCAGTGTGTGTCTGAACACACACAGGGTAGAAATTGTCCAGCTCTGTCCCGACAAGTGAGTATTTTAAATGGACTATTCAATGCATCTAACTATTTAAATCAGAAAACCCTTAAAAAAAAAAAAAAAAAAAAAAAAAAGCCCTGAATTGCTAATCCAATAGAGGTACTCACACAATGGCAGAGATCTGGAGAAGTACCAAGGACAAACTAAAATGATGAGTCTGTAAACCCCAGAAGGAGAAAAGCTTGTCAGTTATCCCAGCAGGTTCATTTCCCACCGTGCTGCAGTATCTGCAGTGAAATGCTAGATGTGGGATCAAAAAAACCTTAACTGATGGATCTTTGATGAAGTAAAGTCTTTCAGACTTTGAGGATGAGGGAGCACAATGCAAGACAAGGGAGAAAAATGCCAGTTCCACTGCTCAGTAACATGTAATCCAGCTCATGGAGCAAAACTGGGAAAGACATCCATAGGCCATGCCTGTCAGTCCTGTTAGTAGGAATGGAGATGTTAAAGCTGGTTCAGGAGAGAAGAGATAAAATAGAACAGCAAAAAGAGTGGCAAAATAAATAATCTAGCTCAGTGGCAAAAAGTTTGTTTCAATATCACATTTCCAAACTTCGAACTATTTTGGCAATACCTTCTTTGTCTTATGTGTTACTTGTCAGATAGAGCAGAACTTATCTCCATGGCAACACATTATATTAAATGTAGGAAGCAGAATTTATCTATCTATCTAAGCATCTAAACTAATTTAAGCTCAATAAATGGTAATCCATAGTAAGAGGGGAATAGAGACCTGTACTAAAGCATTTGTTTAAGGAAAATAAAATACACTAGTAGATACCAACTGAAAATGGAATATTACCTACATTTAAGAGGTAGAAAACAGTATTCAGAAAGATTTTAAAATAGGAACAGCTTTTTAGGTAAGGGAAGATCTGCAGGTCTGATCTGTGCTGTAAAAGGAATGTGTAATGCAGAGGAATGTGATGCTGAGACACTTTGCATCTCAGGAGGTAGGATGGGAGGAACAGAACAGGAAGTTTTCTGAAACTGAATCCAGGCAAAGTGATGAAACATACAGTGAATAATAATAATAATAATAATATGATCACAGGGACTGAGATTAGCAGCTAAATACTTCTGGTGGTGGGTGACTTTGACTCAGACTCAACAACGACTGAAGGTCATTTAGCACTTACAGGAATGGGCACATAAATCAGGTGAAACCTGGGAAAACTGCACCAAGGCAGCTCTAGAAAGAATAGCTCATATATACTGAACTCAAAAGTGCTCTGAAATCAATGGACTCTGGTTTTATGCTATCATACAAACCAGTCTTCAGCTGGACAATTTCTGTACACTAATCAAGACATTTACCCAATGCCTCTTTTTTTCCCTGTTATTCCTGCAGTGGAAACTACTATGTGGAGCTCCAGAAATTCTTCAGCTGCTGGTGAGTGGCTGGTGAGAGACTGTTCAGAGCAGCAGTGCTCTGCCTTCATGCCCATTGTCAAAGACACACGACTGAGCTCCACACACCTCTGCTGGGAGCCATGCAGCCACTCCTGGTTTCTCACAGTAAAAGCAGTACTCACAAATCTCAGTCTCTTTTCATTTACAAGACCAATATTCCTCATGTATATGTCCCCTTTTATATTACAAAGGAGTATTACTGGAGTTTCCTCTGTGCTGTGTACATCACAAGATCAGTTCAAAAGTTCCCATGACAAGCTGCTTGCTAACAGCTGCATACCTGAGATTACACAAAGTCTTCTTCTCTTGCAAGTGAGTATTCCCCATGCAGATGAGTCCTTCTGGCCTTTGCTTGGTGAGCCAAAACCCAGCTTCTTATGTTGCTCTCAACTCCCAGAAGACAGGTGTGAGCTGTGTGTACTACAGAGGCTGCTAAATACTCTGACTTCCAGGTTCATTTAGTTAGCATGGTGTAAGATTAAAATTAGCTCTTAATCTGCCAAACCCTTTTGCACAAGCACGATACCCAAGAAACATGAAAATTAATTAATAACTTTCTCTGTCCACCTGGTTCATTTTCACATGCTTCATTAATGAAATATCTTTAGGCTTACTGTCCACAGTGAGCATCAGGAGATAAATGAAAGTACTAAAATGAATGAACAGGGGCTTGTTCAAAAGAGTTCACTCTTGTTAAAAGTTAACTGAGAACAAATGCAAAGAGAATAAATGGAATAAGAGAATAAAGGCCTGATAAAAAAATGAGGCATACTTTGTCTGTTCTTGCGCCTTACAAACTGGTGGTGGGATTCCAATCATGGGGAACAAGTTATTTATATTAGTCCTGTAGAGAGATTCCATTACATTGCCTGGTGGGAAATACAAAATAGAAATGTAAAACACAACAGGCATGAAGAGGTGAGGTACTTGAGTGATTTTTAGTCAGCTGAAAACTGGTGTGTCCCACTCTAGTATGGGAAAAGCAACTTTGGAGACAGCAACCCTGGAGCCTCAGTTATAGTACTGTTCCAGGAGTTGCTGTGTTCCCCCAAAGCTGAGCTGTGCTTCCCCTGTTTGTGGCCAACAGCAGCAGCAGAAGCAGCAGCAGCTCTGAGACAGGTCTTCCCTGGTGTGTCTTTTGCCAGCCAGACTCTGACGCTGAAAGATGCAGCTCAAATGGTGCCTGAGCAATTTCCTGTCACTCACACATTTTAATGTTTGTGCTTTGTGCATTCCTCTGGTACAGTGATACATATTTGTGAGCATGTCTCACCTCTCACCTCTCAGACTCTGCTGCCCAGGACTCACAGTGACTATAAAAAGGCAGGCTGAAGTCAGAGTGAACCAATTATGTCAGAATAATTTTCAGGAATAAGGAGAACATTCAGTGCTGTAGTGATCACTCCAATTAATAATGGCTGCAACAGAAAATCTACTCATCAGATTAAATCAGTACTATCTTAAGACCCTTTTAGTCCTTAAATGCAGGCAGCATTACATAATATGTCCCTCACAGACACAATTCTACCCAGAAAAAATACGACCTTTCTTTCCTTTAAATCAAAAATAATCATGCAATCACTTTGCCAAAGCTCAGTCTTATTAGACAGGAGCAACACAAGAGTTACAGCTACTATATTTTCTCTGTCTATAACAGTTGCATGAAATTCATCTGTCTGAACAAAAAAAATTTGACATTGGGGTCTCAGAAATGTAAGTCATTATCAGATACTACTGACATCCTTTCAGCATCATTGTAATTTATTTAGGAACCTTTACATGACCATATAAATACTTACAGTAGTCTGCAGACTGGTGGAACCACATTGCTTTCCTCAGCTTTTCATAGGTGTTTCTCTATGGTACAAGCCATAACAATCAGGAGACAGTGTATCCCTGAAATATCTTGCCTAAAGGACAGCGTTCTGATGGAGCAGGGAGGCGAGACAAGACACTTTTTTTTTTTTTTTTTCTATTGTCTTCTTTGAGCTTCTAATTCGTTAAAGGTAAAATGCCAATATTCTTCAAAAGTTCCAAGATAATTTCTTCCTATTTTAAAACTAGCTATATGACACTTCAAAGGAGTTCTCTAAAGCTGATAACCTGCAGGAAATGACAGCAGAGGACTAATGAGATGCACTTTTTCTTTTTTTTTTTTTTTTTTTTTTTCTTTAAGGAAGTAGAATTCACCATTGTTCGGGGATTTTTGCAACAGTTCAGTCCCATCTCATCAGACTAATTCTTTTTCCTCACTACCCATCAAAGCAGAATAAAAGGTACATTTTTTAAGCATGTCCTGAACTGCAGTTCAAGTGCAGTTGTCAGCAGACCAAGGAACAGAGAAAAGGAATCTAATGTACTATTGTAATAATGAGATTTTAATAAAACAATAAAAAAACACCACACCTAATAATAAGGACTTTAAAACAGCGCTAGGTTGCATAGAGCATCCGTAATCTAAATATAAGGATGTGACCTTCTGGATGACCATGCCAGCCTAACACCTGTGTGTTCCTTTAAGTGCCTCATGCTCTAAAAACTGTGATGCATAAACACTCTTATCCTAGAGAATTCAAATCAGAACCCAGAAAAACCCCTGCCTAGATAATATCCATTTTTATGTTGCTGCTGTGTAACACATATATCCATTTTAGTGTTGCTGCTGTGTAACACATACTAACCTGCACAACAGGTGCTGTGCAACCAGTGTAGCAGTGCAGATATTTTAGCATATGCAGACCACTTATGTTTGCACAGAAGACATTACAGGGATAAGTACTGCCATGGACATCTGTGAGGGTTCACTTAATGTATTTTCAGGGTGAGGTACCCGAATAAATATCTTAGCTATGCAGCAATACCTAGCCCTGAATATCCATAGCATGTTCTATGGTAGGGTGATTTGCAGACCTATAAAGAAAATTAAGAGATGCATATATCTATACAAAGTACAGATTTTTTAACAAATATGTGTATATGGATAAATTCTCTTTTTTTTCCAAACTGCTTTCACCTTAATATTTTCCAAATAATATTTCTTCACTGACCCAGGACAAAATTTTGGAATATTTTTTGTCATCCATAAATAAAAACTGAAGTCTGTTCGCCTTGTTTCTAAAAAGCTTTTTTTTACAACCAGTGTAACACCTCAAGGTTTTTCCATGAGAAATCCTGGGAGCTTTTTTTTTTTCAAAAAACCACCAATCATACATTTTGGGTTTTGGTTGGTTGGTTTTTTAGGCACATTTGCAATTTCAAAATTGACTGTACCCCTAACTTTTTGCTGGAATACATTTTCAGGAGAGAGGTCCAAATATTTTCCATAGAAACACACATTCATGAAGGCTGGGAAAGATCTTTAAGAACATTAAGTCCATTAATACAAAGGACAGAAATCAGCCCTTAAAAACACTTTTTGCTTTTAAAAATGATCCTGCCCAAGTGGAATGTGTCCCTGACCATGGCAAGAGGCTGGAACTGGATGATCTTTAAAGTCCCTTCCAAACCAAACCATTCTATGATTCTATGATAAGAATACAGATAGTGATAGTGCCATCATACAACATCATTAAATACCATCATACGGCCATTAGAAAGGCAGTTTTAGTATTCCTGAAAGTATTCATACACATAAAGAAGAGTTGCTACTTTGATACATTAGCCATTAATTAATCTGTTTTTTTGAGGAACAGCACATGAACATTGCTACCACACTGACAGAGAGCAGTACATATCAGAAGAACATGTCAGTATGGTGTTTCTCTCCTTTCAAAAAAAAAAAAAAAAGTATATTGGTGAGTTTAATGGAAAATAGTGTGTTAATTTCTACAAGTACTTCCACTAGTGCCCTAAGAACAACTACTGCTTTGGGTCCCTATTCACAGAGCAGCAAGGTCAAAATCCTTCAACACAAATAGACACAGAAATGGGGTTTCCTGAGATGTGAGAAGAAAAGCAGGCAGAACTGAGAAATTTTTCTTACCCAACACTCATTCTTCCCCAACTCTGCAGCAGAGAAGTTTCTCTGCCCTTCGAGTTTCAACACGCCCGGCTCAGGCAGGGCCACAGGTAATCAGGTCCTGGAATCAGCATGGGAAGCTCAGTCCTGAGCAGTTCTGCCTCTTCACAGTGGCCACCCTGCCAGACCAGTCCTCCCTCTCGGGAGCAGAGGTCTTGCTCCTTCCTTTCTCCCAGTTTGAGTACTGAGAGACAGCCAAAGCTGGCACCACTGCCCTGCCACCATCGGGCTGGGTGGCTCAGGTGTCCCTCACGACAGTGGGCAAGGACATCACCTGTCACCTTGCATGGCCCCAGCCAGTCCAGATCCAAAATGAGCACCAGGAGCATCCAGCCCACCCCCGTGGCTTGGATGGTGCTTGGTGCTGCCTGCACTGTCAATCATGTACCATGGATACGGGAAAGCATGGAAAAAGATTTTGTTAAGAGTCCTGCACGAAGCAGCATAACCTCTTTCTTTAACAAATGTGTTACACTTCCAGAAAAATTACTAATATTCTTCAGTCAAACTAGATTAATTTTCCTTTAAACCTATTTTAGTTTGCTCAAGGCATCTTAAGCACCCTGTGTAAATGAATTAGAAATGACATTTTCTCCAGTAAGGGGATAGGTGACCATGCTCCTTTCTTGTACAGTATATACAACGTGAGAACAAAGAATAAAAGCCAGCACGTTATTCGTATGCATGTTATTTAAATGGCTCTCTCCCCTTGCTTTGTGAGAGTTTAACATTCCCAGTGATATGTGGAGAAAGACTTTGAAACATAAAATTGGGGGTACAGATAACATAAAACTACTTCTCAGCAACAAATGCACACATCTGACGGTCTATAGATGTGCTAAGCAAAGCACAGTGGAATTTTGCAAACAAATTTACAGCATGTCAAAAGCTTCAGTGAAAAAGCAGATTGAGCAATGCTCTGTAATAATGGTACCTGTCCAAGGGTGCTCTGCCAGTGTTGCAGGACATCTACTGCTGCACAAGGACACAAATTTTAACACCTTAAATCAGACAGAAAGTTATTTGTTTAACAAAATTTTCCTGGCTACCATATTCTTGTAAATCTATGACCTTTTTTATGCCTTTGAGAGAGATCCAGCAATTAAACCAGACTTAAGAAGTCCTAAAAGGATGGAACATTTTTCCGAGGTAAAGGAGATTTCTGCTTACCTTAGAACATTAAATAAACACTTAGTCTTAATTCCAAATTTATTTAAGTTTGGACTGCACAGGATAAAGTATCCCCTGTGTCTCATCTTCTGATGCAGAATAAAATGCACGGTAGGCTCTCTCTCGGCATCTACAAGACAAGCTAATAACATGGCCAGATATCCTGGACTGATGGGCATCCTCCAGAACCAGGGCAGGCAAGAAGGAGCACACAAGGCAATGACAGGAGAATTGTTGCAGAGTGCTGTGAGGCTGAGATGTGAATCAAGTTATCAGGCAGGCTCTGGGCTGGCAAAGCAGGCTGGGAAACAATTTTCAATTTTGTTCTTTTCAAACCAAGTGAAGGAGAACAGCTTCTGCTAAGAGCTAAACAAACTTCTGGAAAGTATTTATGTGCCCGGTTTGAGGTTTACCAGCCCCTGTTCTAATCAAGGGATTTGGGTTTCATGTGGCTGATGCTTTAGTTATGGAGTTACTCATTGCAGAAAGCCGTTGCCTTGGTAGCTGGGTGACCCAGGGGGTTAATAAAGCGAATTTCCACCCCAGAGATCTGTGATTCACGCTTGGCTTAACAGACAGCAGTAAATGAGTTTGGTGGTCTCAAACTAGCCCACAGACTCACTGTAAAATCCCAGCATCATTTTAAAGGAATTTACCCTAGCTGGGATTTTCTATTCATAAGAGAGCTAAGACTGGAATAATAGGGTTATGTTTCAGGGCAGGATGAGAGGCCATTAAGTAATCCTAGTATATTATTAAGTAATGCAAGTTTAAATACATGTGCATAAAATGTCTGGAATTAAATGAAAAAAATAAATTAATTCCATTATGAGTTTAACTTTTGACCAAATAGTTGCGAGGAAAAAGTGAAATAACAGCCTTTCCCACAGAGCGCTGAAGACAGTGCTATTCCACTATGTATGCAGGGAAAGCTACAGCTCTCCAGGAACAACAGTACCACTCCTCGTGGAAATGCAGTCTTTCAGAAGTATTTGAAGCAGTTGTTTTTAGATTTAGTCCTACAAAGATAATTAACTCGTTCATTACAAGACGTGAGATGGTTTTTGAATATATCTGTCAATGACAGTACTTAAATGCTTGTCTCCTCAAGAGGCTAAAGGTTTAAAACTCACTGTGGACTGTTATCATTATCCCACAGATATTCCACCTTCTGAGGGCGATGTGTACTTTAGTCTCAGGTTCCTTAGGCCACTTAACATAGTGCATCATGCCAGAAGCAAGCACTGTAGAAAAGCTTGTCACAGATAACTTTGAGACAATTCCAGAACAATGTCAATATCCTGACAGAAACACTGCTTTTGCCTCTTTTGGGGGAATACACTTCACACTTGGTTTTCTGCTCTCCAAAGGGGCAGAAAGAAGGTTGGACTGTGTTTTGCTTCTGCCCACAGCTCTGGCTAAAGCACAAACTGATTTAAATCAGCATCATTCCACTGCGGTCTTTACCTTCCAGATGAGGATCTGAATCTTTACTTACTCCCTCAGCCAGTGAGAAGTGAAGTCCACAGCTGTCAGAGGGCCATCACTGGGCAGGTTTATCAAAAAATCCAACAGACTGTAGTACATTTTCTCTTTATAAAGTATAAACAGCCCACATGTTTATGGATGACAGTGTTAGTGGAAGGAGGTGAGAGAGAGAGATGTGGGGAGCGACAAATAGACTGTAAATTAAAATTAACTGCATCAGAAACTTGAAGGAAAGATACAAGTTGGGTGCTGTGCGTAGAAAATATCTTATTGCAGTCAAGCCTGACCCTGTTCCTTGAAAAGCATTTCTCTGATTTGTTCAGGTCACAAGTGGGATGGAAATGAGCCTCTGTACTGCTTCTTCACACATCCGGATTTAATAGACTTTTTTCCACTGATAAAAGACCACTAATGAGTTCATTTTCAAGCTATTAAATTGGCTAGAATAGCTAGTTCTGCTGATGATTGCACAGAGACCTGACGGTCACAGTGGGTTTTGTCTTTGGCTGTTAACCATTTCCTGTCTCCCTGTTGCAACAGAAATGTTTAAGTAGAAAAAGAAGGGAAACCAAGCAAAAGAAATCTTGCCCTGTCCCTTGCTCCCCACCCATCTCTTTGTTCTACCTTTCCATGTTGTGACTCTGTGTTTCTCAGATGCCTTTAAACACAAACACTTCCTTCCCAGGGAGCTGTTGTACCAGCAACACCTTGTGATCCAAACAATTAGAAGCATATTCACAACAACATTAGACATTGGTTTTGGATGGGAGCACAATTAATATCTTCCTTTGTTTGCTGAAATGTTTTAATTCAGAGCATGACAGGTCCTTCACTGGATATCACACTCATTGTTTGACTGGTCTGGAGCCTGCATCCTTATAAAATGCCTACACGGCTGCCCAAGTTACACACTGCAGCCTGAAGTCTTAAGGGATCTACTTACTATTTTAGCCATACAAATTATTGCAATTAAGGTAACACTAAGTGATTTCTCTTTTGGTTTAGATATATATCACTTGCAGTATCATGCAGTCCATCAGACTTTTACAGGCAAACAATTAACTGCACAGCTGTTTGGTACTGAACCTCTGCCCCCAGTGCTTGGGGGAGCAGGAGCAGGTTTGCCTGACACTTGACAGCACCATCTCTTTCTGTTCACAGAAACTGTTGAAGTAATAGTGTGACATACACTAGAAATGGATTTATCCCCAACGTTTAATATGCATGCATCTCCAGTCCAAGGAGAAGAGAAATAGCAGCCAAGAGGGAAAGGCAGTGATATCATGTAACATTTTGGTACATGAGCCAGTAAGGAACAGATTCACAGACATCTTTGGGAGAAACAGCAAAACATATGAAAATGCAAGGTATCCCACCACTGTCTTCACAAAATTTGCTTCCAAGGATGGGTGTATCAAGTGTTGATCATTCGGTCAGATTTTCACCAGTAAGTCACAGTCTACACTTCTTAAAAGGGGAAATTTTTGAAGCTATCTTTTTTTTTTTTTTTTTTTTTTTTAAATTGCCTGGCTGCAGCCACACTGTGTCTATCCATAGCATCCCTTGAAAGGAGACTGCAATCAATCACCTCATCCAGAATGGGGTTGGCACACGAGTGATGTGTCAGTGTCACAGGCTGTTTGTTTGACTGTACACAACCACGCTGCCCGCAGAGCAGTCACAGCCTGGAGCCTTCCCTACAAAACAGAGGAAGCATTTAAAATCAGCCTTTTGTCAATTAAAATCTTCACTCAGAGATTTAATTTATTCTGTTAGCATCAGAAGGCAACTTACCCTTAATGAAAATATTACTTACCTCTTCAAAGATTTCAATCTAGTATCTCTTGTTGGAAAAAAGCTGTGTAAGTTGAAATTTACTACAGGTAAAAAAAGTCTTGTCTTGTAAATATTTGTAATTGTATCTCAGGAGAATGATTTTTGAAGCTCAGTACCTAGAGTCAGCGCCAAAACGATGGTGATTGTATTGACAACTCGATGAACATGGCAACAAGAAATCACAGAACTTTAAATGCAATTATGCTCATGACTCCATTTCATATGTGTTGAATTTTTGTGATGCCTTATTTCAAATATCAAGAATCTGAAGATATTTCTGTTCAGTTAAATCCTATTCTCTATGTGATGATGCAAGTTACTTGTGGATAATTAGCTGAAACTAAAATGTAGATTAGAATAAGTGGACCCAGGAAGAATTTATTTAATTTCAAGGAAAGGGAAAAACACCTCAGAATCAAAAGTATCATTTTTAAGAAGTTTCAGTAGACAAGAAAAAACGTTGAGTGGAAAAAAGATGTCTACAAAGCAGAGACCTAAGAAAAAAGAGTAAAAACCAAAATGCATTACTGTTTTCTCATTTCTCAATGCACAACTGAAAACCCTGCTTCTGAGGAACCTTTGTCAAAGATTGGAGCATCCATTTAATTCTCTACAAATGGTGATTTTCTAAGTTATGCAGGCTCACCAAACAAAAGCCACTTCTTCTGTGACCTACTTAGTCAAAATGCAAAGCAGGGCCCCCTGGCCACTGCTCTCAGAGCTGACAGAGTTGTGCTGGGAGCGAGCAGCCAGCGCAGTTTGGCTTTGCTGTCATGTGAAAGCATTTGCAGGAGAGTCTGGATCATTGCAGGAGCACACAGCAAAGTCTGTCATTCTGAGGTGAGTCCTGCGTACTGCAACATTTTACGATGAATCTCAGTCACGAGGCAAGCACTGCTCAACAAAGGTAAAACACGTAGCTGCATCTCTAAATTCATTAAAGAACAGGTTTGGCACAGTTCTTTCATCAGAGAACCTGTTCTAGATAGAAAACAGTCTGAGCAATTAGGAAAGTTTCACTGGAGGAGCTTTTAGAGCTGACCAATTAAAATGCATTGCAATTCTATTTGGACATCTCCAAAGTGAATTAAGCTAAATCCAGCAAAGACCACTTTCACTTGGAATAAGGGAGTTACATCATGTGGTTTAACAATGTAATTGAAATTAACACTTTTAGGCAACTTGAATTCAAATTTTGTAGTGAATGCTGTATAGGCAAAACACAAATTGCAGTTCTAGCAATGCACTGTAGCAATGAAATCTGTAACAGGTGAGCAAGATTTCTGTCTCCATGACAATTTTGCTTAGGTTTTCTGAATAAATCCTACTAAATGGTATTAGTACTATTTTTAGCACTTCAGTGCAAGAGATGCTATTTAAAGTAATGGTTAGGACTGCAGTCTTGCCTTACTCTAGAGGTCAAGAAATGTGGCCAAAGGTTGTAGATTTCAACTACTAACACCAAACTGAAGGCAAGGTGAAATTCAGGAAAGAAACTGAAAAAAGTCAATGAAAGCATTGACCAGGAAAGGTATTATTACTAAAGCAGTGTGGCTATTGCAGCTAGCCTCAGCTATTCTGAGACAGACAAAAAGCTCACCATCAAGAAGCCATCAGTACACATCGCACTAACAGTGCTGTCTGGCAGCCTCAATTCCCAGCCCTTGTGTTACAGGTTAATAATTCATCTCCTCTCACCAGTCAGATTGTACCTTGACTCTAAGCCAATTCATAACAAACGCTATTATAAAAATCACAAAAACCTCAGGTTAATCTGCTGTTTAAGAAGATAGATAACTGAGTGCTGATGCAAGATTTTCTCTTTTCCTCTGGACTTTTCAAGTATTCACAGCGTTCACAGCTCTTTTTTTTTTTTTGACATACAGGTGTTGGTGAACAATAACTGAGCTGGATTATTCTTGATGTACAATAGGGCATGATTATTTTTAAAAATGAAATACAAGGAAACCTTAGAAATTTTGTTTGCATGTAATCAGCATCTGTTTCCCACAAATGCAATGCCCAGTCAACCGGAAGGAAAATGACTTTTAAAAGCAGGTGTTTTTTCTAATTATTGTTGATTCGAGCAAGTTATTAACACTTACATGCACCCAGGTTTACACTAATGAAAACCTGCTTGCCTATCAGCACATTCCTGATAAAGAGTACCTTTTGGTTTAGTCCCCCAAACTGGAGTTTAGCAATAAACAGTTCAAATCAGCTAGTCCTGCTCTTGTGTGACTAGGACGTTATACCTTACCTTACAAAGCTAATATAGGAGCAAGCAATATGAACAGAACAGCAATGGTTAAATGTGCACAGAGAACTCTGAAATATTCAAGTTGTTTATTTCTCCAGGCTTACAAATTTGATTACCATGGAGCACAAAGCTATTAAAAATATGACCTTTTATACTGTACGACTTGGCAAAAAGCCAAATAATAACTTTGTTTGATTTGGGTAGTATGATAGAGTGCCTATTCAGCTGGAAATAAAATTACTTTTCTTTACAGGAAATTATACCTGGAAGACTAAATGTCCATCATGAACATAACACACATATGGCGTCATTAATTCAGACTCATGGCAGCCACTCTCAGAGAAGTAAAAGGACAATGATTTTAGGTGGAGCAGAAAAAAATATAGAATTCTAATGCTTGTCTGGTATCTGTTCTGTGATGGGGACAAGCGAAATAAGTGCTGATAATAAGTGATAAGAGAAAAAAAAAAAACAAAACCAGGTTATATAACTTGCACAGCACTTCACAACTCCTTGTCTTGAACAAGCAGTTCTATTTTTATGCTTCTGATATGCAAACAAAGGGAAAATAGGAATCCTATGCTCATGTTAGCTAGACAGACATCTGATCTGACAAAACCTCTCTCTCTCTCGTTAGTGCTTCCACCAATACCAATAACAAAACTAATAGATTTCAATCCAATAAAGAGTAAAATCAAGAAGATATGCGAAGAAGAAAAAATGTTTGGCTAGCCCTCTTGTTTTCAGGAGCGCTACACTGAATTCCATGGGGAAAAAAAAATCCAAAGAAGACAGAAAATGATAGACAATTGGAAGGAAAATGATCATTTCACCTTATAGGTATCTTTGGCATTAAATATGTCTTCTACTTTCATTAGACTGGAATGACACATGACAAATACCATCCTTGAAAAAAACAAACAAACAAACCTGCATAATAAAATTTTCTCTTTACTCCAAACACCTTGATTAATTGTTTGGCTGACATCTATTGGTTTATCTGCTTATTTATTTATTTATGGGAGCACAGGGAATTTTCAAAATACTATTTTTCTGTGAAAACAATATTTCAATAGACTGACATTTCAGTCTTCTCTACTGGTTGGTTTTTATTCTGCTTGTTTATTGTCATATGGTACTTTCCCAACAAGTTATTTCCATTGTTTCATGTTTGCAAAAAAGGACCATTCTATTCAGAAAGATGTTATTAAAAACAACTCACTGGAATATGCAGGACTGCTGAAAAATCATGAATACAAGATGATTAAGAAATAGGAATAAGGAATTTCTACTTCTGTGGAAAGTTATGTAGGCTCTGTAATTACCACCCATGCTCTGAAGTTTTATGTCTTGTCTGAAAATTGAATTTCCAGTGAGTTGCATTTTTCTATTTAGCTGTGAAAATCAGGCACAAGGGAATCACATTTCACTTAAAGCAAGGCATTAGGAGAGCAATGGCCATCTATCACTCTCCAAAGCACTATGGAGGAATGGCTTGAAAGAGAAATGACAATGAAAAAAAAAAAAACCACCAAAAAAACAACCCAAGCATTCTTTAGAAAGAAATATTGTAAATCTTATTTCTTGCTTTGTTTTCTCAACTTTTCTTATGAAATTGCTTCAGGACGTAGGAGTTACCTCAGAAAGTTAGACAAAATTTGCATATCATATAATACCCTACTGAAAACAACTGTTCAGATCATACACTCCGGTTTTGAGGAAATTCAACTGAGGAATTCTGGCCACATGAGAGTTTTCCTTTCCATTCCCTCAATTTAATACTGTTTTTTGCCTAACCCCAGAAATTTACATCCTTTTCAGTTTAAGTACACTCATTTCATCTGCTCCAAAATTAATAAATGAATAAATAAACCCCTCCACACTTCAGTACAGGTTTTCACTTTTTCCTGCAGTATCAGGTCAGGTATGGAATCCAATTAAGCTTTCACCTTAGGCAACTTTTCATGTTCATACTCCACAGGCTTACTGTGAGCTCTAAAAAAGAAGCAGAGGAGGCAATAAGAAAGGGTTTTGACTCTGTAGCTGTGTCTTCATCACAAAGGAGTTTTGAGACCCCAGCTTCAAAGTCAGTCTTGAAAAACCTTTCTATCCATGTCAACAATCATTACACATCTTTTTGACCTATTATCTTCTTTGCATTCAATTTTGAAGTTAAAGCAGACTTTTGTATACAGGAGATATGAGGGGTTTAGGAATGCACACCCAGCATCCTTCAGTTTAAAAGAAGTCACTATTTCCTTTGTTACTTTCTTGGGCAGAAAGACTGTGAGTTATGTTCAAATTGAGTTTGAAGAGATACAGTTCTAAATATTGAGATCCTCTTTACTCATCCATGGAGAATTTCAGAATCATCTGTGAAGAGTTTTGGACTGAAAGTGTGCTGCAGCACGACAAACTCCTGTGCCCTTTCACTTGCTCTGAACTCACTTCAGGGTTAAGAGACTAGTCACTTGTCAAGTGCCAAACAACCATTAGTGTGGACTGATCAAGCGGAGCATGATGGCAGAAAAAACAGAGAAAGAAAAGAACTAATTTTTTTCAAATTATAAAGTGACTGCTATGCATACAGCCCTGATCATTGCTCAACCTAAGCAAAACTGCACAAAGAAAGGTTGTTTTTAAGTCGTATAAAGGTATCCTGTATCTGGCATTTACTTGCCAGTTTGGGCCCACATATATATTGTACATTGTCTTGTCTGCTGGAAAGATTAGAGGGATGAACTGCTCCTGCTCTTCCATGATACTGCCTTCCTTGGGGAATAACAGCCACCAACTGCATCATGGAGTGACAGCAAACATATTAAGAAATGCAAGTCTCAAAGCATTCCTTCTGCTGTCTTCTGCTTGTGGTGAAGAGTTACTCTTAATACATACATTGTGAAAGATCGAGAGGGGACCTCGTCAATGCTTTGTAATAGCTGAGTATAAATCCAAAGCTCTATGGGTAGTATCAATGATTAATTGCACTCAGTCGACATTAGACTCTGTCATTATCAGCTACTTGCTGCTCAGCACTTGCTATGCTGTTAATTATTGCTGTGTGGCTCTAAGGGATGTTTTCAAAACATTTCAAATTTTGCTACTATAATAGCACAGGAAAGAAATCAATAAGTAGCTTTTCAGCAGAGGAGAGACAAACATACTTTTATTAACGTTTCAAACAGTTTTGCTTTATTTGAGACTGGATAAACTATCACCGATCACAAATGGGCTTCTAAGACATCACTGGCATTTGGCATCCGATCTAGACTTCACTAAAACTTTTTTGGTTTTCATCAACCCACAGACAGAACAATACCTTCTGGCACATAAGGAAAGTGAGATGAGTAAAAGGGTTGCACTCCCATTCCCAGTTTCTTGCAACAAATATTTTAATCAAATTTATGCTAGCATACTCCTTGTGACTTGGAAAAAACCCAACCAACCCCACCCCACGTTATTTTTTATTATTATTATGGTGATGGACATGGAACTCATGATCTTTTTATAGGACAGGAAATACTACAGCACCAAACTAGAAAAGAAGCTGATAAAAGGTGTGCCACTCTCACTCTATATTATGCTATTACTTCAAAGCTAACATTACTAAAAACCACACAACATATGTTTTTCTGCTGATTTCTTATGTTTGTAATGGCCAGCCTTAAAAGTTTTATCCATGGAACAGTCAAGGGGAAAACGGGCAGGACTGCAGTGCTATGTGCAACAAAAGTAATCGGCTGCTATGCCCTGTAGTAATCTGCATCAGTAATTATCTCTGATAATTAAAAGCAAGATTAAATTTAGGTAACAGTGCTAATAATAGAAAGAATCTAAAAAAGAGAAATTTATATATTTCAATACTTTAAAATCGGCTTATCCTGAAATTTTCCAAAACAGGATTTTTCTTTAATTCTGAACTGCACAAACATTGAAATATGCTCACCTCTGATTTATAACTAGAGACATTTCTGACATGCCAACATTTCTAGAGTTAGGACCATTATTTAAACCAAGTGGAACAGATCCAATAGCTGAAAGAAATAGACTCCACACTGAGATTGCTGAAATACATACATCAGGTGTAGGAGACCTGGGAGAACCAGAGCTGGAATATAAAGGATGCACAAAATCTGACTTTCTGGTGCTTGCTTTTTCTGGTATGCTATCAATAGATCCTTCTGACTACAAACTGCATCCTGGACCAGGAAATCTGTCATGATCAAATTTACAGCCTCACTGGCCTCTCTCCAGAAAAAGACTTTAGAGACTTTCAGTCAGTTTGGATTTTTCAGGTGTACAGGAAAGCACTGAGTACCATTAATTACCAAATTACTGTCCAAACTGATGAAGCGTTGTGTTTCATTTTTTATTCTTTGGATTCTGAACTATAAAAGTTCAGTCAGCTCCATATGGGAGGAGCTGCAACTAGACCTAAACTGCATGCAAACATTTAAAAATAAATAGAGTTCATAAATGATCCACTTAATGAAAACATCAAGAGACCTTGTAAATCAACTGCTATCAGCTAATGCTATTATCTAAACGAGATGTAGTGCCTGAGAGCATCTGCATATGCCTGCACAATGAGATTACACATACAAGAGAAGTGTACCTACATGCAGAGGAGCCTAAAGCAATCCAGAGGCACCAGTTTCACAAGCCCGCATTTGTGGAACAGAGACCTGGATTATGCATGTCTGAGCCATCAGTGATACAGAGAAATTGCATGTCGATTACCATCCTGTTGAGAAATGGGAGAATGAGCTTGGGAGAGACCGAAAGCAGAGTGTGCCAGAGGCCAAATAATTAATATATTTTCTCAGTATTAGCATCAACAATGTGCAGCCTCAGAGGAAGTCACGGTTAAAGAGTATCCACTAACTTGATGCAAAGCTCAATAGAATATTAGAATAAATAGGATAAAAAATTACCTTCATATCATGCAGGAAGACTTCTTGATCTAACATATCTCTTATTGCTTTGCTGGGCTAATTTCAGCCTTACTTTATGATAATCATGAAAAATCAATTATGTGACAGAAAGAGTGAGAGACCTAAGAGGCATCCACCTCCGTGCCGAGCATCACCACTGGCTGGAAATTGATGCCAGACAAGTTCTAATTAGGAATAAAGCACACATTTGCAACAGTGAGGCTGACTAACCACTGGAAAAAAATTATTAAAGTGGTGGGGTTTCTGTTTTTGTGTCACTTCCAAGCAACTGCAGAGGCCTTGCTGGAAAGAATGGATTGGCTGAGCACTCATTACGGAGCTCAACAGAGTCAATGAGATCTAATGGTTCATAATAGACTGGTCAGACTGGACAAAATTCTCCCCCTGGAAGTAATTTTCATGCACCTGCTAGCATGAGGAAACTACCAACTCTGTCAGGAAGAAAATGCAGAAGACAAAGCTCCCTTCCTAAATTTGAGACTGCAACTGTGTAACAATGTTGGGGAGATTTACCCACAAACAAATAAGAGAGAAATGTAAAAAGTTATGAAAAGGAGCATGCTTGCCTTACACCTAAAGCATAAATTCCTGTTAGCGACTTATTAGATGTTTAGGAAAATGCAGCAACCTAAAAGGAGAGTGTAGTTGGGTAGCCTCTTATTATTTTAGCTCTCTTAGCCCCTGTAAATTTGTTAAAATATTAATAAAAAAGTAGACATTTACTCTCCTAGGAAATAATGAAGAGTTAGGTATTAGTGATGGACCTTCATCCATATCCTGAGCTGCAGCAAAGGCAGCATGGCCAGTAGATCAAAAGAGATGATCCTGTCCTGCTCTGCTCTGGTGACACCCCACCTGGAGCATGCACCCAACTCTGGGGTGCCCAGCACAGCAAGGACGGGGCCCTGTTGGCACAAGTCTGGAGAAGGCCACTGAGATGATCAGAGGGATGGAGCACCTTTCCTGCAAGGAGAGGCTGAGGCGATTGGGATTGTTCAGCCTGGAGAAGAGAAGGCTTTGGGGTGATCTTATTGTGGCCTTCCAGTACCTGAAAGGAGTCTGTGAAAAAGCTGGAGAGGGACTTTTTACAAGAACATGTAGTGACAGGACAAGGGGGAATGGTCTCAGACTGAGAGGAGGTTTAGATTAGGTATTAAGAAAAAGTTCATTACTGAGAGGGTGGTGAGCACTGTAACATGTTGCCCAGAGAAGTTGTGGATGCTCCATCCCTGGAAGTGTTCAAGGCCAAGCTTGAACAGGGGAGCTCTGAGCAACGTGGTCCAGTGAAAAGTGCCCCTGTCCAAAGCAGGGAAGTTGGAATGAGATGATCTTTAAGGTGCCTCCTAACCTCTTAACCTCCAGCTAATTTTATGATTCTATGTTCCTATGGTATAACACAGTAGAGCTTAAAGCAAAGTCTGTCTTGTGAGAGAAATTATGTTTTGGACCTAACCCAATTCCCTAGGGTTTGAGTGTTTTTCTTTCACAGAGATGAACAGTTTTAAGCAAGATACCAACCATCACACATCTCTACCTGTAAACAAGACAGCTTTTATGTTTTCAAAGCCTGCTAGTCAAAGTCTTTCAAGCAAATAGCTCTCAATTCCCTTCCTCCATTTAGATCTGAGATATTAATTAAGCTCATCAACAGTTGATTAATGCAGGTAGGAAGCCTGTGGCTTCCTCCAATTACATTTCGATGATGTGGTACTCCTAGATATATTTATTTGGCTTTTAAGAAATATATCTGTAAGAATGATCTAGGCAATTCTTGTGTCAGATTAAAATACATTATAAAATCATTAGTGAACAAAAGCACCAGTGCATTCTGTGTAGCCATCTGGAAAAGATGCTACAGAACAGACCAACATTTCTTCTGGTATGAGAAGGGTCCCCGCTTCAAATGTACTTGCATTTCACTATTATCAGCTCAGTCATTATATTACTGTGGAAGAAATTAGTTGCTAAGCTCTGGAAAAGGGATGTAGCAGCAGCAGAACGTTTATTACAAAGCACAGCCTATAACCTATTCCTTGTAGACTTAAGCTATACTGGCACACTAGAGGAAACTATTGCTCCTAACTTTCTTTGCATATCTGACAGTTTCAGCTCCTGATGAATAAATACACTTTTCTCAATGGGTAATATCCCAGCATAGGAAGTATGCTAAAAAATATGAGTAAATAAACCAGATTTGGGGTTTAGTGGTTTTGTTTGTTTGGTTTTTTTTGTTTTTGTTTGTTTGTTTGTTTTGTGGAGGGGTGGAGGAAATGGTTTCAAACATAAAAAAATGCACTTTAGAACTTCACTAAAAACAAGAGACCTCTCAAAGTAAGAATGTCTTGATCCTAAAGAAATTATCCCATACACGGAAATCAAAACAAAACAGGAATGCTCCTCAGCTTGAGAAAAATACATTCCCTCTAATTTCCTTTGCTAATTACAAATCCCATTACAAAAACTCCACCAAAGCGAGAATTTGGATTGGAAGCCTCTGATTATGGAGTGCTCTAGAATTACGGAGCTGAGTTTGGAGGATGAGAACAAATGTATTTAATCGCAATTCCTACCAGTTTTTTGAGCTACCTACATGTACAGATGAACATGGGGTTTTCTGAATTTGAGAGCACAATTCCCACAAGTTTGTGTACTGCCTGAACTTTACTTTGAGCCTTCGTGTGCCCAAGGAAACACGAGTGGAGCAAGCCAGGCTCAGGCAGCGACAGGATGGCACCTGTTTGCTCAGAGCACTCCTCAATGTGGCCTTGCCTCAGTCACAGCTGTGGTTGCTCCTGCCTGGAAGACGACAAAGAGCAGGAAGGTCACACAGAAGATCAGCTCCTCTCTGTATTAAGTCTTTTATTCTGTAATATACTTCAGTTATGTCTCTATTGTCACACATAAATCCACTTCCTAATGCACTGAAAGCTATGCACAGGTTTAAAACTACATAAAAGAAACAACATCTTGACTTTTTTTTTTTTTTTTTTTTTGGTTGCATGATCCTAGAGTTCTAAACTCTTGCATCTTCTAGCTGGATT
This sequence comes from Hirundo rustica, assembly GCF_015227805.2. Lineage (NCBI taxonomy): Eukaryota > Metazoa > Chordata > Aves > Passeriformes > Hirundinidae > Hirundo > Hirundo rustica. The sequence goes on along the minus strand of NC_053450.1, from coordinate 145,581,209 downwards.
TGTTAAAGAGCAGTTACACATATATTAACAGTTTCAGCCATGCTCAACTACCATATTTAATTGCTGCTCACAGTTATATATTATATAGTAGAAACACGCACAAACTGTACATTCAGGATATCTCCTCAATTCATTTATATTCAATCCTGTACCTGGGATTAATTCTGTGCTTATTTTATCAATTTCAATGGGATTATTCTTTTTGCATCAAAGACTTAGGTGTTACCATTACTGTTGCCAGCTTAATTTTTCTAATTGATATGGTTTTGCTGAACCCATTTAATTGAATTTGTTTCATTAATAGTGGAACTGATACTGATATATGGAAAGAATATGGTTTAAATAAATGAGCAAATATTCACCACTTTTATCCAACCTGATAGGGCTTTTCACTGAAATCAGTAGTCACTTCTCAAAACAAATGCATTTTAATTCCTTCAGATTTATTTCTTCTTCTATTTTTACTTCTTTGTCACAGTTGGATGCATTTAAGTAAACCAATTGGTATTTATAGGAGCCAATTTTCATTTAAATCCTTGAAAGATAATTTAAACAATTCTTTAGCACCCACTGCTCATTAACTGAAACAAACACATTTCTGAAGTGCAGTAGACTTGTTATCCTACTACAGGATCTTGTTTTAATGGTATTCTCATTTTTCTCTTTCTCCCAGTAATTTAGGCAGATCAATTTTGTAAACGGATTGGCTTAAGGTTTATAAACAAACCTCCACATCCACTCCCTCACATTTTCACCAAGCTGGTGCTTCCCTTTCTCTGATGCTTGCGGACTCCATTGGCCCAGGAATCTCCAATACAGCAGCCAGAGCTCAGGGACCACTAAAGTGATCCTCAGTAACGATGTGGATGCAGACAGCAATCCTATGTGAAGTTTACTTGACAAATCCAGCAACACTTGGGTTTTGATTTATAGTGTCAACAAGACAGCAACTTCAGGAGTCCAGGATTTAAGTCAGGGACACTTTCAGAGCCCCTTTCCTACAAGGTAACAGACCAGCACCCTGCGCTCCTACACAAGTACTAAAATGCAATGCTTAGGTAAGAAATGCTTGCTTTTAAAACTCAAAGAATCAAAAAGCTGTCTTGAAAATGTGAATTGAAGACAACAATCCCTCACAGCATGCAGTGCTGCCTTGATCTCATAGTGCAGTTTGGGTGCAGCACATTTGAGTGCCAAACTGTCTGTTCAGGACACCTCAGCTGTCCCAGCGAGGTGATCCAATATTGCAGCCTAAATATTTGGGAAAGCAACTTCTCATAAGTTACTGGCAACTGCACTTAAAAACTGACTGTTCCCTGTGTATGATTTCCAAGTGATGCACAGGTTTTCATACAGAGTTTGGTGTGTAGTCAGGGCAGCACACGTACTGTCCTGATATCCCACTTTTCCAAGTATCCTGAGTGCATTCTTTTTATTTTGTTTTTACCTGGCCATCTCTTACTTCTTTTTAACATTGCTTTATTACCAACAGTTGCGTACCAATGCCATGCACACAAAGGTGGCTACTGCTCTGTGATGCTTCTATCGAAATTTGTTCTATAACCTCTTTGTCCAGCAGGAATATATATAAATTAATGAAATTTTCTGTCAGATATTTAAAGCTGGTTATCAAGGATTCCGGAATTCACTCCACTTTCATGGATCAGTTATAAGATTTTTCTGCCCCTCCTTCTTCTATTTAATAATTTGGAAGTCAGCCCCTAGGATTTCATATGAAGAGACAATCTTCCTTGAAGTGTATGTACAGCTGCTATTAATAGTAGACTTCGGTATGATAAAGAAAGAGTGCATCCAGTAGAGCTTTGCTAACGTTCAAGGTGATTTGAAATTGAAGTCCAAATCCATGGAGATGATTTGTTCCTCCAACTTTCACAATGACAGAAGAGTTCCCTGACTTCCTGACACTTATTCTCTGAAGCCATCAAGAAATGAGCCAGTTATACGCTGATTTTGCTGCATTACCTGGAAGGTGATTTCTGTATGGATTCCACCTGTATAAAGGCCTGTGTGCCCTCATTCAGGTGAAAGAGAAGCCCAACAGAACAGTAACAGGATCTGCGAGGATCCCTTTCTAATATTCACATTGTTTTGTTTCAGCTTCTTCTGCTCTTTTGACTTACAGATTAAATCAGAAATCCAGAAACTGGCGAAGTCTTTATTTTCCTCTTACTGTACCCAAGATCTTGTCATCTCTTCTAACTTCCTTGTCAGCTAGTTCATCCCTGGGCATTGGTGACTTTCTGACTCTCAGGCATTGGATGGATTTTATTGGGGTGATGTTAGGATTGTGTATGGTCCCTGCAAAATATACAGTTAATCTATGCTGCAGTCTTTCTCAGGTTTTTTTTTTTTTTCCTACTGACAAAAAATTCCCATATTTCCTGACACCAAGCCATCAAGAACCATGTTCCAGGTGTACTTGGCTACTGTTGACCTAAAGGAGCAAGGGAACCACGGTGGAACACGTAACATTATTCAAGAGAAATATCTCCAAGCAACACCAAGCATACAGAATTAGCACTGTGCCCATCATAACTGAGAAACAGGGAAGGGCAGGCAGATTAAACTCACAGGGAAGGCTCAGTTTATAAAAAAAGCACAGGGTCATAAAATATTCTCCCGTGTCCTTCCACAAAGAAATTATTTCAGATACCAAATTCCCCTGCAGCTTGTAAAAGCTTTACAAGTAGTCCAATCCCCCTGTAGTGAAGCTGTGAGTGATGTGCCCATATATCAGGTACCAAGGTCAGCAGACAAAGGAACTGGGCTGGAGGACACCTGTAGAGCATATCGACCCCACAGCTGAGAGTCTGCTCTTCTGACTTCAGCACAGGAGGAGCCAAGCCTGCCGCCCCACAAACAGCCTGAGCATTGTCTTGTGCTTTTGGAAATGCATCAAATTTCTGCATTTCTGCTTCTTCATGAGACACTTCACTAAAATGAGAAGTTAATGATTTATTTGTTTAAATAATTTACTTTACGAGTGAATTAATTTGCCAGCCATGTTGCACACTTTATAAGGGGAGCAAATCCTTTCAAAGTGCCTCAGTAATCTAATCAGCATGCTCCTTTTCATTATGCTATGTTTCAACAGTTACTACATATGCCTGGACCTCAAAGCATCTCTGCCTTTGCTTAGAAGAGGAGAAAATGGTTAATTTGGGTGTGTGAGAAAGGGAAGCTGTTTAGGCATCATCTCTTTCTCATGCTTTGATAAAAAGCTCGGCAAAGGTTTCAAATGAACACACACGACTGGAGCTGGTTTTCAAGCTGGCAGCTTCAAAGAAGATGCAGGATTGTATAGCAATAATGGCCATCAAATTACCTTCTCTCCAACAGTGTAGATCATTTGGAGTCAGGTCATAAACAGAATTAAAGAATTTTAGCTTTCCACTCCTTGCTGTATGGGCACTTTGAGACACCAGAAGACTCTCTTCATAAGTCTCATTAGCTGGCATTACCATCCTCAAAGGAATATGTTAAACTTGAAATTAAACATAAAAAATTGAACAGATTTCTAAAAAAATTTAATGGCAAGAATGATGCACTCTATTGCACCCGAGGAAAGCAGCTTAAAATATGGATTTCACCCTTAGAAAATAACAAAAAGTCCAAGATTTTGGAAAATGTTGTAATTTTCTAAATATTCATGTTGGTAAAGCATTCATATAAAACCAGTAATGCTATTTAGATATATCCAAATCAACAAACAAATTTACTAGTGATCTACACAAAAGCTGTAATCAACCACATCTCAGGGTCCTGTACTCATCTTCTAACTGCTCCTTGCATTTAAAATCTGAATGCAGACAGATGCCAGCTCCCTTTTTAAAATTTGATTTTATTTTAATTTCTTAATTACAAATACCTGTAATTTTATATAATAAAATGAATGCATTTTATTAAAACCATGTGAATTGGTGAGTTTTGCCTGTGACACTTTAAGCAGACATTTAAACCCTTGTCTAATCAACACGTGGCATTCCAAAGCCTCAGTAGGATGATCTTTGATGAACGTGACAGGAAATATTGCAAGGTTACTGATTTGTAATTTAAATTTTAGTAGCATCTAGGAACCCTGTAAAAGATTGCAGTTGGTCAAACTAAGCACTGAGACTATATATGCCGTAAGACAATACACAAAGCTTACAGTTTAATATTTAGGGTGATATTTTAGGGAAACTGAAAATGCCGAGGAGTGACATAAACTTCAGGGAACTTTTCAGTTTTCCTGAGACCCAGGTCAGCACTTTAATTCTGATCATCTTTTATTTCCCTTTAATAAAAGATCTGTGTTGTATAGTGTGCACATGATATGTTGTCACTTTTTGTTGTTGTATGATTGTTGCTATTCCTTAAGCCTCCACAACATGCAGAGCCTTAAAGTATACAGAAATTAAAGTCCTTACATTGAACAGATAGTCCTCTAATAAGGAAACCAATGAAAGACTTAGAAAATCAGAGGAACTAATTCCTGCATGTAGATAAATTGGACTGCTTTTGTTGTCTCTAATGTATCTTGTTTGAAGCAGCCACTTTGTGCTGTCCTCCCTGTGCAATTTTATGCAAATTTAATGATCTGTGTTACATGTTATTAGTAATCTACCATGGCCATAACATTACCCTGGATGCAGCAACAATCAAAAGTTCTACTTCTGATGACAGAAGTGATGCAGAACATGTCACAGGCTGCCCTCAAATTATTCTGGAAGATGGAGGAAAGACGCAGATAGCTGTTTTGGCCGCAGCCTATTTAAATAAAAAGCAAAGGGCTGGTTCTGTGCCTCTTTCTCCCTAGAGCAGCACCTCAGCACCCTCCCCACAAGCCTCTGAGTCGTCCCTGCAAGGACATCAGAAACGAGGCAGATGAGCAGGGGGAGAGGATGACCCAGCTGCCTCATCACTGGGCACCAGAGCCACCTGTAGCAGCCAAAAGATGATCATTCGCGACCTGTCCTCAGCTCCCTCAGATGAGTGGGAATTGAGACGAGGCACAGAGCAGGAACAGGCTGGCAGGTGTGCTTGGCAACCTGCATCCATCCTGTGAGGGCATCTGAGGAAGGACATGGCAGTGGAAAACTGCTACCATCAGTGCTAAATGCAGCTGAGGCAGGGAGAGCGACACCCTTGACAGGCGAATGTCACCAAACAAAAACATTAACATAAAAACTGGAGGCATTGCTGGAAATGTCCCACTGTACACAAAGCAGGCTGTTGGAGGGATATCAGTCAGACTGGCAGGACTTTGCTGTTAGAGAACTAAAGAGCACCTGAGACTTCAGCCCAGAGGAGCAAGCTGTGAGGTGTCACTCAGTCCTGGGACCATCCGTGTGTGAGGCACCACATCCCACGGCAGGGGCAGACAGACGTGGGAAGAGCTGCTTCCAGCTCACAGCAGCTCAGCTCACTAGCACAGGACATGGCTCCCTTTAACAGCTATCAGGGAGCCAACCCTATCACCCATCTGCTGCCAGGGGATCACAGGGCTTCTGCTTTGAGCCCCGCGTGTGCTCAGCAGGGCCAACCACTGGATGGTGAGCTCTGCTGGCTGATTAAGTTAGTTTCTGTATCTGGTTGCCAGTGCCAGTGTGAGAGAAAATTAGCTAATTTCCAGGGTTTCTAGTGAGTGACTAATGCTTGGAAAAAGAGCAATATGAGGTTAATTTATCATCCGATTTTAAAAAGGTGCAAGTTTAAATACTAATAATGCGGAACGGGAAATCTGACATAAAGACCCAGCAAATCAGCAATGTGTAAGTAAAGGAAATTAAATGCAGACATTGCAGGCAGTGAGGCATCTTTGAATAGGCTAGAAACACAGATAAATGGTGTTCAAAGAACACCCCAGAAGATGTTGAGTTTGGCAAAGGCAATGACAAGGTTTGAATGAAGTGCAACCAAATGCAGATGGTATAATCGCAATTTCATCTCAACTAATGATGTGAACATATCACTAGTCCTTGCAGTGGCACCAGGTCTTTTGTTCACTAAAACACATTTTAATAGGGAAATGGAGGGAAGGGAGATTTGTCTGAATTATTTGCATAATGAGGAGAGTGTGGCTATAGACTGCATTCATTATCCAGAGGAAAGGATCTATGCATCCTCCAAAATGTAGTTTTCTTGCAATGGTGAGACAAACAAACAAGCTGAGTAGAAAATTTTTATCTCTTAGATCATATTGGTGTGAATGCAAATTATTAATCATATTGCATAGGAATGCAATTCATGCCCCGTTACTCCCACAATTAATAACACTGGACACAGGAGGGACAAGACACTCTGGTTTGTGCTGCTTCTTTGCCCCCCATGAGCAGCTTCACTGCCTTCACCGCTCAAATAACAGAAGCTTCCCAGTTGCTCTCTCCATGGTCCTCAGTGCGGCAAGCCTGGTGAGGATACATGAAATGGGACATGAAATGCTCCATCTGGGAGTGGGAATGAGAGGCAAAGAAATAGAAAGCTATAAAAGTTTTAAAAGTATTTCAAGCTCCCCAAGGAAACAATTCCATTCCTTATTTAGCACTAAATACTTGTAAAACTCAGCCTCCCCCACTTTCCAATTAGGAAGGCACCTGCTTTATTTCAGTCACATCTTCCTGGAGTCTAAGCAGACTTTCTGAGGCAACTCCATTATGAGGTCGACTTGATAAAAATACTTGCTGCTCTGGAGTCAAATCTGTCCTGCCAAAGTCAATAGGAATTGTGCCATTTGATTTCAAAAGATCAGGATTTCATTTCAGATGATGAAAACTCCTCCTAGCAATAGTCAGTATGACATTAGAACATTAAATAATAATGGGATTTATATTTATTCACCAGTCTCAAAATGTAAATCTTTACAGAGAATTTCCTACCTGTTCAAAAAACATAGCACAAGTCTGTACAAAAGAACTGTCCCATCTGCTTTAACTGTATAAAATAACTTCCAGATGTAAGTGCTGGTGGTATGAGAGATACAAACAGGAAAAGCCTGAACAGATCATGACGGCCTCTTCCTAGATTCTGTCCAGCACTCAGCGTAATTTTTAAACTTTCATGCCTGAAGACAGTTACACTTGTGCAGAGATACATGCGGTATTTTCTAAGCCAGAAGCAGAAAATCTGAAAATCCAGGAAGAAGAAGCTGCAACAAGTAATATAACAAGAACTATCACTTGTTACTGCAGGGTTCCCACGCAGTGCGGATAAATTATCAGACTCCTAGGATAAAGCAAGTGTATCTCAAGTATAATTTTTAAATGCAGGGAAGAGTTTCCCCAGGGCTTTTCTCTGGCTGCAGCAGCATTGGCAAACATGCCAAGTAGCCAGCCACTGATTTAGTGGGTTGGAAGCTGCGCTCCACCATTGTACCTCACCTGCCATTACCATCAGGTTTTTGCTATCCTTGGCATCCTGCTCACAGAAGAAAATAATTCACTTGCTAGTATGGTACAGAAAACCCACACTATTTTTAGCCACCCACACCTATCACCACAAGTTTACATCAAGACTTAAGGGACGAGGGAAAGAGAGGAGGAAAAAGAATCGCCATTTCCTCTCTCACATTCCTGTGCCCGCCCACTCCCGCGTGGTGCCACAGGTTAGCGGAGCAGTGACACAGAAAGGCACAGGACGCTCCTTGTGCTGTCACTCCAGCTTTGTCTTTTCCTGGAGAGCACTGTGCTGAATGGACAGATGATGATCACAGCGGTATGAGTGCAATTTTTCTTGTCTTTGGTGTCTTGACTCAATGGGATTTTGCAGACACAGTCATGGCCTCTATTTTTCACAATGACTCAGAAGCATTTAAAATTATTTTCCTCATGAAAGTGAGCCTTTTGCTGGCAGCTGGAAATCTCTGCCACAGACATTTTACATTTTTAGAGCCTAACTTTCTGACAGGAAGAGATCTAATATGCCATGTGATGAAAAGTGCATTCAAGGCCCTTAGTAATAGCACTGTGCAAATATCACCTCAAGCTATGCCCTGAGAAAAACTGTCTGGCTCATTTCTTGCCCCCTTCCCCAATTCTCCACTGTCCCAGCACACCCACTCCCCTCCTCCTGCCCCCTTGCCAGCCTGATGATCTACAAGTCCAGAAAGTTTTCCAAGTACATAAAAGCTATCTTCAGACAGTTGCAGTCAATACTGAAATATCTAATCTACTGCATTCAGGCCACCCTCTTAGTTGGAGGAAGACTAGCAGATCTTTACATCCAAAAGAGCCATTAGATCATCAACCTACTGGACAGGTCATGAAAGGAAACCTTTCAGATTACTTTCTTTCTTTCAAAAATAGCAATCAAAACTTGCAGTTTTCCCTCTAGACCACCAAAAGTCATGATACAATGAAGTAGCACACCTGAAATATCAAACACTCTGCCTTGATACAGAAAGCCCAGCACAGACAGTAGTATTGAAAGTTTCTATGTTCTTTATTACAAGCCCACTGTTGAAATAAATGAACCATGTAGGCAGGAGTTTTGTTCAACTTCTGCTGGAGACTTTCTAGACCATAACACAGCCAGTACAGATAAATCCTAGATAATAGAATCATTAGTACATTAATATCCCATGGAAAAAATGCCAGTGGTGTCTATTTCCACATCAATACTCTCTATGGACAGTTGCCTAGAAAGAGATGGCAGACAGAATGGAAAATTCTAAATGGAAAAAAAAATCTCAATCCAAATTGTTAGTTGATGTATTTGGTTGATATAATGACTCCTCTGAATGGTCTTTCATTTATTCCCAAGTCCTCACTCTGCTTCAGCCTTGTCCATAATGATGCTCCTGCCACAGAAACACCTTCTGCTGGACCTTCTGGTGATCCTGGAGATGTTCTAGATTCTGGCTTCCTCTGATGCTTAAGGACATGTAACTACTGGGCAAGGAGAACTGGATTCCAAAGGATTCAAACCATGGAGGCATGTCAAATACACACTGACAGTGTTTAGATCCTAAAAGTCTGTATTAAATAGAGGGTTTGGTTCAGCCCTGTCTTTAGGGAAGGGAAAGGAAGAGGGACATGCCATGAATGACTCATGGGGCTACAGCAGACTGTGTTCAGATGGTAGGAATCAGTTAGCCAGCCTCTGTGTATTTGTGCTCTGTAGTTTAATTTGGATAGCTCAAATCATTCTTGACACTAAGAACATTTCTAAATATAATGCCATGGTGCCCTTGGGTTTGACAGTCTTTTTTGGAGCTGATAGCTTCTGAGAAGTCAAAATGTGTGCAAATTGTAACAGCTACATCCTACATGTGCAGAAGGGAGTTTGTGACTCGATAAGCCATGGTGTTCTTGATAAAAACATAGAGTCATACAGTAAAAATACAGTGAAAAAGGAACCCTCAAACAACTTCTCTGTATTAGAAGTTCTGCAAATCATTCTGCTGTGAATGCTTATGTTGCTTCATGCTATTACTCTGTAAGGTTACATTGTGCAGAATACACCATCTCTAATTTTTAAATTACATAACTAATTATTATTTTTGTTGGGAATTTTTTTTGTGCTCTTCAAAAATAACAAATCAGAACTATGGCTATTGCTAAGATATTGGAGGGGAATACTTGCATTTTGCTTTACCATTGTCTTTATTATTTTTTTAAATGGGCTGAAAATTTATTTCAGAGACCCGACATTACATTTAGTAAAATGTATTATAACTGACTACTACTGGATTGGAAAGTGTAGACGTAAATCACAACCCAGTCTTATCTTTCTAGTAGCTATATCAAATCTGTTAACAATTGAGAAGCCATTAAAATGCTAATGAGTGTGAAGGATGATCTATGTTTCACACTCCAACTTCTATTTTTACAAAGGCAAAACATACATGAAAATCCCAACAGTTCTCTCCTGCTGAAAGAAATATGAAAGACTGTTTGGCTTTTGAAATTACGACATTGATGGCAGACTTGTCTGTAAGATAAATTGTTACATTACTGCCAGAATGATTACAAAAAAGCTTTAGGGTCCAAGTTGTACAAGAAAAAGTCTTAACTAATTCCCTTTAATTTGCTTTCAAATACTAAACAACACTAAAGAGCAGTGAATTTGACTGCCCAAACTGTGTCAAACATTAAGAAAGATGCAAGCTTCAGATAGATGCCATTCGCTTGACCTTCTGGAAAGCAAATCTCTTCATAAGGGTCCTAAGTGGAAACCTCTCAAAGGAGCCTCTGTAAAAGTCATTATTTCTGAAAATGTTTTCATATGCAGAAAATCTGGACCAACGCAAATGCTGAAGCCCACATGCCCTTCACAGACGGCGTCTTTACAGTTACAAGTGAAAAGGATTCTTCAAAGTTACCTGAATTCTTTTAAAAGAAGTATCAGTCCTTTCCCATGCAGGAATTTTATGTTTTGGGGTTTTGGATTTTTTTTTCTTTTTTTGCTGATTTTTTGTTTGTTTTGTTTTTCTTTCTTTTTCTTCACTAGTACACACCCGCTAATAAACTCTGCTCAGGCTTTGGTGAAAGTGCCACATCTTTAGATGTGCTCAGGTGCAACAGTGTGTGTGTGTATCTGGCACTAAATTTGGGAGCTTGCTGGTCCCTGAGTAGCAGCACATGCATCATACTAATGTAATCCTGCCATCTCCTGTATCCCCTTAATCAGCACGCAGCTGTGTTTCACTTGCTTCCAGAAACATCAGCGTCTTGAATACCTGAAACATGGAAAACCCCACATTTTTATGGAGGTTAAAGCGAAGAGGGTGAGAGGAACACGCTACAAGCAGCTCTCTGTGCTGCTCCCTTTATTGCTGCCTAATGTTATTTATTGCAGCACCATCTTTCTTTTGAAGCATAATTAAAAAAGATAAATAACCATACAGTCTCCCACAAAGATAAATGGATAGCCTGAGCCTTTTCCAGTTGGATTGCCTTTTTTCTAACACAGAAGAAGTGAAGAAACTTTTGATACCTTTATTCTCATTCTTCATAAGAAAAATATCCTTTTAATCTACTTTGGGGTTCCCTGAAGTAATCCAGTACGTTGCTCTGGGTCACAGTAAAGCAATCTATTGTCCTGCTGCCATTTTTGCCTTTCTTTGCCTGTTAAGGCAGTCACTTTATTCCCCACTTTTTTGGGCAGCCAGGCTGTTCTGTGTCTTGGGCATCTGCCCTGCTTGCCTCTTCTTTCACTCCAAAGTGCAGTTCCTGTGGAAAACCCCTCCTTGGAAAGCAACTCTTGCACCATCCAAGCTGGATGTGGCTGCTGAGCTCCATGCCGTAGCTTCAGGCTGCTCTCACCTTCCTGGCCTCCTTTCTATGTGTCATCTTTACCAGCACAAAAATGATGGCAGATAATGCTGTTCCAAGTTTTGCAAACTACATGAGGCAATCCTGTGCTTTTTCAGTAGCAGTAAGGCTGAGCAGTTTTAGTAGCATTTTACTTATTATGAAGTATTTGTATCATAGAAATACCAAGACAAATTCGAATTTAGACACTTGAGCTTGAATACAAGGAACAAGAACAAGACTGTCACTTGTTCCACATAGTGTTGACAAGTGAGACAGACGAGTGAGAAGAAATCTGATCAGCAGGAGTCAAAAATACCACTTAATACTAGTCAACTGCAGATAAAACCTGAAAAATATTTCCACTTTACCCACCGCCTTTGCCACTTTTGTAAACATAGATGGATTCACAATGCAGCCAGAAACACAACGAGCTTTCAGAAAAGATTTGGCTGAAAGCAGCAGATGATCACAAAGCTCTTACATTGCAAAACATTTTTGTTACTATGCCTTTAGCTCACTCAATATACATGTTCAGAATTATGTCTGGAAGAGACAACCAGGATTAGTGACTTTGTTTTAAGAATAGATAATCTCTTGGTAAATATTTGCATTGTGTGAGTTAGCTTTGCTGGCAAAATTGTCTTGACAGTTTATCAGGATGAGTGCAAAACTGACTTGCTGATTCTTTCGGGATGTTGCTAAAAATGATACAAACTAATGATGCTTGTACTTGCATACGAAGCAAGATTAATTAAAGGGGCAACTAGACTGGCAGAATTTTTGTGAACTGCATTAATTCCTAGGTTTGAAACTACAGATTGAGACTCTTTGAACTCATTTGTGAATTTTAAAACATGTGTCTGTCCATTGTAAGAATTATCCACAGAAATTAGCATCCATGAACTATGAATGCATGTCTGTGCATCTGAAATAGCATGCATACACAGATGAGGTGAGAAGAGCAGCAAAGTTCAATTTCAGAGTCACAGAATGGTTTGGGTTGGAAGGGACCTTCGAAGATCACCTAGTCCAATCTCTTACTATGGGCAAGGACACCTTTCACTAGATCAGGATGCTCAAACTCAATTTATGGTATTCAAATGCAGCACTTTGACTCTGCAAAGTTTAGCCCATGTAAAAATCATACCACAAAAAAACCTACACTGAGAAAATGATGGTGTATACCACCAGACACAGAAAAAATAATTTAAAGATACTAATAGTTTTTAATTTTAAGAGATCACAATGGACTGCTTGCCCATGAGATTACTTTGAACAATCATTTCAGCTGCTTTCAGTTCTTAAATAGTAGTTCCTTTCAATCTCTGTATTCTTTTTTTTTTTTTTTTTTTTTAAGGTGTAGGTAGATACCTGGCATACACAAAACTTAGTGATTTACTGATGTACAGATTTTTTTTTAAGCTATGATGCCTCCTCTGAGGCTACTCAGACTCTTTAAGTGTTATTGACTCTTCGAGTGTCAAGATCTGTCACATCAGGAGATATGCAGGAGTGAGTAATGAACAATTAGCACAACTAAGAAAAGGCAGTTGGTGATTAGAGGCACCCATCTGCTGCCCTGATAGACTCCCTAGAGAGGTACATTCCTTACCTGGGGTTTGTACCAGGAATGCCACCCTGAGACTACCAAGCCTCACACCATCCACTGGCTGTTATCCACTGCAGATATTTCATGTGGACTGACAAAGACAGCAGAAGTTTGGGGAGATTCAAGGATTACAGAGCACATGGAGTGACAGTAAGGGACTCTGGAGCCCAGATGACTTTTCATCAATCCTTCTAGTCAAAGGAAAAGGGTTTGAAAGGGCCAGTCAAACCTGGTGATCCAGCACATGGTTACAGGACTGGTGCCACAGTCAGGGGTTTGGCTCCTGAGGCCAAGGGACTCACCTTGAGAAACCTGGTCTAAGCAGGGCTGATGGGAAAAGCATCTCAGGTCTTGGGCATGCCCAGGTGGTAAACAGAGCTTTAAACTAAAGCTTCTGGGGAAGGGGAACCTCACTCTATCCCACTCCTACCAGTCTGATGGCAGTGTCAGCCATAGATACCCAGAGCTTAGAGGGGGACCACAGGTCAGCAGGAGAGCACCTGATATGAGCTTGTAAAAAAAAAGCTGGTATAATAGTTGACATATTAAGTGCTTTTGGGGCTTTGGAATAGGCAGTGGGTTGTACTAGATTAAGTGCCACATAAATACTAGTGGATAGGCACAGTGAGATACAACTTTTGTTGGCATCTCGTTCCATGCTTTCTCAAATATGACTCTTAAAGTGGTGGTTTTAACATCTTAAAACACTAATACCAACAGTAACACCAGACTGAGAAGAAAATACTGATTTCAGCTCTTAAGGCAGGTACTGTTAGCATTCTGAATTCTTTTCCTTCTCTAGCTGAATTAACCCATAGTTTTATCAACTTACCTCACAGACTGATTACAGTAGCATGAAGTATCTGTAGTGCTTTTCTTTATTTGCAGCTCCATCACTAGACAGCATTTTGTAGAACTAGGATTTCTTAAAAATAGCAAGTTCTTCCTATCCAAAAGGAAAATTCTTTTCTTTCCTGACGTAGTAAGAGTGAAATTTGTATCTGAAGTGTACGTGCTCCTAAACAGAAACCAACAGAAAACATTCTTACCCTATCATTTTATTAGGATGACACAGGAGAGGGGATGTTGAGAAAAAGAGGAAAAATCTGTTCCCTTTATTTGGGCTGGCTGACAATGGCAAGATTGACTTGGCTTCCAGGGCCTCTGCCTGAATTTCTCTGCCGAGGTTATCTGAAGGATACTGTGCAACAGTCTCATTTCTCCTCTGCGTGCCAAGGTGAACCACACAAATGCCTCCAATTGCACTCAGCTATTCTCATGTGAGACAGATTGCTGAGCTTCTGTTTGGCTTTAGAGATGTTCGCGTGCCAGTCACTGGGCCACGGGATGACAAATTACCTCTCTGCCAATATGAGAGCTGGGACAGTTCTCTCCACAGCCTCCACCAGATGGGCCTAATTAAACTATTAGCCAATGAGTGAGGTCTGATGGCTCCATTAGGAATCCTCCTGTGCTTAAATAAACAGCTCAAAATAAATAGTTTTCTCAATTACAGTTTTTATCACGTCTTTTTTCTGGCATATTCATTAACAGAGTGTCTCCTTAGTCTACTCTTTCCTAATGGGACGGGGCCTTCCTGACACTAGCAAGGGTTTTGAAAGGTTATAATGGCATCAGCCAGTTTGCTTTGAGGAGGTAAACCCTTTCCTACACCTCTCCTAAAGCATCACTTTGACAGCAAAGTCTTGTTCTCCTTGAAGATGTATAGCTTCACACTGACCATTGGATTGGCTGCCCTGATGGGCTGGAACCTGTTGGCGTCACAGTAGTGGTACTGCAGCACCCTACACTACCTCCAGATCTCCTCAAATAGTGATCTCAGTGATCTCATGCTGGCACAGAGGGACAACCGCTTCTCTTTTTTTGTAATTACTTTCTAGAACTTATTTCTCCCACCTTAATAAGTACCCTTCACGTTTATCCTTCCCCCCTCTCTACTTGTTCCTGAAATTATTTTTTTCCTCTTGACTCACTTGTAACCTGATGTAACTTATCTAGAAATCTTTACTTGAGGTTTTAAACTAACTCTTCCCCTCTCTTCTTCAATTTCAAAAATTTCCCTGTGAAAGGCCCTGCCTACTCATTTCTTGGATACTCCTTGATTCTTAGTTTCCCAAGGACATCTTCACAATCCAGAACGTTCTCTCATTCCTTCCCAATCAGTGTAAGGAAGATGAGTTCTGCAGTGAAAGCTAATCATGATAAAATACTTTTTTTTGACTCATTCTCAGAAGAGAATCGCTGCTGCAGGGGTGGGTGTTGGTACCACAGGAAACAAATTGGATATTTCACCCATTAATATCACTCCTTGACTGTTTGAAATGAGCAACCAGGATTTTACATCAAACAAGACACACTCTTCAATATACCTCATCTCAAGCACTGTATTATTCATGTAACTAATTAGGACTGTTTGAGCTCAAAAATAATAAGATGCTAGCACCACAGCTTCACGTATTTAATTATAATTCATTTGGTTAAGACACTGTCTAATTGCTCCAGAAAGAAACAGTATTTACACTTATAAGTTTTAAAACATACTGGGTTGTGAACCCAAAACTGTGCCTATTTAGTCATTGAAAGGAAACAAAAAATTCAGTCATCAACTCTGTGAGAAAATAGGATATTCCAGAGGCAGATCTTTTGACAACCTGTACCAGCCAGGACCTGTTCTTCGTTGACTTAATGTAAAACTCCTAGGTAGTAAAATTCCACACTATCCAAATGAAATTATTGCAATACCATGTCACCATCAACACCTGAGACTTTTATTGAGACCATCCCTTAAATAGGCCATTTTCTTTACATTACCATTGCAATGGAGTGAATTCAGAGTAAGTCCCTCAC